>NC_081412.1:148359995-148728328 GCF_030272615.1 Cryptomeria japonica
CAAAAATTTCTGAGCGAAGATATCCTTAGAAAAAAAGTGAAGTAGCTCATCCAAGCACTCATCCTTAAGGCAGATTGAGGTATTTATAATTATTGCTTCTTCATCCACTCCTAAATTCATTGCAAACCCTACTGTGATTGAGGTTATTCAGCGCCCTAGACCTGTATTTAAACTGGTTCCCGAAATTGCGAAGAAAGATGATAACACAGGTGCATTCTCTCAAATTCCTAAGGGAGTAGTATATGCTGAAGACCCTAGGATATACATACATTGTCATATAGAGGAATTAGGTGATATTGAGATCAAAAACATTTATAGGACTATGATTTGTGATGTAGATGGTAATGTCAAGCCAGAACATAAGGTAGTAGAAACCCTAGGCTTTGTGGATATTCTTAGCATTCCTAATTTTCTTGAAGATGTAATAAGAATAGTCCTAAGCAGAGTCCATGGTGAATTCTTTTGGTTGGATTCAATTCACAAAATCACCAAAGAAGCAGTAAAAATAGTAACAAGGTTACCTTCCACTGGTAGCAGACCTGACAGAACAAAGAAAGTCCCAAATGACACAGTGATGAAACTAACCGGTGCAACTTTTGACAAAAGGTCTCTAAGGGTAAATTATGTAAAGGACATCAATGTCAGATTTATCAATATGATCTTAGGTTACAAAGCCACACATGCAAATAGGTTGAACTCAGTTTCTAGCCTATGTATCAAAAGTGCATATGATATGGTCAATGATAATGCTAGAATAGATGTGTGTGAATGGCTCCAAGATGAATTGATAGACAATCTAAAGAAGATTAAAGGAGATAAGAAAGGAACCTTTAGATTTGGAAATTTTCTTGTTTGCCTAATGTTGTACATTACTAAGAAAGTTCTCGGTATTGGTAGAAGAGATTTTGGCTTTGATATACTGGTAGGAAAGCAACTATTGGATCTATTGAACAACATGGGAGAAGATAGAGAGAAATACATAAACGAACACTTTCAAGCATAGAAGGCTCAAATGAAAACAAGAATAAGACTATCACAGGCAATTGTGGACAAATATCATAAGGAAATATGTTTTGTAATCAAGAAAGATGAAATCTGGATGGAGGCAGTTGTCCCTAGAACTATCTGGGTAACTGAAATGGGATATGAAACAGATGATAATATCATAGAAACTTATGCAAAATCCCTCCTTGAAGCACCAAAGGAACCCACTGAGAAAGTCTTAGGAAATGCTGAAACTATTGAAAGTGGAATTTAGTCTAGGAAAAGGGTTAAGAAGGTTGAAGAAACAGTAAGGAAAGGAACTCGACAGGAAAAGGCAATTAAGGAAGATGTTTTGAAACAAACTGGTATAAAAGAAAGTAAGTTGGAAGGACTTCAACTGGAAGCTCATCTTTCACTGGTTGGAACCTAATCTGAAAGTGATATGCCAGTAGTATTTAAAAGGGTGGAAAGGAAAAGAAAACCCTCACTGGTACCCTCACCCACTCCTAGAAAAACAAGATAAAAGCAACAGGTAGTGAGGCCTCCAGTAAAGAAGTTAACTCCTAAGAAGAAGAAGAAGGTAAATCAAGATATTGCTCCATTGGATAAGCTCTTAAGTGAAATAACTGAAGATGGAAAGTTGAAAAACATTAGCAAACTGTACAACACACTTGGACATTTACAAGAAATTTCTGACGGAAATTGTTGATGAAATACCAAATGATCTATCTAGAAGACTAGAAGCTAGAAGGGTAGCTATTGTTGAGTTGGATAAGAAAATAAAAATTGAAAAACTACTTGTAGTGCATCCAATTAACTCACCTGATGAGATAGACAAACTAATCAGTGAAGCTAACCGGACAGTATTTTCAACTGCTCACTAGCATGTAGCACTGATGGCAGGTAGAGTGAATGAAGTCTTTGAGGAAACAATAGATGCATGGGATATATTCTTTGTATAAAAAGAGAAACAGGAAGAGTTACTAAGACCCAAGACTATCAAAGTATACCAAAAGGATAGGGATAAGGGAAAAGGTAAGGTAGGTGGACCTCCAAGCCTTAAAATAACTGATAATGTGCTCCCACCTCCTTCAGATACTCCACAAGTAGATACTACAGACAGTAAACCGGCCACTGAGAGTATGGAGACTCCACTTGAGGATACTAATCTTGAATCTAAAATTTTGTACACTGTAAATATAGACACACAGGAAGTTAATGTTGTGGTTGACAGAGAAACCACTGAGGATAAGAAGGAAGAAGTGAATACTGAGTCACCGGCTACAGATGTTGAGGTTGAGGTTAATGATACTGTAAACATAAGCACAAAAAAACCTACTCAGATAGAGAAACCGGCAGAGGACACCATTGGTAAACCATTAGAAGAACCGATAGATAAAACTGAAAAATAGTCAGGAGAACCGAAAATGGATAGTGCAGAGGTACAAACTGAGAAACCAGAAGTGCATACAGAGACACAGATTGAGAAACCGATTGTTGAGAGCTCAGAAAAACCCTCTGAGACATAGATGGAGAAACCAGAAGAGAAACATGATGAGACACAGGTTCAAACAAAGACAGTGCCACCGGCTAAAATGAAAAAGCCCAAACCTTTGCTAGTAGAAATGCAAACACAGACTGACCTACCAGAGGTCGCATCAAACAAGGTGATTACTACAACCAATAGCATGGATGTTGTGAAAGTAGCTGGGCAGACATATGGTACTTCAATATCAAAATTTCGGCCTACAAATGTAACAAAAGTCTTATTGGATTCAATAAAGAAGATCACAAAATGCAATGCACAAGCCTATAAGGCTATAGATGATACAATCCCTATTCTTAAATCGGTAGCACCTAAATGCATAGTAGATAATAAGGATTCTTAAGGTCAACTAGACACATTGTCTAAGTTCATCACCGACAACGTTTTAACAATTGATCAAATAAATGAGGACACATTTAAAGAGAGATTGATTAAGGAAAAAGAGAAATTCTTTGAGGAAATTGTGAAGAAGAACAAGGATAAAATGGACACCTTATTACCGGATCTAGGAAAAATAATTTTGGATTTCAAGAAAATGTATAGGGATACTTGCAAAACAGACATCTTGACACAGGATATAGATTCAGAGATCAACAAAACTCAAACTAAAATAAACAATGTTACTGACAATTTGATAGGTGCATCTGATTCATTTTTGGAGATAGAAAAGAAAATTGGAGATCTAGAAGAGAAAATTGAGAAGTTAGAGAAGGACAAAGAGAAAGTTAAGCTTAAGGCAAAGAGCTTAAAATGTAAACTTGGTCCAAAACTAGACTACCTCATTTCCTTAAGAAAGGAAATTTTTGAGGCTCTGGTTCTCGGACTTAAGACATTGGAAGAGAAAATGCACATACTCACTGGTATAGTTCAGAGAAGACAAGAGGCATTACAGGAAAGCACAAGATTCAGCGATAGCTTAAAACTAGTTTTGACAGATATTTTTCAGACTGTAACCCACCGGTTACAAGAATCTAGGCAGGACTCCACTAATAGCGAATGACAACCTCTGCCATTGATGTCAAAGGGGGAGAAGTGAGATGAGAAAAATGATCAAAATAGGACATCATCAGCTCAGGGGGAGCATACATTTTTGGGCACATAGTTTTGGTATGACAAATTTTGGCAGATTCTTTTTGGACATCTTTTTGGACACTTTTTTATTTTTCTCATGAGTGTTTCCATCAATGCCAAAGGGGGAGATTGTTGGCAAATGCACACTCCAATGAGAAATTGAAGGTGATTGAAGGTATTTTCATTGATGGCAACCATACAATCATGTGATACCGGTAGGAAGACTCAGGCACCGGCACCGAAAAGGAAGAATACTAACACCTTGGCCGACAACAATTTATTATAAACATATTTTGTAATTAATTGTAAAATATTTTGTAAGTCGACATAGCAGATTGTAATATGACTCATATATGTATGAGATCATTGTAGATCATTTAAGGAATGATAGGATGTGAAATATGAATAGAAGGTAGCAGACCTAATGTGTGAATTATTAGGTTAAGGGTTTATGTATGTAGCAGAGCTTAAACTAGTACTGAATCTGGCATAGCAGATGTTAATCTGAAGCAGCACAAGACATTGGATTAGTATAATCCATTTTTTTTAAGTTAGTGTGACTTCCTTTGTAACTGAGCAGTGAGCTCTAGGCACTTGGCCTTTCTGCATGTGCAGGGCCCTATTGTAAGCAATAATATTCTCTTATTGGCCAGTAAGTGAATATTGTGGGTCACAAATCCCACTGAGGTTTTTCCCACACCGGGTTTCCTCGTTAAAATATTATGTTATGGTGCTCTTTTCATGTTGTGGTTGTTATTCTTATTTGCTACATTATTTCTGGTTTACCGGTACATAGTTTTAATATACTTTTCATGTTATAAGTTAAGAAAATTATTATACCGGTCAGATACTAATTCAACCCCCCCTCCTCTCAGTATCTTTGGGAATCCTAACACTCATGAATTTAATATTTATTGTGAGACAAATGGAATCAGGAGACAACTATCTGCACCTAGGACTCCTCGGCAAAATGGAGTAGTTGAAAGAAATAACAAAACCATTTTGGATGCAGCTAGATCTATGATGATGGAAGCCAAATAGCCTCATATCTACTGGAGAGAAGCAGTGAGAATAGAAGTCTACACATTCAATAGATTTCACATCAAAGGTGAAACCAGTAAGACACCTTATGAACTATGGTTTGGACATACACCTACTGTTAAGTATTTCAGAATTTTTGGAAGTAAATGCTATATCATTTAAGAGATGATTCAATAGGAAAGTTTGATCCTAGATGTGATGAAGGGATATTTCTTGGTTATTCAATTTAGAGAAAAGCATATAGATGTTATAACAAAATATTGCAGAAAATTGTGGAGAGTGCTAATGTGAAAGTGGATGAATAGTACATAAATCATTCTATATCACATGACAGGGAACTGGTAGTGGAAATGATCATAATTGAACCGACAATGCCTCAACCGATACAGGAAACTGAAACAATTATACCAGCACAATCAAAAAATTCAACTGTGACTGATGATTAGAGCAGTGAACTTGAAGTTGAAAAGACACCTAGGTATGTAAGATTAAATCATTCTGAAGGTCAAATTATTGGAGATAGAAACAAGGGAGTTATGACAAGAAGAAAACTGGCAAATGAAGAAGTATGTCTTATTTCTCAAGCTGAACTAGCAACTATTATTGAAGCTTGTAAGGATAAACATTGGTTAAAGGCTATTGAAGATGAATTAGATCAAATAGAGAAGAATGAAACTTGGTCTTTAGTTCCCCAACCTATAAATAAGAATGTTATTGGAACTAAATGGGTTTTTAGGAATAAACTGAATGAGGATGGTCAAGTTGTAAGGAACAAGGCTAGATTGGTTTGTAAATGATATTATCAAATGGAAGGAATTGATTATGGTGAGACATTTGTACCTGTAGCTAGAATTGAAGTTTTAGACTATTTCTTGCCTATGCAGCTTATAATAATTATAAGGTTTATCAAATGGATGTTAAATGTGCATTTTTGAATGGTGAGCTTGAGGAAGAAGTTTACATTGAGCAACCTGATGGATTTTCACTGAAAAATGATAAATATGTGGTTTGCAGATTGAAGAAAGCTTTATATGGTTTGAAACAGGCTCCTAGAGCATGGTATGCAAGGTTGGATAAATATCTTTTGAAGCTTGGTTTTACTAAAGGCAGTGTTAATAGTAATCTATATTATAAGATCATCGATAATGATATTCTGATTATTGAAGTTTTTGTTGATGATATCATTTTTGGAGGAGAAGATAAACTGTGCATGGAATTTGCTAACAACATGAAGAATGAATTTGAAATGTCCATGATTGGTGAGATGAAATTTTTCTTAGGTTTGCAGATTACTCAAACTAACAAAGGGATTTTTATCTGTCAAACTAAGTATTTGAGGGAATTGTTGAAGAATTTTGGTATGGAGAATTCCAAACCGATAAGTACTCCTATGGCTACAAGTGAGAAATTATCTATCAAGGATACTTCTACACCAGTAAATCTGATAAGGTATAAGTCTATGATTGGTGGTCTATTATATCTAACTCAGACTAGACTTGATATTATGAATGCAGTAAGTATTGTTTCAAGATATCAAAGTAATCCTAAAGAAAATCATGAATGTGCAGTAAAGAGGATATTCCAGTATTTGCAAGGAACAACAGAATATGGTTTATGGTATTCCAGAAATGATGATTTCACTTTATGTGCATATACTGACTCGGATTGGGCAGGTGATACTGATGACAGGAAAAGCACTTATGGTGGAGCTTTCTTTCTTGGAAAGAAATTGGTTTCATGGATTAGCCAAAAACAGTCATGCATTTCTTTATCTACTGCAAAAGCTGAGTATGTTGCAACAGCAACTAATTGCACTCAAGTCTTGTGGATGAAGAAAATATTGAAGGATATTAGGGTAAATTGTAGTGAACCAGTAGTTATCTACTGTGATAACTCTGCAGCTATTGACATGTCTAAGAATCCGGTATTTCAATCTAAGACTAAGCATATATCAATAAAGTATAACTTTCTGAAGGACAAGGTTGAAGCAAAGAAAGCCAAATTGGTTTATGTGAACACTAAAGAACATATTGCAGACATATTCACTAAACCATTGTCTAAGGAATCATTTGAGTATTTGAGAGACGGGTTAGGGGTTTTTGCCCCTCTGGGAGAGACTTGATTGATGAATTTTGTCATTAGTCTGGCATGTATTATCAGAGATACTATTTATTCTGGCACTGATGAGTGGTGCTACTACTCAGGGGGAGTAGTCAGCTTTGAGATTCAGAGGTTTATATCATTTCTTTGATATTTTTGTCATATTTTTGGCATTGATGTCAAAGGGGAAGTGATAGTAATGTGAAAAATCATTTAGAATCTTACAGAGATATCATTCACAAGGGGAGAGCTATTGATTGTTGGTTGTCTTCCACAGAGGAGACTTGTTTGGCATTTCTTGGTACTTAGATATTTTTCACATCTAGTGTTGCCATCAATGACAAAGGGGGAGATTGTTGGCATTATGGGTGAATTAATTATGTGTTCCATTGATGTTTTGTCATTGATGTCAACACTAGCTATTATGATTGGTTACCGACAGACAAGTTTTGGTTACCGGTAGAAGATCTAGTGTTACCGACAGAAGAGATTATTTGTTGGACACTACCGGCATGTTTGGATCAATGAAGTATGTTTTTTTTCATGTGTTATATGCTCCATGAGCATGTTTTGGTCAGTTGGTATTGGCTTGGTAATTAGATGCTATCATACACTCTGGTAAACCCTTACCGCCATTGGTTTAAGGCTTTACTGCTAGAGCTTTCATTAAGGAATCACGACAGGATGCATAGTTGGTGTTGGTGCACCTTCTTCATGGATTTCAGGATGCTGAAGATGTTCTTTGATCGTGCTTCAACTTCTTGAAAACATTGCTTTGGAGTAGTGGACCCAGAATAGGTCTGGTACCTATCTAGGTTATGGACTGGTATCATGCTAATGTGTACTCTACACATTACTGGGATGTTTCGAGAGACTAGGCTGTGGGACGATGATTTATGGATCTGTTATTGTTGTTTTGATCTTAAGCCGACATGGCATATCATTGTAATATGGAATCATGTAATGATTTTATTGTAATATCTTTAGGTGGCCGACCTAATTGGTTTAGGCCTTAGGGTTTGTATAAACAAGAGGTAGAAACTCTTTTTAAAGCATCATGGTTATTGAAAGTGTTGGAATTATGGATGAATTGATTATGTGTTTCATTGATGTTTTGTCATTGATGTCAACACTAGCTATTATGGTTGGTAAAAGACAGACAAGTTTTGGCTACTAGTAGAAGATCTAGTGTTACCAACAGAAGAGACTATCTGTTGGACACTTCTGGCATGTTTGGATCAGTGAAGTATATTTGATTTCATATCTTATATGCTCCATGAGCATGTTTTGGTCAGTTGGTATTAGCTTGGTAATCAGATGCTATCATACACTCTGGTAAACCCTTACCGGCACTAGTTTAAGGCTTTATCGGCAGAGCTTTCACTTAGGAATCATGATAGGATGCATAGTTGGTGTTGGTGCAGCTTCTTCATGGATTTCAAGATGCTAAAGATGTTATTTGATCATGCTTCAACTGCTTGAATACATTTCTTTGGCGTGGTGGACCTAGAATAGGTCTGGTACCTATCTAGGTTATGGATCGATATCATGCTAACGTGTACTCTACACGTTACCGGGATGTTTCAAGATGATTTATGGATTTGTTATTATTGTTTTGATCTTAAGCCAACATGGTAGATCATTGTAATATTGAACTATGTAATGATCTTATTGTAATATATTTAGGTGCCTGACCTAATCAGTTTAGGCCTTAGGGTTTGTATAAATAAGAGGTAGAAACTCTTTGTAAAGTATCATGCTTATTTGAAAGGTCATGGTCAAGGAATGCAATGTGTGAATATTATAATATCATTCAGGCAGAGGAGTTGGTCGATCATTGGTGATCGAATTGGAATCAAAAGAGGATTTAGTCCTCCGGCACTGAGCTTAATCGAGACTATAATCAGGCATGGTAGATGCTATTTCTAGCAGTTCACTCTATTGGATTGTTGTCCATTTATCTTGAGATGTTTATAGCCTCTCTATAGTCAGTGAGATTCTTTTGTAATGAGTAGTACGCTTTAGGTTTGTGTAGTGTTCTAGTTCAATTTTTAGGTGATGATTTGATTGGAAAGTGGATTCATGATTTCTGAGTTCTATGTTGTCAACTAGTCTGATTTTCATTGACTATGATTTATCGTACTTGGATCATATTATTATGGTCTAGGTTTTCTTTGGAGAATGAGTTTGATTATTGTTTGGGTCTCATCATGGTGTATGTGGATCTACATTATGTAATTTGCATTGGAGGTTAGTTTTGGGCCGATTGGTTAATGTGCTTTAATGTTTATCTACACATTTCATTTGATGTCAACCTTGAAGGATGTGTTAGCATGTACGATTCATTGGAATCATTTAAAAAGGATGTGTTGTGATGTTTTTGGGTCCTCTCTATCTCCAATAGTGGACCAGAATGATTTTTTTAGGTTTGGGTGGCCAAATTTAAGTAATATTGTTTATTATGTCTATGGTCAACTTAGTTAAGGGTTTTAATGATTAATCTTGTATATAAAGAAGTGTGGATGTGCAAATGGCAGTATGGTATTTGTGTGGATTGACAACTAGAAAATGTGAATAATTTGCAAGTAGATTTGATATCAGAGATGTGCAAAAATAAGTTATGAAGAGATTTGGTGATGATATCTTCAATGTGATAGTGTTATAAGATAGTATTTGAAGTCAGATGTAATTACCATGATATCGGTCACTTGAAACAGTTCTTCAAGGACAATTTCATGATCATGAGATCTTGTTATTTTCAATTTAGTTATTCCTTTCTCTATTGAAATATAGAGTCACTTGGAATCTTTATGTATCTTTCCATGAGATAGTGTGTCTAAGTTTTGCAAGTCATTTGTATCTTTCCCTAAGGTTTTGCACCTTATTTTTACAAGTCCTCTTAGGACCAGTAGGTTTTAGAGGCAACATTTTAACAAATTCTATTCATATTATGAGTGTGATTCCCATTGTGGTTTTTCCCTACTTAAGGTTTTCTGCATAAATCTAGTGTTCATGTGTTTGTTGGGAATTGTGCTTTCATGATTTATTACAACTGTAATTATATAATTGTAGTTTGAAGCTTAAAAATAAAAAAACTTATTTTGAGATCCAAACTGATTCTCCCCTCTCAATTATATGGCGTGTTCAACAAAAGCTAGAAAAGGAACATGCCCCTAGATGTTAATGGCTTTGGCCTTCCTTTACTTGTTTTTCATCAAGATATATACATAAATTTATAAGACTTAAGTATAAGGATCAGTGCAAGAAGCTAAGTCCACTTTTTGGCCAAAAAGTAGAAGTGTTTCCCAGATTTTCAGATTTTCTCATTTGAGCTTAAATTTTGAAACACTTGGAGATTGAATCTTGGAAAAAGTCAATAATATAAAAGATAGCCCTCTGAGTGTACTTTCCAAATATGTAATTTATTTTAATACCCACATAATAAAAAATAGCTTTTGAAATGGAGTTCTAAAAACTATATTTTAAAAATGCTTGTTTCAGGACCATACCATGCATGTGTATGACCCACACTTTTTGACACAATTAAAATTATTTTCTCAAACCGTTTTGGGAAATGGTTTGTAACTCATTGAAGATTGATGAGCATATTTTTCTGTATTTTTTTTTAAATTAATTTTTTAATGACCGTAATTATGTTTTTAAAAGTTTGACGTGTATGGCCCACATAATTTGACGTAAACTTAACATTTTTAATTTTTTTTTTTAAATAGAAAAGAATTTTGTGTAGATTGGTGACATTTTTTTTTTTCAAAATTCATTAAAATAAAAAAGTTATTAAATTAACAAAATTAGTTAATATTTCAAGTTTATGGACCTGATTTAGTATAAATTAAATGAAAAATAGTTAAAATAATCAATTTTTAAATAAATTTAGATATTTAGAATCTAGATAGTATAATCTGAAATGGGTTTTAATTTCGTATAAAAATTGTCTAATTACAGGCACACAAATTATTTCAGAAGATCATATTTGTGCTTTCATTCATGGAGATTTGAATTTGCAGGTCTGTGTCTTAGGTGTGGCCATCCCAGGCCTATCCCGGGCCTAATCCCAAGCCAAGTGGGTTGTGGAATCAACTTCCACAGAACGGGCCCCCGTTTTGTTTAAAAGCAGGCCCCCATTTTAGAACAAAACAGGGGCCCGTTACATTTCGGCTTAGGAGCCCAAAGCATAAACGGGCCCCCGTTTATAAGAGAACGTTTTCCAACGCACGGACTTCCGCGAATTTGTGACTCATTACCTTTGCACTTGCCCATAAGTTATACTTAAACTAGAAGTTATATTTTATGTATATATTGGTATAGTCTTTGAGAATAGTTTCAAATAGCATGTACTCAATTTTTATTCAAATAACACGTACTTAGTTTTAATTCAAATAACACACACACATGGTTTGCCATGTACTTATCCTTGGATGACAAGCCTTAGGCTTAGAAGCTTCATTTCCCTCCTTTTTACATTTTCTCTTCTTCAAATCTGGTTTCTCAACTTCCTCATCATCAGGTATACACATCATCAAGTGGGTATTTTTCAACTTAACACAATAATTTCACATGTCTTTTGAGCTTTCTAATTACATAATTTTTTTTAGATTTTAACAACATTAACATATTAATTTATTATTTCTTTTACCAATGTCTCCATAGTTCTTAGAGACATATGTGTCCCATTTTTTTAATAACTTTTGAACTACTTGTCCAAATTTGAAATAAATTATATATTATTTTTCTACATTAATGTATTTTTAATTATTTTGGTGCAAGTTATTTGACATGCACAAACAAGTAATTGATTTTTAAGATGAGTCCACTTCAAAAAACCATAAAGAAAAAAATACTTAACAAAAAAATTTTAAAAATACATAATTTCTAGTACTCACTCTTGACTATCTTTCTACCAAAGGGTTTCCCAAAATACTAAATTTGACTATAATTTTTTTGACATGCACACCAAACACTATGTTATGTTTTCCTAAAAAACTATAGAAACACTTTTGTGTGTACGAAAGATTTGACTTCCTTAATCCTGTCTATATTTAAAAAACTTTCGTTGTTTAGAAACTAGGTTCAGAGTACTACAATTATTTTTTTTTAATATCTTCAAATTTTGAGTGCACAAGTCTCAAATTACTCCTTCAAGTTTAGTTTTAGCTGATTTAAAAAAAAAAGTGGCCAATTGTAACCCCCTTTTTGTTTACCATCTTGGTGCATTTACCCATATTTTGTGTTGAGTTTTCAATATGAGCCTGCAAAATCAAACAACAAACAAAAACACTTTCCACAAACAAGAGTTGCACAAAAGAATGTTATATTACTCAAAAACAAACAATACATAATTATAGGATGAATTATAGTTGTACAATGAGTTTCTTATAAAGAAAGCACATAGCTAAATTTAGGAGAACTAAAGTGAAAACATGAGGAGATAAATAAAGGTCAACTCTAGCTAAACTATATGCATAAAAGCTACACTCGGTGCACAACTAAAAAAAGCACTCTTTAGTGAACTTAAGCCAAAAAAGCATAACTAGTTGTAAAAAAGAAACTAATAGATACATATGCTTTAACACCCCTCCTTAAGTGAAACTTAAGGTGAGTAGAAAAAATCTAAATCCATGAATGCAGGAATGGATCTTGGTAACAAAAGACCTAATTAGGTACCCATGTACAAATCAATGAAGTCTCTCTAAGCGAAGAAAAGGAGAAAAGCCACATGGAAAAAAACTCCTCTAAAAAAGCAAGAGATGCAATACATAAAAGAAACATGAACTACTAAAGTAATGTGGGACTAATAATCCTCCAAGAAAATGTCCCAAAAGAGTGGGAACATGAAGATCATATTTGAAGCACAAAGAAGCTATAGACAATTGTCTAATGATAATTGCTATAGTGTTGAATGAAGAACCTCCTATGAAACCTAGATGATGATCAGGATTGAGAAGACAACAATCTACATGAGTGCCCCCAATAACACTACTCAAACAATCAGATGGAAAACAAAGACAAAAATATCTATCATTCAAAGATACATATGACACATGAATTTGCATTAGTAACCCTAACGACACTACTCAACCATCCAAGAGTAAACTGCTAGTAAAAAATACAAGTGTCAATAGTCTGAAGAATACTGATCAACTAAAGATGGAAGGTAGCCTCCACAAGACTGGAATGCAAAACCAAGAAAGAATTAGCTCCAAGAGTAGAAACCCCCCCATAATGTTGACAAAGGAGAGGCATGAAAGGTCCATTGAAATTGTGTGTCACAATGAAGTGCATGAAGGAGAATCTGAATGTGCTCAAGAAAGTACCTGCAACTTAAAAAGGGTATGAAACTAATGCACACATGCATGGGACAAGAATCACTAGGATTCAATATTATCATGGAGGGACACTCACTGAACAAAGATGTAATGGAAAAACAAAAGGCACTACACAACCCCCATGACACTTTATAATACAGTGCATGTACAAAATAAGGCATAGTAGAATGTGCAAAATCTCCAAAAACCATACACAAGAATGGCACTTTATCTCAATGTGTCTACGAGAAAAGAAGTGCATGAAAAGGATGTTCAAATTTTCCAAATAGGGTAAAGTGCTACAAATACATATAGGACGGCCCAAGAGAAGTCATCCACTACAAACAGATTAATTCTAGGAGCTAGAATGACCAAGTAATTAGCCATGAAGTGAAAACACAAAAGGCTGAATAAAAGTCACTTTGAGAAAAATCTAGAAAATATAAGTTTATCTAAATAGGTGACTCTGAGATCTTTTTGATGATATGTGGAACTTGAAAAATAGAGTCCAGATGTGCAAGATATGGCCCAAGAAGCACAAAACATAAAGGCTAACTTTGGAGGCTTGGTACAGAAAATTGATCTAAAATCTGATGAAACGAAATAAAGAATCAGATAGCCCTCTAAACTAGCTTTCTAACAATATCTTGTTTGTTTTATTTCTACTATGACAAATTTATGAGCAAAACATTGAAGACTACTTTTTAGGGCTTAGAAGGTTTGAAAGGACCCCAAAAAAGAAAAAAAATTGAAAATAGAAATTTTCCAAAAATAGAAAGTTTTTGAAAATAACAAGTTTCCAAAAATATAACATTTCAAAAATTAGAAATTTTTCGAAAATAGAAATTTCCAAAAATAGACTTTATAAAAATGGAAACTTGTCGAAAATGAAAGCTTTTTAAAAATAATGTTAAACAATGCAAAATTATAGGATGAATTACAATTGTACAATGAAACGCTTATAAAGAACTTGCACATAGCTAAATTTAGGAGAACTAAAGTGCAAGCATGAGGAGCTAAATAAAGCTCAACTCTAGCTAAACTAGATACATAAAAGATAAACTAGGTGCACAACTAAAACAAACAATCCTATAAGTGAACTTAAGCAAAAAAAACATAACTTGTTGTAAAAAAGCAACTAATAGCTAAATATACTCTAACATTTTGGTTCTCATTTTAAAAAAATATTTCCCATTAGTTTATTATCTTTTGATTCTTTGGTCAAGAAATTAATACGACCATCTATTAGTCTCAATGTATTGTATTTTTTTGATAGCTTGTTATAATTATTTATTGATTCTCAACAAATTTTAGGTGTTAACAATATGGAATGTATCTTGGAGAAGCACGATATTACAGTTGAATTGGTTTGGAAGTGTTTTATGGAGTTTCGAATGTTGTATTTCTTCATATATCTATGTTGTTTGAAAAAATATTTTGAAAAATTTCTTAATATTAATAATTTCATATAAGTACCAAAAGAGAATCAATGTTATCTTTGTAAAAACATTTTGATAGAAACTTTTCTTTTGAAAAGCCCGAAAGTTTTTTCCTAACTAGTACAAGCCTAAGAGGAACACATCAACATTTAGAATATATTTTTCTTTATTTAATGATTTGTATCTATTAAATTCAAGATTTTTATTGCATCCAGATAAAATCAAACACATTCATAAACCTTTCCTTTTGTTAGAACTATGTTAAGGCCTCAATGTTATGTAATATAACAAGGTTTATAATAGAAGAGAAAACAATCTCATTAGTTTTTTCACTTTAATTCTAAACCTTAAAAGTTTGACTCCATATCAAAACTTGATATTCCCAAATACCTTAAAGGTTACAGTGTAAGGAGATGAGCAGAGTGACACATCGTGCAATGATATCTGAGAATTTACAATCTCAGATTCTATTTATACAGCAAAGAATTTAACAGTCAATCGTTCCATTTATAAATCAAAGGATTTAACGGTCAAATTTTCTATTTATAGATCAAAGGATTTAACAGTCAAACGTTCTATTTATAAACTAATATTAGGAACTTCTCTATTTAGAAATAAAATGATGAAATTTATAATGGGTTTGTAGATTTTATTTATATCTAATATTTTTTATAACTCTTTAAAATTAGTCAAAAGAGTTTGGACTTGTTTTTTTGAATTAGTGGTTTTTACTATTTAAATTTGAGTTGGTGTCTTCAAAATAATATTTTATATTAAAATCTAAGGGATTGGACTTCCATAGTTATCTTCCAATGATGAGATATAGTGTTATCTAATGTAATTGGTCTTTATACTTAATTTCTTGTATTTGTAAATATTCTCAAATAAATGAATAAATCATATGAGAAGTTATTCATTACTAGAACTTACCTAGATGAGGGGGGTTATTTTAATTTTCTTTCTATTTTGATAGTTATTTTAAATAGTTTTTCTTATTAGTTAGTTATGTTTGATGTTTTGTTCAGCAAATTACTATAACAACCTACTAGTTCCAATGTGTTGATATTTTGTTGATAATTTATTATGATTATTCATTGATGCTCAACTAATTTTAGTTGTTCATAATATTGAATGTATCTTAGAAAAGCAGAATATTATATTTTGGATTGGTTTGTAAGTGTTTCTTGGAGGTTCAAATGTTGTGTTTCTTCATATATTTATGTTGCTCCACATTAGTTTGAAAAATTTCTCACTATTAATAATTTTGTATGTGTACCAAAAGAAAATCCATGTTTTTTTGTAAAAAGGTTTACATGGAAACTTTTCTTTGTAAAGGTCCAAGAACTAGTACATGTTTAAGAGAAACCATCAGTTTGATTTTTTTTTTCTTAATTTAGTAGTTGGTATCATTTAAATTCATGATCTTTGTTTCATCCAAATTGATCAAACACATTCACAAACTTTTTCTTTTGTTAGAACTATGTTAAGACCTTAATTTTATGCGATATAACAAGTTTTACAATGAAGGGACAAACAATCTCATTATTATTTTTTAACTCAACCTTTAATCTTAGAAGTTTGATTCCATATCAACATTTAGTATTCTGGAACACCATTAGATTGAGTGAGACCAATGGTTTACAATACTCTTCTTTATTATTAGTTTAATGTTAGACAACATCTCTTAAAAATCAAAAATAAAAAAATAGACAATATCATCTTAGTAATAGTTCCAAGGACGTATTTAAGGAAGATTTCAAGTAGGATTTAAATTTTAATGAAACTTGAATGTTTTGTGAAATATGCACCTTATGTAAGTTTTCAGTGATAATTATGAAAAAAAAATAAACAGTAGCACTAACAAATAGAAAAGGAAGCAATTTGATTGAAAAAGTTTCGAACTTGTAATTATTTGGATGAATGAGCAATTGATTTCATATGAGAAAAGTTCAGATAGATGCCTGTTTTATTTGAAAAGAAAATAGGAGCAACATTGTGGAGTAAAAATATCTAAGAATTTATAATCTAAGATAAAATATAAGATATCCAGCGGCTTTTCTCCCATACAAAAAACCTTCTTTACTGTTTATTATTAATCAGAATCTCGAAGACTCTTCTGAAATGTATGGTTGTTTCAATTTTATGAAAGTGCAATCAGATGAAAAGAAATGACATGTTCACCGGGTCATTTTCATTTTATCAGTGGTACAAGAATTTTTAGCTTAATCTAAATTAGATAAGATCATAAACAGATTTCATTTTTGCTATAAATACATTATATTAATGTGAATAGTTTACATTTGTTATGTACTATTATAACCTATGTTCACAAACTAATTTTATATCTAAGTTTTTGAAACGATGGGAATCTGAATAGGCTGAAGCAGACATAAAATTAATTAGAATGTTTGTTATTATTAAAATATATTATGATTGGTCAAGTGACTCTAAATTATAAGAGATCCATTTCTACATTAGGTGGAGCTTAAATAGTACATTTTAAACTTTGATTTGTTTAAGTGGTTTATTGTAAATTAAACTAGTCTCTCTAATAAGACCCACTTATTAATATGATTTAAAACAAACCATAAACAAATCAAAATCTTAAACGTATTGTTTAAACCAAACTTCCACATAATACACACTACATTATTTACCAAAACTTCTAACAACTACATTTAAAAATCTTCTCTTCTACCTCTCACATACACTGAAAGAAACGATAAAAATAAGTGGGTGTTGGCTCCAACTCTTGTGGGTAACTATACTACTCAAAGCTCCAACAAAAAACTATTTGAACTGAACAAAAGAAAAAAGAGATCAAAACTGTGGATTTCAGAGATGTTACATATACATATCCAACTAATACACATATTGAAAATAAATCACATTCGAATCAAAGATGAACTGGTCTTATAAAGACCAATAAACAAATAAAAGATCCTAGATTCCAATACTAACTAATCCTTAAAAAGCTCGACAAGACAATACAAAAATTCTCATATACAAAAGAACTAATTACTTATATTCCCAACATAATACAAAACTAGGGAATACAGTAGCAAAATGAAGAAGCCTCTGCCTTAAAGATCCTTGTTACTGTGTGAGGAGAGCAAAAGACTGACACATCGTGCAATGATATAAATTCTGGCCCATTTTTCATTAAAAACTCCCTTGCAACTCTTTTTCTCCTCCATTTTTCCACTCTCGCCATTTCTTCCATTTGAACTGCTGTTTTTCATCTGAGAAGGCGAAGAAGAGCTTTTCGCAGCAGAGAAACAAAAGCAGGCACACATTTTTCACCGTATAATCTCAGAATCTCACAATCTCAGATTCTATTTATACATCAATTGATTTAACAGTCAAAAGTTGAATAACAGTCAATAGGTCTTGAACGTCGTGTCCATGCACGCAAAGAGCAAAACAGTACAAAAAAAAAGTGTGTGTTAACAGAAGTCCTTTGCATGTTAAGGCGAAGTTGTACAAAGGAATGGACATTTGTATTGAAAATGCGGCTGGTTTTGATATTCGGGCGGGGACAATGGGATGTTGAGTATGCGGTAAAGAGGGATGTTGTCTGAGTTGATGTGCAACATTTTTAATGTTCCACACGAACGAGTAGCGCTTTCTCAGGGATGAATGCTTTGGGGTTAATGCTGACGGCTGCTTGAACAGACGTAGGGTGTCTTTTTTTTATTGTTTATGTATATTTTTGGGTGGAGATGCCCAAAGCAGGTTTCAGGGTTGCGTGCTGTTTCATCATACACTCTCTTCTATTCCACATTTTCAGCTTCTACCTTAAAATAGGGGAGAGGGAGAGGGAGAGGGAGAGGGAGAGTGATGGGTTAATTTGGGAATGGAGTTTTATTTATTTATAATTAGGGTTTAGGGTTTAGGGTTTAGCGTTTGAAGATGTGATTATGTCATATAATTTGTTATATTAGTATAATTTTGTGAGAAAGAAAGAAAGAAAGATTTTTTGGTCTGCAGATGGGTTTACAAATGGCTAATAGCAATATAAGATTCTTTTATAATCTACCAAGAAAGAAAGATCCTTTTATAACCTACTATGCCACATTGTGTGTATATGGGTTTACAAATGGCTTATAGCAAAATGAGATCATATAACCCAAATGACTTATAGCAATATGGGATCATATAACATATCACATTAGTAGAATTTTGTGGAGAGTAGGAAAAAGAAAGAAAGAAAAAGAAAGATTCTTTTATAACCCATGATGTTGTAGCAATATGGGATCATATAACTTGTCACATTAGTAGAATTTTGTGGAGAGGAGGAAAAAGAAAGAACTTGTCACATTAGTAGAATTTTGTGGAGAGGAGGAAAAAGAAAGAAAGAAAGATAATTTTATACCTCATAATGTCGTGTTGTCTATATATGAATTTGAACTTGTGACTTCTCTTTGAAGAGCACAAGTTCTCCACCACTAAGCCAACTCAATGGAGTGATCAATGATTGTGCAAATTAATTTTAGTAGTTCACTATATAAAATATTATAAAATCTTCATGTTTTTTGTGAAATTTGAATTAATTTGTGATCTATATATAATTAAGGTTTGAAGGTGTGACTCATCACACTACTTTTCACATTAACATGTCTAGTTAGAATGTTCTAAAAATTTTATAAATGTGCATTGGTGTCTTATCTGTCTAAACTAAGATTCGAAGGTTTGACTCATCACATAATTTTCCACATTAGCATTTGGAGTGAGGATGTTCTAAAATTGTCATTTTAGTCAACTAAAAGATACTTATGTTTAGGGGAGATTATTCACGGTTGAGCATCGTAATTTTGTCTCTTTGAAAATTATTGGGAACTTTGGATTGGACTCAAATTTTTATATTAATTTATTTGGCAGGTCTTTTTTTTAAATATAAGGTTTTAGGTAACAACGCCAAATATAATGTGAATAGATGCCAAGAGGAATCTGATTCAGAAAATGAACCACCTTTTATTCACATGGAAAGAAAAAAGGGGAGCAAAAAGGCAACAATCTCAGGGGTCTCCACCAGAAATAGAACAAGGGTGGATTATGGGAACACTAAAAGTTCTGCCCAGCATAAATCTTCAAAATGGCTTAGGGAGAAGGATAGTCTTCAGAGCATAGCTGATAGGGTTCAGAAAACAATCTCTGAGATTTGCTTGAGTAACACCCTACTAAAGCAATGCAAATAATGTCATGGAATATAAGGGGGTTAAACAATCCGCATAAGCAAGATATCCTATCTAACTTTATTAGGGACCATAGGCCTAATATTATGGCTATTCAAGAAACAAAGATGTAGAGAGATAGTGTTTTGAAAATGAAATTCTTTAAGAATTGAGGAGTTCATTGTAATAGTTCAGAAGGAGCTTCGGGTGGTTGTGTTATCTTTTGGAATGAAAACTTGTTTCTGGTGTTAGCCTCTAGGAAGATGCTAACCATATCGTTGTTAGATTTTAACACATCAGGGATTATTTTAATTGGATCTTGTCTAACATCTATGCACCCAACAATAAATCAGCTAGGAAGAAATTTTGGATGAATTTAGTTGATTTCATGTCTTAGTTCCAAGATGAAAATTGGATCATTATTGGAGATTTTAACACTCCTCTTCAGGAGTTGGAGAATTTTGGGGGCTCGCAGATTAAAGTTAATAGTAAGTAGGATCTTATGGATTTTATAAATAATCAATTTCTCCATAACTTGGATTTAAAAGGGGCTTCTGGTGCAGGAGCACCTTTCTAAGGTCTTTCTCCATGTGACCTTTGTTGGAATTTTGCTTCTTTAAGAAGCCATGTAAATGTAATAAGAGCTAAGAGCTCATTGGTTTTGTTTAGGTCCTAGTTTAGGTCCTAGGTTCTTAAGTCTAGGTTAAGTTTTCTTGTGGAATAGAGGGTATGTGTGCCTTTGATGTGTTTGGGGTCCTTTTGACATGGTTGTGTCCATAGGATAGCCCAAGGTAGGCTCAAAAGTCAAGAAAAGCAACATTGTAGAAGTTGCTCAAAAGTTGTAAAAAGTTGCATGACAACTTTTCAAAGTTGTCATGCAACTTTTCCACCAAATAGGTCATAACCTTAGTTTGGCGTTAGTAACCATAACCTTGGCACACCAACCAAGGCAGAGACACTATAAGTTGTTGCAAACCCTAAAATGGGGGGTGGGATGTCAGATTGTACGACCAAGAGAAAAGACCTTGACACTGACTGTGTTTTTGTTGCCAGTCGGCACAAATGAAGCATTAATAGGTTGATAATGGATTGTTTTATGAACTAAACGGTGTTGAGAGTCTTACATTGTGTTTATACTTTCATTTTGAGCACTTAGGGTAGGTTCTTGTGCAAGTTTTTGTGTGTTTGTAATTATTTTGTGAAGTACTTTATCACTGTCCAGTTTTGGACTATTTTGTGTAATGGATTAATAACTCCTATCCCCATTGGGGAGACACCATGAAACCATGGGGAATAGGAATGAAAACCTTGTATAGTATTCCAAAGCAAGAATGGCCCTTGAAGATGCAGGAAAGTCTTTCAAAGACCCACTCCTAGGTGAGACTAGACTGTGCCCGACTAGGAAGGGTTGAAGTTGCAGAGGTCCATGAGAGCAAGGTAGGACAAGGAGGGAGGCACCCTTTGGAGGTGTAGAGAGATGTGTGAAGCACCATTGGTGAGAAGGAGGAGCTTCCACCAATCCAGATAAGGTGGCAAAGACAATAAAGCATCACTGTGACCCAGGCAGACCTTAGAACCCTTGTAAAAACCCTCAAAAACCCCAAAATTCACCTAGGGCAGTGTACGGACACTTGGAGGCCCAAACCAGGAAAATCTTTAAGCCCTTGCCAAATGATTACCAGTCCTTTTGGGAAGATTCACAAGTGTGTGCATCGTTTGCAAGAGGGATCCCTAAAAGTCTAGAATGGAGGCCTAATTGGGCACATTCCTTGTAGCCCTATTTTGTAGGAAAAAAGCAAAATAGTAAGATCGGTAAGGAAATGGAAGGTTAAAACCTCTTGGGGGCACATGAATGGATGGATAACCATGTCAGAGACCAACCTTGCTAGGACCTAAGAAGGTGAAGAAGGAGCTAATCCCTTATTAGTCTATGTGAGGGTTTTTGATGCTTGAGAGTAGGTGTGACTTTGGGAGGAGTATCATAGATTGTTGGTGGGTGGATTGGGCAAGGTCAGGGGATTCCACAAGCAAGGGAAGTCCTAGAGACCCTAGGGTGTGGTTGAAACACCTGGTGATCCAAGGAGAGGATCAAGGAGCATAGACTAGGCTAGTCTATCCCATAGCCATTCCTACCAGATTGGTATCAAAGCAAGTTAAAGAGTTGGTGGACCATGCATGTCTCTATATTTTGGTGAATCAGTAGGGGAGAACATAATGGTCACTAATGCAGAGCTGGCTAGGGAGGTAGAAGAACAAAAGGAGAAAAATAGACTCCTTAAAGATGCTATGAGTGAAATAAGGAACAAGTTGCAAGAAGTGGTTGATCAGAGAGCACAAGAACTTTGGGGTGCAGACAATAGTGACAGAGGAATGAAAGCTATTGATCTTGATGACATCATACCTGAACCAGACCCCTTAATCAATGAAGAACCTTTTGTAAAGGCCATCAAGGCTTTGAATACAAAAGCTTTTGAAGGATTGCCACATTTCAGTGGAAGGATGGATATTGACACTGTCATGGAATGGATTGAGGGTATGGAGAACCACTTTGAGTGTGAAGGTGTGACAGAAGCTCAAAAGGTTAAGGTTGCCAAATCAAGACTAAGGGGAGCAGCCTTGACATGGTTGAAGTACTTGCAAGAAGAGAGAGTTAGCATGGGAAAGCTACCTATAGCCAATTGGAAGGCCATGGTGAGTAAGATCAAGGAGAACTACTTACCAGAGGATTATGAAGTCCAACTTCATAAGAAGAGACAGGGATTGAAGCAGAAAGACCTTCATGTGACCTCCTACACAGAGGAGTTTCAAAAGCTTTGTCTTAGATCCAAAGTCCAAGAAGAGGAATCTATCAAGGTGGCTAGGTATCTAAGTGGCCTAAAGTGGAACATTCAAGGGGAGATAAGCCTATGGACTCCTACCACTGTCCAAAAATGTCATCAGCTTTCTGCTAAGGTGGAAGAGAGGAACAAAAGGAAGGGAGACTCTAACAACAGGGGTAGAGGCAAAGGTAGAGATCAAATGAATCAACGAGGTGGTTACCAAAGCAAGGCAAATGAGCAAAGGAATCAAGGAGAGTCCAAGTTGACTGAACATAGCAGTGAAACCAATCTCAGAGGAGGCCATTCTAGAGGAAGAGGTGCACAAGGGGGCCCAAGTAGGGGTAGGGGTACCGGCAGGGGTAACTCCTACTTTGCAACCATGAAATGCTACAACTATGGTCAATTGGGACACCCAGCCTATAGATGCCCTGACAAGCCTACCTCATCAAACAGTGGAAAGAGGGTTGCTTATGCCCATGAAGACACATCAAGTAGCAAAACACCTGAGGTGGACCATATTGAATCAGAGATTGGGGAGAATCTAATGTTCCATAGAGTCTTGATAAGACAACTGGTTAAGGATGAACCTAAGCATAGGAGAGCATTGTGTAGGGTGAGATGCAAAATCTTTGGTAAAGTTTGCAAGGTGATAGTTGATTTAGGGTCAACTGATAACATCATATCAGATGAGGCAGCCAAGAAGTTGAAACTCAGAAAGATACCCCACACTAGCCCTTACAAGGTGACATGGTTGAATCAAGAGCAGAGTGTGCTTGTTAATGAGCATACTTGGGTGGAGTTTTCTATTGGAGGGTACAAGGATAAGATCCTTTGTGATATGTTACCCATGGATGCTTGTCATCTACTGCTAGGTAGACCCTGACAATTTGATGGGAAGATGATCTATGATGGAGAGGAGAACTCCATTTCCTTCAAGAAGGATAGCAAAACTTTTAAGATTCAGTCTCTGACAGAGAGTGATGAGGGAACCTCAAGAATACCTAGTGTCTTACTTAATACTAGTAAAGAGTTCTTACACCTACTACATGAAGAGGAGACAATGGGATGTACCATCTTTGTGAAGCCAAAGGAGGAGGAAGATAAGTTGCAGACAAAGGTACCTAAGGAGGTGAAACAAATGTTGCAAGAATATGAAGACATAGTGAGTGACGGAGCACCTGCAACACTTGCACCAAGAAGGTCTATTAGCCATCAAATAGACTTTGTACTTGGTGCATCCCTGCCCAATAAAGTAGCATATAAGCTCACACTTGACCAAAATAAGGAGGTGGCAAGGCAAGCACAGGAGTTGTTGGATCAAGGACTGATCAAGAAGAGCATTATCCCATGTGCAGTCTTGGTAGTGTTAGCAACAAAGAAGGGAGGCAAGTGGAGACTTTGTACTGATTCAAGGGCAATCAATAGGATCACCATAAGGTACAAATTTCCCATTCCTAGAATAGAGGATTTGATGGACTGTTTAGGAGGTGCCATGTATTTTACCAAGTTGGACCTTAAAAGTGGTTATCATCATATTAGAATTAAGGAGGGTGATGAGTGGAAGACAGCTTTTAAGACCACAAAAGGGTTGTATGAATGGCTTGTGATGCCATTTGGACTTACTAATGCCCCAAGCACCTTCATGAGGTTGATGAATGAGGTGTTGAAGGACTTCACAGGCAGGTTTGTGGTAGTGTACTTAGATGACATACTCATCCATAGCAGAACCAAAGAGGAGCACCTTGAACATTTGAGGTTAGTCCTAGAGAGGTTGCATGAAGAGAAGTTGGCAATCAACTTAGAGACGTGTGACTTTTTGAAGCAAGAGTTAGTCTACTTGGGGTTTGTGGTGTCTAAGGGAACCTTGAAGATGGATCCAAGCAAAGTGGAGGCAATCTTGAATTGGCCTGCCCCTAAAACAGGGACTGAAGTTAGGAGTTTCCATGGTTTAGCCCAATTCTATAGAAAGTTTGTGAGGAACTTCAGTGGCATATGTGCACCAGTACTTGACACCATAAAAGGAGGCCTTAAAACTAAGTTCAAATGGACTGAACAGGCTGATAAAGCATTCCAATCATTGAAGCAAGAAGTGGCCACAAAACCCATCCTACTCTTACCTACTTTTGACAAACTATTCACATTGGAGTATGATGCAAGTGGCATTGCAGTAGGGGGTGTATTGAGTCAAGAGGGAAAGCTGTGACATTTTTCAGTGAGAAGCTTAATGAGGCAAAGAAGAGGTATTCTGCATATGATCTAGAGTTGTATGCACTAGTTCAATCTCTCAAGAAGTGGAGGCATTACCTACTCCCAAAGGAATTTGTGGTGTTCATAGATAACCAGGCTTTGAGTTACATCAACACTCAAGAGAAGCTTAGAAACAAACATTTGAAGTGGATGGAGTACCTCCAATCTTTTACTTTTACCATCAAGCATAAAAAGGGGCAGCTTAACAAGGTGGCAGATGCTTTTAGCCGAAAGTTGTTGACTGTCCAAGAATTACAATTGTAGAGCATAGGGATAGAAGGTTTCAAGGATCTCTATGAAGAAGATGAGGACTTATCATCAGCCTACAAGGTTTGCAAGGAGTTTGAGAATCATTTTCATGGTGAGTATGTAGACTACACCCTTCAAAATGGTCTCTTGTTCAAAGGCAATCAGTTATGTGTACCTCGAGGATCCATGAGAGAAAATCTCATACAAGAGAAGCACAATGGTAGTCTAAGTGGACAATTTGGAATCAATAAAACTTTGGATCTAGTACAGAGGTACTACTATTGGCCCAAGTTGTCAAGGGATGTGAGAAGGTATGTGGAGCAATGTGGTGTGTGTCAAAGGGCAAAAGGAGGATCAAGTAATGCAAGCCTCTATCAACCATTACCGGTCTCAAATAGGCCTTGGGAGTGTGTGAGCATGGACTTTGTTGTGGGACTCCCCAAGACAAAGACAGGTATGGATAGCATCTATGTGGTGGTAGATAGATTTTCTAAGATGAGCCATTTCATTCCATGTAGAACTACTCATGATGCTAGTTATATTGCACATCTCTTCTTTAAGGAGATTGTAAGGATTCATGGACTCCCATTAAGTATTGTTTCAGATAGGGATAGCAAGTTCATGGGCCATTTTTGGCAAACCTTATGGAGGAGACTAGGAACTAATTTATCATTTAGCTCAGCTTACCATCCACAAATTGATGGTCAAACTGAAGTCATTAATAGGGTGTTAGGCAACTTATTGAGGTGTCTAACCAAGGAGTATGGGCAAACATGGGATCTAGTTATTCCACAAGCTAAGTATGCTTACAATGACAGTGTAAATAGGACCACTGGAAGGAGTCCTTTTGAGGTTGTCTATGGCAGACATCCAAGAGGGGTGTGTGAACTAAGAGAACTTGGTTCCATGGAGATGAAGAGTGAGCAAGCAGAGGACTTCACCCAAACCATCAAGGATTTCCAATAATAGGTCAAGAGAGCCATCCTAGAGTCTACTCAAAAACTGAAAGCAGAAGTGGATGAAAGAAGGAGAGAGATTTAGTTCAAGGTGGATGACTATGTGATGGTCCATTTAAGCAAAGCTAGAATGTAAAGCAGCAAGCCTACTAAGCTACAGATGAAGAGGGTAGGACCTTGTAGAATTCTATCCAAATATGGTGAAAATGCCTACAAGGTGGATCTTCCTTCAGATTTGGCTATATCTCTAGTCTTCAATGTTGCTGACCTGATACTATACAAGGGTGAAATAGCAGGGCAAACTGAGAATCAAGCCAAGGTACTGTAGGAATTGGATGTGAATGATTTACCTCAAGTGAAGCAACCCATAGCAGAGGAGATCTTGGATTCAAGGGTGAACAAGTCTACTAGACATCAGGTCTACATGGAACACTTGGTGAAATAGGCAGGTCAACCTGAGTCTGAAGCCACTTGGGTTGAAGAGGGTAGGTTCAAGAACTTGGTATTGATCCGGCTCTCATCTCTCCCCTGGTTCCTTAATTTTGTGCAGAGGGGGAGTATGGTGCGGGAGAACCTTTCTAAGGTCTTTCTCCATGTGACCTTTTTTGGAATTTTGCTTCTTTAAGAAGCTATGTAAATGTAATAAGAGCTAAGAGCTCATTGGTTTTGTTTAGGTCCTAGTTTAGGTCCTAGGTTCTTAAGTCTAGGTTAATTTTTCTTGTGGAATAGAGGGTATGTGTGCCTTTGATGTGTTTGGGGTCCTTTTGACATGGTTGTGTCCATAGGATAGCCCAAGGTAGGCTCAAAATTCAAGAAAAGCAACATTGTAGAAGTTGCTCAAAAGTTGTAAAAAGTTGCATGACAACTTTTCAAAGTTGTCATGCAAATTTTCCACCTAATAGGTCATAACCTTGGCACACCAACCAAGGTAGAGACACTATAATTTGTTGCAAACCCTAAAATGGGGGGTGGGATGTCAGATTGTATGGCCAAGAGAAAAGACCTTGACTCTGACTGTGTTTTTGTTGCCAGTCGACACAAATGAAGCATTAATAGGTTGATAATGCATTGTTTTATGAACTAAATGGTGTTGAGAGTCTTACATTGTGTTTATACTTTCATTTTGAGCACTTAGGGTAGGTTCTTGTGCAGGTTTTTGTGTGTTTGTAATTATTTTGTGAAGTACTCTGTCACTATCCAGTTTTGGACTATTTTGTGTAATGGATTAATAACTCCTATCCCCATTGTGGAGACACCATGAAACCATGGGGAATAGGAATGAAAAACTTGTATAGTATTCCAAAGCAAGAATGGCCCTTGAAGATGCAGGAAAGTCTTTCAAAGACCCACTCCTAGGTGAGACTAGACTGTGCTCGGCTAGGAAGGGTTGAAGTTGCAGAGGTCCATGAGAGCAAGGTAGGACAAGGAGGGAGGCACCCTTTGGAGGATGTGTAGAGGGATGTGTGAAGCACCATTGGTGAGAAGGAGGAGCTTCCACCAATCTAGATAAGGTGGCAAAGACAATAAAGCATCACTGTGACCCAGGCAGGCCTTAAAACCCTTGTAAAAACCCTCAAAAACCCCAAAATTCACCTAGGGCAGTGTATGGACACTTGGAGGCCCAAAACTAGGAAAATATTTGAGCCCTTTCCAAATGATTAGCAGTCCTTTTGGGAAGATTCTCAAGTGTGTGCATCATTTGCAAGAGGGAGCCCTAAAAGTCCGAAATGGAGGCCTAATTGGGCACATTCCTTGTAGCCCTATTTTGTAGGTAAAAAGCAAAATAGTGAGATCAATAAGGAAATGGAAGGTTAAAACCTCTTGGGGCACATGAATGGATGGATAACCATGTCAGAGACCTATCCTAACCTTGATAGGACCTAAGAAGGTGAAGAAGGAGCTAAACCCTTATTAGTCTATGTGAGGGTTTTTTATGCTTGAGAGTAGGTGTGACTTTGGGAGGAGTATCACAGATTGTTGGTGGGTGGATTGGGAAAGGTTATGGGATTCCACAAGCAAGGGAATTCCTAGAGACCCTAGGGTGTGGTTGAAACACCTAGTGATCCAAGGAGAGGATCAAGGAGCATAGACTAGGCTAGTCTATCCCATAGCCATTCCCACCAGCTTCTTTCACCTAGACTATCAGACATGTTGGCAATGACCTCATTCAGTTGAGATCAGATAGGGCCCTTATCTCCAATGGATGGTTCTTTCCCTATGTATGCTCTTTGAATTCTCTATCGAGAGTTGGATTCAGCCATTTCCCTCTTTGTTTTCATGCGGAGTCTATAACGAGTAAGAAAAATCCTCCTTTTCATTTTGAAAAAATGTGGACCCAACATCCACATTTTTTTGCCAAAATTATGGAGTGGTGAAGTGTCAAGGTGAATGACATAGCTATGTTCTGTGTGGCTAAAAAATTGGAATGGTAAAAATTAATATCAAAAAATGGAACAAGGAAATTTTTGGTAATATTTTTCTATCCAAAGCCAGTATTCAATTAGAGTTGAAGGACATCCAAGATAAAATCCAAAGGGGTGGTTATGTTGGGACTACTTGGATAAGGAAAATGAGATTCTTACTAAATACCATGACATTATATCCAAGGAAGAGGACTTCTAGAAACAAAGATCTAGGTCTATATGGTTGGCTTCCAGGGATATGAATACCCAATTTTTCCATATGTCCACTCTCAAACATAGGGCCGCAAATCGCATCTCACATATTCAAAGGAATGGGGTTGTATTTGATAAGAAAGAGGATATCTAGGAGGAAGCTATTTGGTTTTTTTCTAATCTTTTATCTGCAGAGGGTTCTTTGGATGAAGATAAGAAGAAGGAATTTATTGAGGCTATCCCTAGAATGGCAAATGAAGATTGCAACAAAAGACTTGTGGCCATCCCTTCCCTTCAAGAAATAAAAAAGGCTATGTTTTCTTTTGAAGGGAATAAAGCTTCGGGACCTGATGGTTTCCTCATCTTATTCTTTTAGACCTATTGGGAGATCGTAGAAGAGGATGTGGGTAATGCGCTTAAAGAACTCTTTGGTTCTAGAAGGATTCTCAAGGAGCTGAATTTGACCTTCTTTGTACTTATTCCTAAATTCCCTGGAGCAGATTCTTTTGAGGCCTTTCGCCCTATAAACTTTTGCAACTCCTACAATTTTTTTTTGAAGATTTTAACTTCTAGACTGCTTAATGTGCTTCCTCACTTCATTGCCGCTCAATAGAATGGTTTTGTTTCTAGGCGACAAATCCTAGACTCTATCATAATTGTTCATGAAAATATTCATTCTCTAGAGAGTTCAAATCATCAATGTTTCTTGCTTAAATTAGATTTATCCAAAGCTTATGATCAGGTGGATTGAAAATTCCTCATTCAAGTCTTGGCTGTCATAGGTTTCGATAGCAAATTTCTTGATTTGGTTTGGCAACTTATTTCTTCCTCCAGATCGGTTGTGATTATTAATGGCCCCCCTTCAATTTTTTTTGAGGTTTCCAGAGGCCTTCATCAAGAAGATCCTTTATCTCCTATTAATTTCACCCTTTTGGTGGAAAAATTTGGGAGGTACATGCTCAAGATGGTGAATTCTAGAGGTTTGAAAGGTCTAAGACCTTCTTCTGATGTGCTCATATGCTCACACCAACAATTTATGGATGATACTATTTTTTGATGGGGGATTCTTCTATTTGTGAAGCTCAATCTATAAAAATAATCTTGGTGGATTATCTAAGCACTTTTGTCCAATGTATTAATTTTTCTAAAATCTCGTTGTAATTTATTAATACTTGAGTCCAAGCAAAAGAAGATCTCCAATATCTTGGGTTGTGCCATTGCAATTTACCTGTTATTTACTTAGGAGCTTGCTACTTTGCTCCAAAGTGTCTGATTCCTTTTGTTTGTCTTTGATTGATAACTTTCATAAAAAGTTGGCTGGATGGAAGGGAGCTCTTCTCAACTAGGTAGGTAAATTCAACTCTTAAAGGCAACTCTCCAAAATCTCTCGGTTTATGCTTTGAGTCTATTCAAAATTCCAGCTAAATTTGCTAAGGCTATTGAAAAAATCCAAAAGAAGTTTCTCTGGTGTGGAGTGGAAGAAAAAAAGAGACTACCCCTTGTGGCTTGGGAATCTGCCTGTAAACCCAAAAAGTGGGGTGGTCTTGGTCTGAGGAATCTTCACGATTTTAATAATTCTCTTCTGGCTAAACTGATTTGGAGAATTTTTGACATGAAAGGAGAATGGAATACCATTTGGAAAACTAAGTACCTCCATCATATTTATTCTCTACAAGGATTACTTGAATCTCAAGAGATTCCTTCAAGATCCAATTTGTGGAATAATGTTGTCCAAGATAAGAACATAATTGGTTCTAGAGTTATCTAGAAACTGGGATCTGGAAGAGGAATCAAATTCTCAAAGGATAGTTGGATTGGCCATGAGCTTCTCTACAATGATCCAGCTTTGAGTAAGTTTATGGTGTTTTGCAAAGCCAAATTTGGAATTTGGGTTGCAGACTATTTTGTTGAAGACAATTGGGTGAACTTAATATAAATAAACCTTGAATTGCAGCCTCTACAAATTTCTCTGAACTCATGCTTGTCGAATTTGTATGAGATGGATCAGTTGGTTTGGAAGAATTATTCTTTGGGGGAATTCTCAGTTTCCTCAGCCTTGGCTCTTTGATATGAATCTCTTTTCCCTCCTCCCCCTTGGGTTGGTATGTGGTCTAATCATCTCATCTCAAAGATTAATATATTTTTCTAGATCATACTTCAAAACAAAATCTTGACCCTTGATAATCTCTATAAGAGGGACTTATGCTTACCTAATAGATGTTTTCTATGAATGATGGAGGTTGAGTCTACCTCTCACTTGTTTCTACACTATCCCTTTTCTCACAAGGTGTGGGGATCTATTCTTCAGACTTGGAATTTGATGTGGGTCACTCCTTCCTCTTTGGTGGATTTTATTTTCCAATGGAAAGCTCCATCTTCTAATAAACCTTTGCAACTATTATTTTCCTTGACCTTTTCTCATTTGGTGTGGGGATTATGGAAAGAATGTAACAACAAAGTCTTTAAGAATGTTGCTTTAACTTCGAAGGTTATTTCCAACAAAATCTATAGAGCTATTACGAAAAACTTCCATCATGCTAGAGCCAAATATCTGGACAGGGATAAGTCTTCTTACTCTTCACATGATTCTTGGGTAGGCTCTATATGGAAAATTAATGTGTATATTTCCATTTCTTTCAGACCAGTCAAATTCTTATGGATAATGTTCATTGGAACATTCCTCCTATTGGATTGGTGAAAGTTAATTTTGATGGGGTGGCAAAAGAAAATTCAGGGTTGGCTAGGTGTGGGGGAGTGATTAGAGATGATAATGGAAGGCTTATTTTAGTGGCGGTACTCCCCTTGGGAAGTCAGACTAACCACCTTACTGAAGTTGTTGCGGCCTTCCATGGCTTAAGGTTGGCTAAGAGCATTAATACTAATTTGGTGTGGCTAGAGGAGAATTCTAGTCATATTATTCTATGTTTAAAAGGCCATCAAAAACCCTCTTGGACCATTGAAAAATGGATTAATAAATTCATGTGAATTATAAGGACCTTCCAAAAAGTTCATATTACCCATGCCTATTGTGAAGCAAATGGGCTTGCAGATTATTTTGATAATGTGGATGTTTGGAGTAATAATGAAAAGGTATGGAGCCTTGGTGATTGTGTTTCCGCAAATGTTAAGGCCTTGTTGACACATGATTTGTCCTAAGCCAGAAGAACCAACCCTTCTTGTGATTGATGATGTCACACCATGAAAAGATGGTCCTTACCATTATTAAGTGTAGAGATTTTTTAATGAATTTCTTTAAAGCTTCACACGTTTTCTAGGTGGTAACTAAGTTCTTTTGGGGTTTTCTCTCTCTATACATTTCTGCCATTTCAGCAACCATGGGTGGTGAGAGGCGAAGGGTCAAACCCCTAAACTGTGAAGAGTTCAAAAATAATACTACCATTTGGCAAATTTTAGAACACAATGGCCTTACCCCTTTCATCGAAAGGCTTTGTGGCTTCCATGTTAGTGTTACTAGAAAATTTGTGAAGGGTTTGAAGGAGGGGCATATTTAGATGTGTGGAAAGAACCTAGAGATTGATAAAAAATTGATTGTGGAGGTCACTGGTTGTCCATGGTGTTGGGACTCATTAAATTTGAGTCAAGTTTTGAGGCCCAATTCAAATTTTTGCTTTGCATTTCCAAATGAGTCAATTTGAATGGCCTAGTTTGAGAGAGGGTAAAATGGAGCCAGTTGATTTTCAAAGGGTAAGGCTTGGGAAACATGTCCTACACCTTTCATTTGGCCTATTCAGTGATGTGAAACTTTCAGAATTCAGTTTGGATAAGTTTACCAGGTACCCATTTCGAGGGGTGAGCATGAAAAATTTCAAGTCTTCATGAATCCATTTTCTCAGTTTACCAAGCTCGAACTATTTGCAGTTTGGATGTTTTGACAAGTCCCCGTTTCAGCGCCTAGTCGGAGCCCTGTTTCGCACAAGTGTAAAAGTTACCTCAGTGAGTGTCATGCTAGAATGTTTGTTCCGGGATATTGTTGGTATAAATGATGAGTCATGTTTCAAATTTCAAGCCTCTACCAATCCATTTGATCAGTTTTCAAAAGGGTCTATTGAGCCATCTTTTTCAGTTATCCGTACTTTTGTTGCCGCATCAGTTAAAGTAGCCATTTTCATGAGCGTGCCATTTGCACCCAGTCAGACTTTTGGTCAAATTAAGAGTTCAAAGATTTAATATGTACTTCAAGGTACCCATGTTTCAAATTTGAGGGTCTACGGAGGTCGTTTGGTATTTTTGAGAAAGGCATCATGTGTTGCCAGAACATTGACTTCATCAGGTCCGCAGTGTCGACAAAGCCAGTTGGTCATTTTCGGCAATTAATATCTCTTTGCTCAGGATTCATCTTGGAAAACCACTTGGCATAGTTCATCCTTGTATATTAGAGTACATGCCTATCAGATGATGAGGTCCAGAAAGGTGTTTTGACTGGCTTGAAAAATACGTCTTGCGATTAAATGCGAAAATGTGGTGCAAGCACTTGAAAGTTGCAAAACTCAATCCGATGATCCAAAAATGGTGCCGATCATTTCCAGAGGTATGTTTGAGGTCCTAAGTCATTTCAGAGGTTAGTTGAACAAAAATGAATTTTTTTTTTAGTCGGACCCACTTTGGGGCCTGACCTGGCTCATGCCTGTACACTGATTTTATTGGCGATTTTTGTTTAACTAGGGAAATTTCAAAATGTTCAGATAATGATGCAATTCACAAGTCACATTTAAGTGAAGTTCATATTGGTAGTAGCCATTGGAGATTCAAGGTTAAAGACACTGTGAATTCAAGGTTTAACAATATAGCTCAAATGAAAGAGATCATTGTCATATAGATTTATCATAATCTATAAAGACATGAATGATATGTATTGCTTAATGCCATGACCTTTGCCAGGTTAAAGCCAATGCTTCCTTCAAACTAAATGCAATTGCAGCCACATATCAATTGACCCTTGCTACCAAATGTGACCACAGTAAAGTTTCTTAATAATGCAGATTTGGCAGGTGTAAATGCCAGTCCAACCCCCCCACATTTCTCCTTATCTCTCCCTATTAGACGTGGTGATGGAGAAGGCGTTGAAAATAGTCTAATGCTATTGCTAGGTCATGTGGTTGGTTGAAGGGGTTGTAGAAGATATTAATCAAACTGCTATCAGTCTCCTCCCTAACGTCCTCCATCCTGTCGTGAGCTACAGTGGGAGAGTGTTGGTTGGGCGTTGAAATGTAACAAGGTGTAATGGCAGTCCTCCCTCACGTGCCTCCTTATCCTTCTCTACTAGAGGTGGTGTTTGAACCTGGGCATTATGAACTTCACAGCAAATGTTTTTGGCAGGTGTTTCTTTCCTTCTACATGGCATGGTATCCTCCACATAGGTAATGGAGTGGTCACTTTTGTTAAACATTCAGCAATATTCATTGGCTGGTGTAAAGCCTCCTTCACATGACCTTGCCAACATCCTTTGCGCTGAAGGTTAAAGCAGAGAAATTTCAAGCCAAATGCATTGGTAGCTCCTCCTTGTCTGTGGCATGATTGGTGTTTGGAGGGCAGGTTAAAACATCAAGCTACAAGCAACAGGATTTTAAAGCCAAAACCTTTCCCCACGTGAGTACCAGTGAAGGCAACGTCCTCCTAGCAAATGGCAAAAGGGCATTGTGATCTTTCATGCAAATGCAACTTGCAGGTGTAAAACTTGTCATCTTATCCCCTGTGTGGTGTTCAAAGAGGGGTGGCATTTCAGCCTTAAACTATGGCATGAAGCCAAAGTCCTTCCTGTGCATGCAGTGTTGGGAGGCTGTATCAAACTCCAACAAGTCCTCCTCTGCATGTTGCAGATGGAAAGGCAATTCATTTTTTCAAATATGCAACTGCCAGATGTAAAGCCAACATTCTTCCCTTGTGGTGTTTTAAAGAAGGCAAACAGAGGGTTTCAAGCAAATGAAGACACTCAGGAAAACTTTCAAATTTGTATTCTAAGGCAAATGCATTTATCCCACATTGGCCAGGGTGCAGACATTTTTAATGTTTATAAGCAAATCTCCACCCAATTATAATGTCAAAGTCACAAGAGGTTTTTGACGCAAGGTGCTTGATGGGCACCCAAGGTGGACCCTACATGTGTGGATGCGGATCCCAAGGCAATTGAGGAGGCTAACTGAGCGGCAACCAGCTGGACCCCACATAGGCATAGATCTCAAGGTGGATGAATTTTGCAAACAAAGGGCAAATTAACCAGTAAGTAGGTTCTGAGCAGATCGATGGTCGGCATGATTTTGCAAGTCGAAGATGCACACTAGTTAGACATTGCAAAATGGCAAAAAGCTCAGGCCGAAAATGAAGCGAAAACGAAGGGAGAAAATGAAGGTTAAAGACCCTGCATGCTTGAGATGATCTGACGGATGGTGCGACTTTGCAAAGGAAAGATGCATGCCTAATAAGGTCTGGAAAATGGCACATAGGTAGTGGTGACGTGGCTTACAGTTGGCTGTCCGATGGCAATAAGCAAGCAACCTAGTGGTGGACAGGTGGCGGATTGATGAGGTGTCATTCGAGGTGGCACCCAGTAAACCCCATCGGCGAATCAGAGACCACCATGTGGCAGGGCGTCAGGCCAAAAAAGAGGGAAAAATCAAAGTGAATTTATATAATTGAAACTATATTAAAAATTCAAAAATTTAAATGATTGGAGGCACGTGAGTGATTAATTCGCTCAGAGGCTTATTTTTGGCCAAAATATGAAGTATTAAATATTGTCAGAAAGCTCTTGAGATGAGGAATGCAGTTATGGAGTTAGTTTCAACAGATATGGGATATTGCGAGAGAAGTTTCCATGGGAATGAAGAAGATATTTTTGCAGTTAGGGACAAAGGAGACACTTGGCAATTTTGGTTGCAAACCTAATCTTTTCCCTCTTCCTTCTTATTCCAATTTTCTTCTCATTGGAAGGGTTCCAGAGTTCTATGAGAGTGGCTCCAGTTTTCATGGCTTCCATTTCTGAACTTCTTGACTCAAGTTCATAAAATTCTTTGGTTTGTTTCAGGGTACAAAGTTTACATTGCAGGATAACAGATGTTTTCTAGTTGCAGATCTTACTTGTGTCAGGCATGAGTAATTTCCCACAATATTGTCTCTATGTATGTATCTCATTATTATGAATTCAATCCTCAAGGAGGATGAAATTTGTCAATTTCAAGGAGATTGTGTGATTGTCTATAGGTATCCTTCAATGAAGGTTTTAAACTCTATAATCAGTCATTGATAATGGAATGTGTCCCAGATCTGATAATTCTATGAATAGAATTGAGTAATGCATTAATATAAGGTGTTAATGTAGGAATATTGCTTAAGGAAAACCAATTTGTGACTAGGATACACTTTTGCAATTCTTTGTGCGACTCTGTTGCCCAATGAACAAGGCACTGGTCTTGCAGATTTGGGGATAGTTTCATATTTATACAAATCAAAGACAAATCTATTTCCCTTTATGTTTAGGGGTTTATGTTCTTTTCATTCCAAGCTCTGTTTTCATTTATGGTTTATACAGATTTAGCCAATCTGTAGTGTGTTTCTAAATTGGGTGAGCTTGTGGAATGGTTTGTCTGCTTTGTTGATGCTGTCGTATGTGGGTGAATAAATCTGAGTCAATGCATCAAAGGGTGTCCCTCCCTAGGTCTAGCAGAACTTGAAGTGTAGGAGGATCATTAGGATCCTATGTTATGTTGTCCAAGCCCTGAAGTGTTTCATTGATTGAGATTGGCTATCTCATAGATAGATTTGCAGGTGTTCTTGGGTTAACCAAATTTGGTGAACAACACATGTATGGGGCCAAATTTTATAGAGATAGGAAAATGTCGAATGCGGCGATCAAAAAATTCCCCAAAGATGAGGAGAGGAAGAAATTGGCCAAAGTTGACAAGAGAAGCTATGAGAATGGTAATATTATATCCATCTAGTATTCTCTGCTTATTGTTCTCATGAAATATATTACCCTAGATGGTAATTTTGTTAAGGCATTTGGGCACCATTTTGTTTTGTTGAATCACTTTAGGCATAAGGTGCAGATCTCTTTCCATTTCTTTTTGCTAGCTTCTATCAATTCTAGTATTAAAGACCATAGGAAGAACAAGAAAATTCCAGTCATCCACGAGGGTTTGTTGTTACTTATCTTTGAGCATATCAAATCATAGCCCTCTTCGTCCACCGGAATTTTGGATTCCTCATATGATACCAAGGAGGAGTGAAATATGGAATCTGAGGATTTCGACTCTAAGCTGGAAGCTAATTTGAGGCAAAGCCAAAGGGTTAAGAGGAGTAGAGCATCCCCTATTTCCATTTCCAATTCTGAGTCTAGGCCTTCCTACAATGTCATGCTGGATAAATCAGAGCCTATTATAAATAGGAATGACAGATCCCCTTTTCCAAAAGACTTCAATGCGAATTCCCCTTTTCTCAATATGGATAGAGAGAAGCCAAATGGTGTTTTTTCTATTTCCCGTGACTTTGCAGTTGATAATTTCAAAATGCATAAGTGGGTCTTCAATGAAATTAAATATATTAATGTTAAACTTTGTGTTGTGACTAGTAAGAAGGACAACCACTATGTTTAATAGTGGAGTGTTGAACAAAGGAAATCTATTATTGAGTCTATGCAGAAGACTATGAGCATAGTTAATGATCTTAAGAAAGACTATGATAGTAGAATTTTAAACCTGGAGGAGAAACTAAAGAAGAGTATGATGGCAAATTGAAACAACTGAAAAATAAGTTCCAAAAAGTTAATGATAATCTCATTTCCTTGGTAACTTATAGCCACAAAGTTGTGAAGAGTTCAGCGGAAAGCATAAACACTATGGTTGGGAAACTAGAAAGCCTCCATTAGGAAGGGATGATGATTGATGTGGAGTCTATTGAGAAGAAACATGATGAAAATAGTGGTCCTTCCAAAAGGACTAGAGAAAACTTGAAGAAGAAAGCTCCTAATCAAGATATACAAGAATTGAAAAAGATTGTCCTCAACATGACATAGCTAGAAGCTAAGGTTGTGAAGGTTCTCAAAAATCTAAATGAGGATCTCCTTTTTTGTTGTCATGTTCCTAGTTTTTGTATTTTTGTTGGTTTTCTTTTGTCCCATGGCTACTATTTTTAAGTTGTCTATATCTTTAAACTACATTTTGTAATTTCTCTTTGTCAATGGGTTTTGGGTCCCTTCAAACATGTCTGTTCCTTATTCAAAAACAACATCAAATATAATGTCACATCAACTTGTTTATTGTTGAGGTGTGCAAAAAGATTCTTAAAAGCTTAGACCAATAAGTATGCATTGAGTTATAATAGTTGTGTATTAAGTCATATTTTATTGGCGTCTCAATCTCACATCACATAATTTGTTGTTTTTTGGATTAAATAAGCATGTTTTTTCAATTATTTATAATAATATGTTGACGTTAAGGTTGTCATTGATGTCAACATGTGTGTGTGCATGACTGAGTTGATTGATGTCAACAATAGAGATGATATGTGTCCTAGAGAACAAGTGCAGCATGACAGAGAATGTGCAGAGGAATAAATTGACACCCACATAACTGTGATACATAGACTTGCAGGACACCCACTAGATGGAGATGTAGAGAGATGAAAAGGCATGTAGAGACATCAGATTGGACAAAGATGCAGGATGATGAATGCCCCATAGGAAGATCAAATTAGGTGATATGGTGTTGCATCAGGTTAGCATAGTTGTGTAGGTTGAATTAATATGCATGGAGTTAATGGCCTCAAATTATATTGAGAGGACAATGGAGTCTAATATTACACTTGTAGTTGGTTTAAGGACCAAGGCCATGGCACTATGATTGCATGGAGAAAATAGGGTTTTCCAAGAGCATAAGTGTTGTTGCAGCACCATATACCATGATACATCATATAACACACAATGTTATACACACAGGGAGATATAGAAGCCAAGCATGGAATGTGCTATTGGGATAGACATTTGGATGAAGAAGAAAAAGGTCAGTAATGTGGTGGAGGCATTGAACAAGATCGTCTGAATCTACAAAAGTAAAGTTGCAGTTGTGCATAACATGAAGGTTATCATTGTATTGGTTGCATGTGGTTGTAGAAAGTATCAGTTGCAAATGTCAATAAACCATAGGTTATTGTATTCTATGAAAATATAGAAGGGGACCAAAGATATCAATAACACGCAAGTTATGCGATAGGAGTGGTCAATAACATGAGGGTTATATAACTGCAAATGTCAATAACATGATGGATATATGGTTGTAGTTGTCAATAACACAATGGGTTAGTCACATTGGTCTTGTGATAGATGATATCAATAACATGAAGGTTATCACAGTTGAAGAGTGCAAAAGTATAATTGCATAACATGATGGTTATGCAGGTTATCGCTTTAGGGTGTGGACAACACACCATGTTATTAACTACCGCCATCTTGCTAAGGAGCTACCATGCATGACCTTGAGAGTGTTAAGTTTGCTCATGCAGGATAAAGAGATACAGAGTAAAAAAATGAAATGTCTTACCCCGCAACGTTGAAGGCAGCTCGAAAAGAGCAATGCGGGTTAGTGTGATTTAGCAAGGAGTAAGGCGGTCCTTACCTTGTGCGAGTAAGATGTGCTTACAAACTTTAATGCGAGATAACAAGAGAGAACAATGTCTCTTGTAAATACTTATCCCACACAAGCTAAGAGGTTACACAAAGTGTGTTGCGGGATAACTCAAAAGAAATGATGTGATGGCTATGTGGGATAAGGAGGAAGCATGCTACCCCTCAGGGATGAAAAGGTAGAAGCGATGGTGATGTAGGATAAAAAGATGTCGCGAGATGTAAGGAAGACCTTATCCCACATGGATTAAGAGGTCACGTCAAGTGTTATGCAGGATAACAAGAGAGAACAATGTCTCTTGTGGATGCTTATCCTGCATGAGTCTAGAACTCCTCCAAGGTGTTGTGTAGGCTAACAAGAGTGACTGGAGACACTTGAAGACACTTATCCCGCATGGGTAAGTTGGGATCACAGATGATGATGTGGGATAATAGTAGCCTATGTGGCATTTGACCAAGGTTGACCAAGTGACCTAGATCACGATTAAGAAGACTTTTGATGATACATTGGCAACTCGATAGACACAGAGGTCCATGTGGTAGGTTGATTGTTGTTGATTGAAGATGACTATGCAGTCTAGATGTCCAATGCGAAGAGTTTGATGACACATTTGGATGCCAATAGGGAAGATAGTCCACATGGGCGTTGACCGAGGATGACCCAACAATGTGGCATGTACGGAACAAATTAGAGGTAGGTTGACTGAGTTGATCATATGATTTTGAAGGAAAATTTTGGTGCTATGTATGCAGCACGATAGATGCACTGCTCATGTAGATAATTGACTGAAGATGATTGAGTGATTTGGATGACATGTTTGCAAGATGATAGTCTTAGTTAACTGCGTGGCGGCCAGCTAAGTTTGACCATAAATATTGAACGACAAATTTGATGTCATGAGTACATGTCGATAAACACAGATTTTTACATGGCAGCTGGTTGACCTTGACCGAGTGATCTAGACAATGAATATGAAGACAAGTGGCTTCCAGGTGGTCAAATATGAATGCTTATATGCAGAGGTTGGTGCCTACAGAGTTATTGCACATAAATGAAGTTTTTGTTGATCTTTTTAGTGTAGGATGAGAAAGAGTAGAGATTGCATTAATGGCAAACCTGTAGAAGATCAATTGAGGGGCTTGAGAAGATTTGTCGACAAGATGTCTAGGCTAGGTGCAGGTGTAGATTACTAAAGATAGTGATTTGTACTCAGAGAATGATTTGGGAAAGAAAGTTGTTGTAATCAATGATGGCTTCTAAAAATCTATGGACCAGATATAGAAGATCAAATCAACTTGAACTCCCAGATGTACAACTAACTTCAGCTCTTGGTGGGAATGTATGTGGGTCTGTTCTCGAGATAGAGAGTGGTCCAACAAAATAGAAGAGGATACCTAAAGAAGAAGATATGCAACATTAAATGTGGATGGTTACCTAACTTGAAGATGAGACAAGGCAAATCTTCTAGAAGCTCAAGAATATTTCAAATTTCTATTTTGGAGGGAAATTCCAAGGGTTGAGTGGATGACTGAAAAATGAAGAAGTGTAAGAAAAGAGTAAGTGTGTGTAGTTGAGTAAGTGAGGGAAAAGTGCAGGTGAAGTTTCTCTACAAGCAAAATAGAGGTTATTGCACAAACAAAATAGAAGAAAGCCACATAAAAGGGGTCTCCACAGGTGCCAATGACATGACACATGAGAAAGCATAACACCGCAGAAAGAGACTATAGGTATTATGATCAGTTGTGAAGGAGAGAGCATGTGGTTGATGTGAAAGATAAGTATCTCTATTAAAGTAGAGGTTACACAATAGAGAGGGTGTAGAGAAGCAACTCAAGCAGGTGTCAATAACACGATGCCAATGTAGATCTAACATAGCAAGAAGGGACTGCATGTAGAATGCTCAAGTGTGTAGTGGAGATAGAAGTAGCTGAAAGCGTAGTAGAAAGTAGCTGAGAGCCAAAACAGAGAGAAAACAATGAAGAGCATGAAATAGAAGATAAAGACTAGCAGAAGCCAGAGACTAGAGTTTGGAGAGTAGAAGCCGATAACACAGTGGGTTATGTAAACTATGAGAGGTAGAGAAGGAGAAGTGATATGAGAAAAAGATACAGAGCATAGATCCAAGATTTAAGCCTAAAATCAAAGAGCAAAAAAGAGTCACGTCAATCTCAAGAGAAGTATATATCTGTGAGTTGTAAAACCTCATTTGCAACAAGGTACTCAAACTATATTTAATGTTTGTTCATTGTATTTCATCTGAGTTCGTTCTCAGATCAAGGGTTGGTGCTCCTTTGGGTTGGTTCCCATAAACTGTAGGGGTTGGTGCTTCTTTGGGTTGGTGCCCATAAAGCTAGGGGTTGGTGCCCTAAAAATTTAATCAAACTTATTTGTGAGGCTAGATCGGAGTAGTAGACTCCAACAACATTCTCACTGAGGTTTTTCCCCACTGTGGGTTTTCTTCATATCTTTGGTGTTATGAGTATGCTTTGTGTGTGTATGCAAATGTGTTTTATATCTCTACCTATTAGTTTCTTAATGTTTGTTGTTTTAGCTTTAAGTGTTTAGAGTGGTTGCATAACTTCTATGATTAAAGTTTCTAATCATTCAGATAGTTCAAGTTTATGGTTACCACTTATTCACCCCCCTCTTAGTGCTCCAATGTGTTCCTTCATAATAGTGAATTCATGGTGTTTAAGAGCTTTGGGTTCATCTCATCTAGGTTTTGAGATTAGTTCTTTACATTCAAGTTTACTTGACAACTAGCTTGTTTGGGTTCAGTGCATTGCCCCAAGTAGCTATAGAGGGGGCTCAACCTATCAAAGAGCTAAGCTCCAATCATTGGACTAACTTGTCAATTCCTCTTAGTAAAAAGACTAGCTAATTCTAACAACTTTGACATCACAACTATTAGTGTTATACTATTAAAAGTCCTAGACTTTAAAATTGAAAATACTATCACAACTAGTGTAATGTGTTCAATATTGGATCCTTTCTCTTACATAATAAACTAATTTAGAATAGCTAATGTTTGTATGGTAATAATTTTTGAGTAATAATGACTAAATTTATTATTGAATATAGATTATTAAATGTATTTCATATGTAATAGATATGTTATTTTATGGTTTGAAAATAAATTCTAAGAATTACATGAAGAATTTTATTCTTGTAGTTAATTTATTTAAATGGTATTTATTTAGTATTGTAAATATTGGATAGAATATATTAAAATTGACCTATTTTTTTAAATGAGAAAATATTTTTTGTAAATTAAATATAGATGGTTTCTAAGAATTTGGTATTGATATTGTTCAAAGATACTTGTCCTTTTACTTTTGAAAAAATGCATACATATTGTTGGAATAAGAATACATAAAAGTTGTATAGATCAAACAATCTTCAAAATTATGGCACCATTGGAAATGTAAGATCTTTAGTGCCTCTCCCTAAGCCATCTATCTCTTTTGTACAACAATAGATCTCTTTGTTATAGCTTAGTCTACTTAATGTGGATTTGATGGTATTTTATTATGTACTAACCCTATCTATCATAAGGATGACTATGATATTTCTTGATAATTTGTGAGTGTCTTCTACTGTCATCATGATAGGGATGATGTCACATCACTCATTATGAGAGGGATGTGTCATTGCGATTCTCTATCACTTGCATGTATTATATATTGTATATGTTGTATTGTGGCTTTGTGGATGCAGGATTTGTAGGTACCAGACATCGACTCCACCTGGCTTCACAAGTCTGAGTGTGTCTTATCCCAATGGCAAGTTGATCGAAGATGACATGAAAACCCACTCTACACTCTAGGTTTAAGATTGATTACCCTTGTCAGTATTTGTGTGAATTATTGTATAGTGTCGAGTGATCTCTTGAGTTTCTCTTTGTTATCTTGTGTGGCATATTGTGTTTATTGTTTGATTTAATTATTATTAATTAATTAATTGAGTTACATGGTTTAATAATGTTAAATTAAATTAATAGACTTATATAGTTTATAATAAAATAAATATACATAATTGGTAATAATAAGATAAATAATTAATTGAGAAAGAGTAATATTGGATAAATGATTTTATATCATATTATTTAATTATTGATTTGGAATTAATATTATCATTTAGTAAGAAAAGTCTTTATTATTAATTAGAATATTTAGTTATTTATATAGCCTTTGATTATTTATTGCGGCTTTAATCTATTTATAGCTCTTGGTTTATTATATTTATTTATTGGGCTTTATAGTTAATTGTGCCCATGAGTATTATTTTATTGGCTGATTTATTATTTACATTATTGGGTTGATTAAATAAATATTATCCTACCTACCTTGTTATATTGTTGGTTGAGTTATTGGGTAAGTAAATTAAATATTATTTTATTAATACTTACCTTGGGTTTTGGAAAGGGTTGGTAAGAAATATTATTTAGTCTATTATTCTTATTGGTCGACATTATTGCATAGTTTGGGCTGATTTCTATTTATTGGATTTGTTGTGATTTCTCGGGGGTTGGATTTTCAAAGGCTTTTTTTTGCTGAAGTTGGATTTTGGATTTTTCGATTGCCTGGCTTGTGGATTTTTCTTAATCAAATTCTTAATTTCTACATATCACCAGGTTGGAGGTTCTAGCTTCTGCAATTTTCAATTTGGAAAAGATTGTCTTCTCCGTGTATTCTTTGGAATTTTGGGGAAAATAATTCATTAATATAGTTTTGTATAGTTGGTTTATGAAATATTTCCTTGCATAGAAATTATCCTATGGTTTAACTCTAGAAAATGGGAAAAATAAACTGGGGATATTGTTGTAGTCGTGAATGTACGGCTTTGTATTTTTGTCTATGATGGATTCTTGTCTTTCTCCCTCGGAGTTTCTGGTTGGATTTGTATTTTCAATAGCATAGTATGTTTTCAGTTTGGATTTGTATTTATTGGGAATCCTCTGTGAGTTCTTCAGTCTGGCATTGTCGTGAGAGAAACTTCTCAGAGTTTTCTCTTCTTTTATGTTGAGTGTGTATGATGAGTTGGGATGGTATTCCCTTATTGTCTTTTGGAGTATTATAGTGTTCTGATTTTCGTTTTAGGCTGTTAGAGGCTTCAGTAGCTCTATCTTTGTGAATTTTTGGGTTAATGCCATGAAGTTTTGAGTGGAGAAATTTTCCTATTGGATCTATGTTGTTTTGATTTGATTACACCCTTAAGTTGGTATTTTCTGGGCATTTCCAACGATCCCTTATTTGGGTCTTTTTGAAGTGTATTTGATTTGATTTTCTTTCCGCAAGTTTTTTTCCTTGCCAACTGTGTACATAAAATAAATGTGCAACCAAACTTAACAAATGCGCGAAAACAATAAATGCGCAATCAAATTTAACATGTGCATGAAAACTTTATGTAAATGCGCTGCAAAAGTTAACAAATGCACTGCAGGAATTAATGAATGCATTGCAGGATGTTGTAAATGCACAATTTTGGCTATTTATTGTGTTTTGGTTATTTTTTTCAAATTTTTAGAGTTTCAGATTGGATTTTCTGGTTTTCTCAGATTGTGTTGAGGTATGTCCAGAGGTTGAGTATGTTCATGAGTGCTCTTGGAAGTCCAAAGTAGTATTTAGATCCATTATTTGATCATTTGTATTATTGCAAGATGAGTAATTACTTGCTATGTTAATGGTTCTTTTCTATATGATGTTGTGTGATCTATATGGCATGTGATATATATTGTTGGCTCCTTGTGCATTGATGAGACTTTATCTTGGTTAGCCAGATTGTGTTTTGTGAGCCTTCTTGTTTTAATTTCATGTGTTGTTGAGGCCTAGGTGCATGATTAGGGGCAGTGGGCTTCTGTGAGTTTGTCGAGGTCATGAGGAATAGACTACTAGGATTCTTGAGTAATAGAGTCGGGGTCTAGACCATTTGTATAGCTCATTGGAATTTTTCCATTGTAATTGATAGGTGATAACATAATAATTAATATTAGGTGGGTTGGGTAGAGTAACTCATCTAAGGAAGATAAGAAATGCATTTTATAATACCTGTCTCATGGATTGGAGACCGGAGTAAGGTGGTAGATCTAGTAATCGGGTAAACTATACTACCTTGATTTCCTCAAAGGTTGAGATGGTTCCGCATGTGTATCCTATGTCGTAGCATGTGATGACACTCTTTCCCTACATGTTGGTCCTAGTTCCTTATGTCTTGTTGTCAAGTTGCCTTTGGAGGTTTCTTGGTTGTTTTGGATGTTTTCTTGTTTTGTATATTAGAGTTGTATTCATCTTTGGTTGTTAGGTTTCAGCTTAGATCTAGAGTGTGTGTGGGATCTTGTGTCATCTCCTAGCACGGGGGGTGGTTCCTATGGTTCCACATGGTCGGGTGGTTTAATGCCTTCTTCCATTGGGATTCTTTTCTTTGATTCCTTGCATGGATGTGGATCTCTTATCTCTTTAGCTCGTGGATGGATATTCATAGAAGATTATTGTACATGATTCATTTGATGTGTATATGTAATTTTATTTGAGAACTATGCTCATTGTTGTAAATGACATTGTATTCATGTATCTAGTAGATGTTATTGGGGAAAGCAATGATGTATCATGTGTATATTGAGAATGATTAATAATGAGAACAATGGATATTGAATCTATGGATGTGTACTTAGTGCTATGCTTGTGATGATGTAATTAGTTCATATTGCTATGGTTTAATAATGTGGTAATTGGTATTGAAATGGTTAATTGATGTTAAAATAAATGAATGGTTGAGATTAGAAACATTTGGTCTTGGTGCTTTAAAATGAACCCAATGGGGTTAACTAGTAGTTTCATTATTGAAGATTGCATTTAGGATAGATATATTAGAAATGATCTTGCATATGTGCATGGAAGGAATAGTTTATAATATAAGCAGTGTGTATTGGATTATTTGAAATTATGATGTTGTTGCTTATGATTAGTAGTATAAGTAATGACGTTGATTTACCCTAGGGAAGTTAGATGTTATTGATGTAGTTGTGTTTAATTCCACTTGCTATCTTATTGGTGTTCATGTTCATATTGATTTAATACTACTAAGCTAATGAATGTTATTGCATATGAGAAGTTATTGTACTGGATGCATGTATAGATGTTTAAAAAACAAATTGTTATCTCTATTTTGCATGGTAGTTAGTGTATTTCTCTAGGTTATTTTGGCAAGCATTATAAGATCTTGATCGAATGTGTTTCTAATGATGATTGTCATTCCATCGAATGTAAGGCCTTGTGTTTTAGAAATTGTCAATGTCCAAATCATCTTTAAGATTATTTTTCATTAACCACTATGAATTACTTGAACAATTGAAATGAGTTACAAGTTAGTTTTATAATAAACATATCTAATTTCATATAGGTGACAAATAATTGTAGCTCAAATACCCAACAATCAATTTTATAAACAATAACAACAAAATTATGTATTGTATGGTTGATGTAATGCTTGCTAAGGAGCCCTCGAGGATAAGAGATAAACACACACAAGAATGCATAGAATTTTCTTTGAAGTGATTAAGTGTATCACATGCATCTTAAATAGGTTCCTAAGCTAAAACATCAATAAATACAACAACATGTTGACATACAACACTACAAGAAGGAGACTTAAAGCACTAAACAATAACCAAGCCTAGAGAAGGGCCTCCAATCATCTAAGGAAATGTCAACAAGGTGATTAGAGTTATCCAAGACCCTTCCTTAGGAACAAGATTTTCTTTGACAAACAAGACCCTATGTTAGGTCCTAGGTGACACCTGTGGCTCAGAAAGCATCGACTCACATCTGAACACCACTGTAAATTTTCAACTTTCTCTGAAAACTCAAGAAACAAATTAGAGGATCCTCCAACACTACAAGACACAAAACACCCCAACTTGGTCAAACTTACCCTCTAGACACCAAGAAACACTCCAAACAAACAATCCCAATAGGGATGCAAAAATCTCCAAAATACTTGAATCCTAATGAATTGCGAAACAAAAATGTTAGGGGCTAAGAAGACCTCAATATACCACTTGACATTATCTAGGTTCATTTTAAGCATGAAATGAATTTTTCCTATGCATGTGATGGGATGGGGTTTGGGTTAGACTAGCCTAGTCGATGCTCCTAGATCCTTTCCTTGGATCACCTGGTGTTCTTCTCACACCCTAGGGTCTCTAGGACTCCCTTTGCTTGAGGAATCCCCTGACCTTGCCCAATCCACCCACCAATGAGTTGCTATGCTGCTGCTAAGGTCTCACCTACTCATGAGACTCAAAACCCCTTACTATGTCTAATAAGGGCTAAGGTTTGTCCCTCACTTTCCAGGGTCTTAGCAAGGTTAAATCAGGTCTCAAACCATGTTTTTCATCCCTCCATGTTCTCCCAAGAAGTTTCTACCTTCATTCTTTCTACCGATTTCACTGTTTTGTGTTTTTGCTTACAAAATAGGGCTATAAGGATAAGGACCAATTAGGCCTCCTAACCGGTCTTCTAGGGATCCCTCTCAAAATTGATGCACAAAAAACCCTAACTCCCAAAATGGACTGCCATTCAATTGGCAAGGGCTCAAGGATTTTCTAGGTTTTGGGCCTTCAAGTGGCCGTACAGTGCCTAGGGCGAATTTTGGGGTTTTGTGAGGGTTTTGTGGTCTGCCTGGGTCACAGTGAAGGTTTTGTGCGTTAGCCACCTTGTGTGGATTGGTGGAGTCTCCTCCTTCACACCAATGATTCTTCAAACACTCCTCTACACTTCCTCCAAAGGATGTGCTCTCCTCTATCCAACCTTGCTCTCCAAGACCTCTGCAATCTAACCTCTCCTAACTGGGCATTGTCCAGTCTTGCCTAGGAGTAGGTTTTTTCTTGGCCTTCCTACATTTTTAAGGGCCCTACTTGTGTGGGACTATAGTATAGGGTCTTCACATCCATTCCCCATGGTTTCATGGTGGTTCCACAATGGGGAATGAAGTTAAGACTTCATTTACACAATCTTGTCCAAAACTGGACAGTAAGAAGATAGTTTACAAACTATTTACACACACACTCAATCTGCAAGTAAAAACCTAAACTAATTGCTTGAAATGAAATTATTTACACCATGAAAGACAAACCACATAGTTTTGGATGTATCTCAATCCATTAATTTGCTTGTTTTTTCCATTCAAACTGACTGGTAATAGTTTTACAGTCTCAGTCTGATCTCTTTGCTAGGGTCGTACAAAGTCTGACATCCAACCCATGAATTTAGGGTTTGCTAGTACTTATACTACCTTTTCCTCAGTCTGTGTTCCCAAACTAGGTTTTTCCACACTAACCTAAAGAACTTGACATCATGGTGGAAACGTTGCTTGACAACTTTTAAAAGTTGTCCTGCAACTTTTGAGCAACTTTCCCAATGTTGCTTTTTATGACTCCTAGACCCACATTGGGCCAACCTAAGGAAACCACCATGTTATGAAGGACCCCTAAACACTTCCAGGACACACATACCCTCCATTTTCAAGAAAACCACAATCTTGACTCATGACCCCTAAGATCTCCACTAGGACCCTAACTAGGACCTAGTCTAGCACACATGAGCTCATGGCTCTTATTCATGTACAATGGCTTCTAAAGAAACATGAAACCAACAAAACAAAGAAAGAGAAAGAGTTTTGAAGGGTTATCCTACACTAGCATGTTACCAAGATACATCAAGAAGGGATGAAAATACATTACTATGGATCATGTCCAATACCAAAACTCACACACACAAACAACTAGATAATCTATGTACAATATCAATAATTACATCCATATCCAATTGGAGTGTGAAAAATGAAATTACATAATTACAAATTGCTTGAATACATTTCATAGTTTATAATTACAATAAATTGAAGAACAAGAAGGGGAAAGAGAGAGGGAGAGGAGATCAGCTCTTGATGTGGATACTCCATGATAAGTCCTCTAGTCCCCAATAGTGGTTAGCATCACCACTCAACCATGTGGAACTCTTAGGTCCACTCCAATATGCTCACAGAGATAGTCACATAGCCCAAATATTCATACAAGCATACAAGGATGTAACGCCATACCAAGGGACCCTAGAGGATAAGATAAAAATAAACATAGATTGCATGAAAATATTTTTTTAAGTAGTTAAGTGCGAACATGCACAATGCAAACAAGTATTAAGCTCAACCCTCAATATTGGGTCATTATGTTCATAATCAACATTGCAAAATCAAACAAGGGAAAGGTGTAAGGAACCCTAAAAAAAGGTTAATAAAGCGATTAGGATCACAAAAGACCATCCCTAAGGTTGCAAGATTTGAATCAATGAACAAGACTACTCATTAGGTACTAGGTGTCACTGCTGAGTTGCAACAAACTCTAATTGCAAACGAACACCCATGGCACCATCCTAATTCCAAAAAAACCATCTCAAGTCACTTCTAAGGGTTCCTTGATGTTACTATCATCACAATGCATCAAAACTGGTTCAAGAATTCATGACCAAACTAGGAGATGACTAAATCAACCTCTGATATTAAACAAATCACATATACATTCACTTTAAAGAACCAATACAAGTGTTTCTACAACATATCCATATAACATAAGAAATGATGAACATAGAAGATCATAACTCATGCCCAATTCCAACATCAGAGCATGTAAGGATACACTAATCCAAATCAATAGTATATAATTACATCCAACTCCTCCTAGAGTGTCCATTACATAGGTAATCAATGTTTACAATGTATGTATTAGTATACAAATTATTACTATCTTACATACAAATGTTTACTATCTTACAAGAAAGAGAGAATGAGAAGGAATAAGTATTGAGTAAGGTGGAAGAACTCTCCAAGCTAATCATGATCCAAGTCCATTGGTCCCCAATAGTGGTTTGCAATGTCACCCATCCATATGGAAACCTTATGTCCACCTCACCTTGCTAGTGAAGATAGTCACATAGCCCCAATAGTCATACAAGTAGACAAATGAAAGTAGAAGGCTATCACAATTACAATTCCAATCGTGAAACATGCACTCAACATGAACATCACAACCAATAAGAATCATCATGCAACATCAAGAAAAGAGTAGAAAGAGACATAACCTCAAAGAAATCCAAACCACATGCAAGTAAAGATACCCTTGAAACAAAAAGACACAAAATCAATGTTGGATATTTTTGAAAAGTTTGCTGGAATGATGTGTTGTCATTGATGTCAACATAATCATCTATGTGTTCTAGTGTTGTAGTCACATTATATGAGTTGGTTTGGCTAGTGTGTTGTAGTAGAGCTATTGCAGATTAAAGGGTTTTAAGATAAGTATCTCTAGTTGATTCAGCCAAATTTTTAGTGGTTTGCATGGTGATTTGATTGAGTTATGAGATATGATATTTAGGTTGGTGTTTTAGTTGGTTGTGTTGATCAGTGTTTTGGATTTTTCTCCACATTGCTCCATGCTACAATATTTTGGTCTGCAGATTTGGCAAAGTGTTTGGGATGTGTTGGTGTGTCCTCAATTCAGATGGTTCATGATTTGTAGGTCCGCAAGTGTATCTTCCAATTTGACGGTAAGTTTAGTTAGTGTTCTTGAGGTTCAGTATAATGATGATGATGATGATTCTAGTAAGTAGTGATGTTGTGGTTGTTGTTGTGGTAATTTATTATGCTTGTGTATGTTTCTAGATCGTGTCCTATTTGTGTTGATGGTCCGCAATGATTTTTGTGCTCATTGTTGATGATTTCTCTGATTTGTTCTTGTTATGCAACATTCTTAGCTAACTATATGTTCATAGCATGTTGCGGATGTTCGAGGCATAATTCTTGGAGGTGTTTCATGCTCGAGGTGGTGATTTAGGTCTATACTATGTCTTAGCCAACATTGTTTTGGTTCACATGTATTAATGTAGTGTGTATGGTTATATCTTTGTAATTTGTGATGTGTGTTGAGACGACCTTGAAATATAGGTTGATGATTCGTATAAATATATGTAATAATCATGTGAGATGGGTATTTGTGTGTGGGAATAATGATTTGATCTTTTGGAAGCAATTTAGTGGTGCGAAGAAGTGTGAAAGAGTGGTAGATGAGCCTAAGAAGAACTATCACCAGGCATGAGAAGATCTTATTCTATCAGTTCATGATCTTCTGGATGTAACCCAAATGTTTTCTTAAGACAATGAGTCTTCTTAAGGGTTGTAGCCCTTCTTGTCATTTGTTTTGAGCAGTGATCTCTAGGTAGTGTGCCTGAATCCATGTGAATTCCCCATTGTAATATTTCATATACTTCTAACAAGGTATCATCATATTCTGGGTAGGTTCCCACCGTGGTTTTTCCCTTAACTAGGTTTTCCATGTCAAAAACCTTTGTGTTATGTGTGTTATTGATGTCATGTTGATTTGTGCTTTCATTGTTAACTATTAGATCTAAATTTGTGTTTGAGTTGAGTAGAGTTTGTGAGCAAACTGATTCACCCCCCCTCTCATTTTTCTACAATATTTTCAACAATCAATTCCTCAAATATGTACCATCTCAACATCCAACAACTCAAGAATAACATAAAACCATGGCCCACCTACAAAGCAACTGTAGGTTAGGAAATAGGAAATCATCACAAGCAAGTCAAAACATAATAGCTCAATCACAAATGCATTCATTGCAATGATCTATCCTAAACAACACTCAATAGAGACATGAAACAAAAGCATTCAAAAGCAAAGAAATTATGCAAACCATAGACACGATCTGAATGCTCCTCCATGCGGCTCCATTGTTCTTCTTTCCTCTCCAAATAGTTTGGTTGTGGATCTCACCTACAAGTGCACACACAATTGAAAGCAAGTAGACGGGATTTTTGATCAAGAGTACTAGAAGCGTAAATTCGATAGTCTGATTAAGGATTATTCTCATTATTAGCCAAGATTGATGAAGATCATCCAATTTATAGAAAAATTGGAGAAAAGACAAATTTAGCATGAAATGGATATTAGAAGCAATTAATTTCAAAAATGGAACAATTGAGTGGAAAGAAGAAGGTTATGACACCTTCTATGTCATGAATTATGACATATTGCCAATGCAAAGACTAGAGAACTAAAACCTTATGACATCTTGCTATGCCAAGAGTATGACGCATGAAGCACAAAAATAGGGAGAACTAGAGACAAGTTAATTAGGTGGAAATTGCAATTAGGAAATTAGAAAATAGGTGGAAATTAGGAATTTAGAAATTAAGAAATGATGAAATTAGGAAAATTAGTGAATTAATTAATAATTTCTCATTTATTAATAATTCACAAAGAGGGAGTTTTAGGAAATTAGGTAAATTAATTAATAATTTGTCATTTATTAATTAATTCACAAAAGAGAAATAATTAGCCAATTAAATAAATATTTAATTGCGATGAGAAGACTTAGGATAAATAAATAAATTATTTAACCTAGAGGGAAAATGCCAAACAAGATTAAATGAATAAATCATAAAACCTTGGAAGATGAATTAGAAATGCAAATACGACAATTAGGTCTTGACAAAGGATAATTGACATCGATTCGATTTGATCATGATTCTGACTGACAAAGGACCAATGCTGACAAACGATTTGATTGATAAATGCACCGAGGAACAATGACAAATTGATCCAAATTGACATGATTGAAGAGGACAAGGATCGATGACAAATCGATCGTAAAACGATGAGATTGACAAGTTGGTAAGAGATTGACAAGATCGACCAAAATCATGATTAAAGATTGTTATCGGCAAGACCAAATTCGAAAGCGAGACAAATGAAGAATGTAGAAGAAAGACTCGATGCTCACAAATGATAAAGACCAAGTGCGTAACATAGGAGAAATGTTAATGCGATGCAAAAACTCTAAAATGAGGCAATGCATCAATGTTAAAGTATGACTCCGCAAGCGTTGACCATTTTTAGGTGTCTACAGCAACAATAGAATCCAAAATGAAACACTACACAAATGGAAGGTACAACATCCTCTAGGTGCTACCCTTCATCATGTAGCTCAAAGGGATGGCTCATGTTGAATTGAGAATTCATCTCATATAGATGAAGAGGCCCAATCATGCCAAATCAATTCCCCACAAATAGATAGGCCTTCCCAACTCATCCTTAGTCTATATGAGTACTCAAGGCATGAGAGGGGCATCCACTTTATCTTGGTTCATTTTATTAATATATCATTACTTTTCACTTGATTACTAAAATGCCTAATGAGTTACCCTAGCAGCCCCTTTGTGCCCCAACCCCCATTGGACACTACTCCCATCATTGACCCTATTACCTACCTTAGGCCTAATGAAATTCAAAACATGAAACCAATGACAAAGATATAACTTTCAAAATCAAGTTTGTATATTAATTTGAGCTCAAAATAATAAAATATACTCAATTACAAAATACCATTCTATACATATACATGGCATACTTAATTGGACTCAATACCAAGAGAATGAATCTAATTTGATTCCAATTCAATATTATTATTTCACAATAGAATTCATAATAAAAAATATCAAAATCCACTTCATCAAAAGTCAATTTGAACCAAAAACCAATGATGGAGGCCATCTAGCCTCATTAATGAAATGGCCAAAGGTTTGTGCAATAAATACATAGGTGTGTGCATAAAATGCACAGATCTATGCAACAAATGTATAGGTATGTGCAACAAATGTATAGATCTATGCAACAGATGCATAGGTCTATGTAACAAATGCACATATCTATGTAACAAATGTGCAAATTTGGGCAACAAATGCATAGCTCTATACTGACAAGCCTCCAAAAGTTCAAGCACTCAAAATTTGTAAAAGTTCAACATGATCAAATTAAAATCTAAGAAAATCCATTGGTTTCCATGCACCCAACATCACAAAATGCATTTAAAATGCTCATTCAATAACCTAATAGAAATTTGATGGCATATCCACATATAAACTCATGTTTTCTGGATTCAACACATACAACTCATATAATCTATCAAATGACCAAATATACAGAGAGGAAGAATGTTTTAACTCACATTACTAACCATTTGTAATTTACAATAAAATAATCCAATAAGAAACAAGGGAGACATTAAATATCATACCTCAAAACTTGATGAAAACTTTGAAATGAAAATTCAAGTAACACACACCAAAAGAAAAAGAGATCATTGGATAGCAGGATATTGAACACAAAGCAAGACTAAGATAGGGGATGAATTAGTCTAGATCTCTAATACAAATTTATTTCTAATCTATTAAAATTCAAACCACAACCAACATATAATGAACTCACAAAACATAATTAACTCATGAACACTAGATCTACATTGAAAACCCAAAAAGGAAAAAATCATGGTGAGAATAGCACACAATGTAGATATAAATGATTACAATAATTAGGATAGAGAGCTCACTACTCTAGACTTGCTAGCTAAGGCACACGACATTAGGGAAAGATACAAAGGACTTGCACAACTAAAACTTATTTCTTCAGGGCAAGATACAAAGAGCTTCTAAGAGAGACACACTGTCTTCCCACAAGAATAGCTGAACTAAAAATGAGTAGGATCTCTTGATCATGAAAATAATCTTGAATCTCTATGTCATGTGTCCAATATCATGGCAAATACATTTGACCTCAAACTCTATTATCAAACAATGTCAAAGCTCTTCTCAACTATCTTTCGCACACCTTTCATCAAATCTATTTTCATATCATTCACATCCACATCACATTTTTTCAAACACATCCCACTCTTCAGTACACCTCAACACATACATTTACTCATGCTTATATACAAAGATATTCATTATACTCTCATCTAGGTCGGCCCAAAATAGAGTACATAAAATTACATAAACTAGGTGATTTAGACCAATAATATCCAATGTAGTCCACTCCAAGAAAAAGAGGGGACTCGAGATCAACACCACACATCCTTCTAAGTTGATTCTAATGAACTGCATGTTGGCAACAACAATGAAGGAAAACTTAGAGGGCGGGGGAGGGGGGGTGAATTAATTTTCACCGGATCTAACAATTTAAGCACAACTTCAAATCTGATCAACTCCAGTAAGAACAAAGATAAACATAATAATAGAAATACACATAACACCAATATTTTTGACATGGAAAATATGGTTAAGGGAAAAACTACGGTGGGAACCTACCCACAATAACATGATACTCTCTAGTAGTATTTTAAAATATTACAATGGGGAATGCACATGCATTCAGGCACACTGCCTAGAGATCACTTCTCAAAAATAAGAAGGGATACAACCCTAAGAATTGCTCACTATCTTACAAATATTGGACAACAATCCGATTAAGATGAACTGAAATTATAGCATCTCTAAATGCTTGATGACAATTCTGGTTAAGCACATTTGTCTGCCATGCAACACACTCTTCTCTACACTTCACACTGAAAGATGAATTCACTTGCTCGCACATACACCACTCTCTGATAATGCAGACACAATACCTATATCTCAATTACATGAATATGACACTTATTTATACAATTCATCAACCTTAACTACAAGGTAAACTCAACCCTTAAGACCTATTTACAAAATTACATCACATGATACATAAATCAACCACTAGATCAATATAATGCCATGATGACATAGCGTGGATCCAAATCAAATCCACAAACATGCAACACCACTAGAAATCTTCCCAAGATCATCTACAACGTGCTACACCACTAAAAATGTCACATAACACAAAGAACATCACCAGACCCATAAGATCTTCAATAATGCGCACAATGATCAATACAAACCAACACAACAAATAGGACTTGATTAGGAAACACCAACAAGAATGTTAGAACCATCCGCAATAGTTGTACCAACACCACTTAATCAAATCTTCATCGATAAACACATTGATATTGAAGAACTCTCAATAGAAGCAACTAGGACTAGAAAGATAACTTGTGGAGCACCAAATCACAAACCATCTGAATTGAAGATACACATGAACATCCCAAACATGCTAACACTCAATAACACTTAACAACAGCAACTCGGAAAAGAAATATAGCTTACGAAGCATCAAATCATGAACCATCTGAAATGAAGATATGCATGAACATCCCAAACATTCTCCCAAATCCATAACACAAGATATGATCATACTAGAGCACATCACATCAAATACCAGAACACTGCAATATTGAACATAAGAAAACAATCTTCATACCAGAATCCACAACTTGACCAAATCATCACATAGCATCATGGAATCAATAAAGAATGAGCATCTCTAGTTGATTTAGCATCCCAAATAGATAAACCAACCAAATCAACTCACTGCAATCATCAAATCACCAAACAACTCTTTACAACATCAAAACATAGGAATATGTTGACATCAATGACAACAACATATCCTAGCAGCAACAATGTCCAACAATCTCCCCCTTTGGAATTGATGGCAACATATGAATGTGAAAAATAACCAATGCAAAGAAAGAAATCAACACCAACAATCTCCCCCTTAGATCATGTACACAAATCTTCCAAGATAAGGTAGTTTTTCACATGCATCTCTCCCCCTTTGACAACAATGGCAAAGACAAAAAAAACATTAATCTCTCCCCAAACACAAACCACTGAGCGACACACTGACTACTCTAGCTGAGTAGCAACACCTGCTCATCAATATGGATAAGATGATAAGACTATGAAGTCCACTAAATTGATGCATCTCAATGCATCTAGTTCTCATCAAGAGGGGTAGAGACCAATAACTTATCTCTCAGCTATACAAATGTATCTGCATACAAAGGCTTAGTAAAAATATTTGCAATCTGATCCTTTGTAGATACGTACTCCAATTTGACTTCTTCCTCACTGACTTTCTCCCTCAAGAAATGATACTTGATTGATATATGCTTTGTTTTAGATCAATGCAGTATCATATTTTTTGAAATATTAATATCACTTGAATTATCACAATAGTAGGCTCATCATAAAAAACTCTAATGTCTTTCAACATCCACTTCATCCAAACTACCTGAGTATAGTTGCTAGCAACAACAATGTATTCAACTTCTACAGTAGATAGAGAAATAGCATCTTGTTTCTTACTCTCCCAAGAAACCAACTTATTTCCCAAAAAGAATGCACCATCGAAGGTACTCTTTTGGTAATCAACATCACTTGCCCAATCAACATCATTATAAGCACATAACATGAGATCAAATCCTTGATCTGTCCTGGTTGGGTTGGGGCTACTTGTTGGTCTTTGGTTTTTGTAGCCTGTTGTTTCTTATTGGGGATCCTTCTTGTGTTGTCCCCCGTCTTTTGTTTGGTTTTTCCATGTCTCACTTATGTACTATATCATTGGGTGGACTTTCAGGTTTATCTTAAGGTTTGGGTTTCGAGGCCTTCCAAAATCCCCTTCATAACAGTAACATGACTTTCTTTAGGATAAGCTTGAAATCTTGCACAAAGACAAACAACATGCATAATATCTAGTCTAGTCTGAGTTAAGTATAGCAGTCCACCAACCATAAATCTATACAAGGTCTTATTAACTTTCAGAGATTCATCTTGCTTAGTCAGCTTGCACCCAATCATCATACTAGTTCCAATAGGTTTGGAGTCATCTAACCCAAACTTCTTTAGCAATTCCTTTACATACTTAGATTGAGAAATGAAAATTTCTTTAACAGTCTATGTAATCTTCAATCCTAAGAAGAATTTCATCTCACCTATCATAGACATCTCAAAATCCTTTTTCATATCATTAACAAACCTCATACTCAAATCATGATCTCCTCCAAAAATAATGTAATCAACAAAAACTTCAACAACCAAAATGTTATCATTATCAACCTTAAAGTATAAATTACTGTCAGCAACACCTTTACAAAATCCCAACTTCATTAAAAACCTGTCCAATCTAGTATACCAGGCTCTAGGAGATTTTTTAAGTCCATACAATGCTTTATTTAATCTGCATACCATGTCTCCTTCATCTGATAATGAAAACCCATCTGATTTCTCAATGTAGACTTCCTCTTCCAAATCGCCATTCAAAAAGGTTAAATTAACATCCTGTTGGCATTCTACACTCAGATGAGAATAGTTGATGTTGTCATTGATGACAACCAACTGGCAACACGGTTCACAACTTACACTAGCAACAAACATCATCTACCGGTACCAGTAGGCACAACCAGATTATTCTCATTGGCACCCAGTCTACACCAATAGAAGATCTTACTGGTACCCCAACCGACATGCAAATTATATTGTTTTATATTATAATTATATTGTATAGCCGACATGATGTATTGTAAAGACTCATATATGTATGAGATCTTATAGGTCATTTTGTAATGTGAAAAAGTATGAATGGTATGTAAGCAAAGGAAGGATATGTAATTAGGTAATGATTATGAGAGCAAATATTTGTATATGCATTTTGATGTAATAATTTTGATGAGCAAATAAGAGTAGAGCAGAGCGAAGAAAGGTTTATGGTAGAGGTATTTGATAGAGCTTAAACTAGCACTAAATCCAGCATTGTAGATGCTATTTTGAGTAGTACATTGTCATTGGATTTAATTATCCAATTTTGTAGTCAGTGTGACTCTTTTTTGTGATTGAGCAGTGAGCTCTAGGCTGTTGGCTTTCCTGCATGTGCATGACCCTATTGTATTAGTAATATTTATTCATATTGGCTAGTGAGTAAATATTGTGGGTCACAAATCCCACCGAGGTTTTTCCCCTACCGGGTTTCCTCTCCAAAAATATCTTTGTTATGGTGTGCATTGATGGTTATACTATTATTTCTCTTTATTTCTTGTTTACCAGTACATTAATTTGGGTTGTAAGGCTGCAAACAAGTTTAAATATTTCATTTACTGGTTAGAAACTGATTCATCCCCCCTCTCAGTGTCTTTGGGACTGATCAAGCATCTAACAATTGGTATTAGAGCCTAGTCCTCTATTTGCAGAAGCCTAATAGCTTGAGGGAGATTTTGAAACCGGTATCAATGGAAAGCTTGAGACAATAGTTGGAAGGAGCTCTTGATGATTTTGATGTAGAAAAATTGAAGAATATCAAACTAGAAGATGAACTCAGAACTGCTCGGGAATTTATCAAAGCACTTCAAGATAACCTGGTTATATCAAAGAATAAGAGAAAAGAATTACATGTGCAATTGCAAAATCAAGATGATGAAGAAAAAGAAACTCTTAGAGATATTGCAGACAAATTAAGACAAGACAAAAGTAACATGAAGAATGAGATGCAAGATTTAACCATGAGACTATGCAAGGATATTGAAGATAGAAAGAGGAATGAGGAAGATTTGGCTAGAAGACTAAATGAAAGATCTGATGAATCTCAAAGGCTTAGTTATGAAAATGATATGCTCAAAATGGATTTGATTCACATGCAACATGACAAAGAGGAACTTTTGAGACAAGTTAGCACTTTGGAAAGTGATTTGGTCACTGCAAATGAATACAATGACAAATTCAAGAAGAGTTTCGATAATCTTGATGATATGCCGAAAAGTCAGAAACCTGATGGAGAAACAATTGGACTTGGATTTGAACATGGAGAAAGTTATGGGACTGCAAACAATCATGATTACAGCAAACCGGTAAGGCAACCTAATGCTTATAACTTTAATGGGAAATGTTTTAATTGCAACAAATTTGGTCAAAGAGTGAATCAGTGCAGATTTAGGAATAATCAGAATACAAACTTACCCACTAATCTATGTTCCAAATGCAATAAAAATGGTCATAACTTATGGAAAGGCTATTCAGAGAAACAATGTAACTTTTTATGCATGTAACAAGATTGGGCATATTGTAAAATTTTGTAGAAGCAAGACTACACCGGCAAACAATAAAGGATCTAATAACAAAGGCAAGGAAAAGGTGACTGAAATCAAGCAAGAATTTTCAAAACAATGGATTAGAAAGAGAGATAAGAGAAGTGATGAATTTGTCAATGCACTGGCAGAACAAAGAAAATCCTGCATCGGTAGGAGATTCTTCATCCAAATAAGGACTAATCCTTAGGGGTAAGGCAACAAATTGAAAATCATGCATTTACCCTCGGTTGATGGTAAGAAGTTATATTTCTTCTTTTTCGATAGCTATGTGGAGTTTTTCACTTCACTGGCGAGCATTTATTGTGGTTATAAGTCAAATTTTGGTTATAAAGGCATTGTAACCTCTCATTTCAATTTACCAAGCATCCAAGAATTTGAAGAGAGAAAAATTGAGCAAAGGCATTCTAAAGGAAAAGCAACAAAGGTCTTTTCAGGGCATTCAAGGATTTCACATTTAAGAGGTATTTATCTTTCGCAATGGCATCTTCATCTTCTGTTCATGAATTCATAGCAAACCCTACCATTGTGGAAAACATTAAGTGACCTAGACCCATTTTTAAGATCATTCCTAAGATAGAAAAATAGGATGATTCTATTGGTTCATTTTCCAAAATCCCGAAGGGAGTCACGTTCACTGAAGACCCTAGGGCATACATACATTGCAACATAGAAAGTTTAGGATCTGAAGATTTGATGAACATGTACATGAATGAAATTACTGACAAGGATGGGATAGTGAAACCAAAACATAAGGTAGTTGAGGATTTAGGTTTCATAGACATCCTCCATATGCTAGAATTCTCAGATGAAGTCATTCGCTATGTCCTTAGCAGGGTTCACGGAGAATTTATGTGGTTGGACTTGGTATTCAAGATTACCAAGGAAGCTATCAAATTTATTACTGGTTTACCCTCCACCAGTTCTAGACCTAACAAGAAGAAGAAAATCCATAACAAGGAAGTTATGAGCTTAACCAGAGCTACATATGACAACCAGTCACTTAGAGTTAATGACATAAAGGATAAAAATGTTAAATTTATTAGCATGATAATTGGATATAAAGTTGGTCATGCAAACAGGTTGAATTTTATGTCTAGTTTATGCATTCACAGTGCACATGAGAGGATTGTAAACAATACAAAGATTGATATTTGTGAATGGTTGAAGGATGAATTGCTAGAAAATTTGGATAAGATAAAAGGTGACAAGAAAGGAACATTCAAATTTGGAAATCTATTAGTATGTTTAATGCTTTACTTTTCTAAGGAAATCCCCAGCATAGGTCATAAGGATTTTTCCTATGATATTTCTATTGGAAAAAAAATAAAGGAGGCAATCACTAGCATGGGAGATAACAGTGATGAGTTAGTTAAAGACTACTTCAAGAATTTTCAAACTAGAATGAAACAGAGAGAAAGGATTTCCCAAAGCATCGTAGACAAATATGATAAACAAATATGCTTTGTAGTAAAGAGAGATGAAATCTGGATGGAAGCAGTTAGTCCCAGAACAACATGGATTACTAAAATGGGATATGATGTGGACTCTCACATTTTGGAATCATATGCAAAAATACTCCTAGATGCTCTATCAGAACCATCAGAGAAAATATTTGGTAGTGCTGAAACAATTGAAAGTGATGTAGCCATGATGAAGAAGAGAAAGAAAAGAGACAAATTCATGAAGATGCTTCTAAAATGGTAAAAGAAGTTATAGAAGGGTTGATGAGTTTTGGAGGTATTGCTTCTAGTATGAAAGAAAGTTAATCTGAGCTGACACTAGTAGCTCATGTTTCCCCAGTTGTTACTTCTTCTGAGACAGAAAGTGATAAAGTAGCTGAATTTAAAAGAGTTAAAAGAAAGAAAAGGAAACCTTCACCGACACCTGCTCCATCTCCAAAGAAGTCAAGGACACAAAGAAAGAAGCAGCAGGTTGTAAGAGAGCCTAGTGGTTTGAAGAAGAAGGTAACTCCTAAGAAGAAATCAGAACCTAATGCATCAGATACTCTTACACCGGAAGAGTTGATAAATGAAATCACACAAGAAGGTAACCTTAGCAATGTAAATAAACTTTATCATTCTTTCAAGGATTTAGATAAAAACACTATAAAGGAAAGCATTATTTTGCACCTAGATATGTACAAGAAATTTCTCATTTAGGTTGTAGATAATCTGCCTAATGATTTGTATTTGAGGTTAGAGGCTAAAAGAATGTCGGTAATGGAATTAGATAAGAAATTGAAAGTAGAGGCTCTACTTGTTGTGCATCCTGTTAACTCCAAACAAGAAATTGATGACTTAATTTCAGAGGCAAATAGAACAATTTTTGTAAGTGGTCACCGACAGGTTAGCCTTATGGTAGGCCGAGTAAAGGAAATTGCAGATGAAACAACAGACAAATGGGACATATTTTTTGTGGAAAGAGAAAAGAAAGAAGAAAAGGATAGACATAAAATGGACAATTCTTTTGCAAAGGTATATCAGAAGGATAAAGGTAAAGGTAAAATTGGTAGTATACCTAATATAACTATGAAGGATAACCTTCCTCCACCAGCACAGGACACCCCACCAATAAATGTAGAGGCACTAGTACAAACTGACAGTCAACTAGAAGAGAAGGTAGAGGAAATAAAAAGAGATGACACTAATCCAGAATCTGAAGTTTTTTTTACCATGAATGTGGACACACAGGACTTCAACATTGTCATGGTCAAGGAAACCATAGAGGTAAAGAAAACCAAAGTTACAAATATTGAGATCTCTGAGTCACCGATCAACACTATTGACTCTCAGAATATTGAGATACCAATAGAAGTTGAGAAACCTGATACCATCCAAGTTGCGACTTAGCCTAACATTGAGAAACTGACAGAAGAACAAGCAGAAGCAGAGGTAAAAACACAAACTGAACCTATAAATGTTGACACTCAGCAGAAGGTAGAGAAATCGACAGAGAAAGAACCTGAACATAGTATAGCTGAACTAATAGTTAGCAAGACAAAGAGTAAGGATGACAGTAAGATTGAAAACAAAGTTGAAACGCAGAGTGAGCTAAAGGCAGAAACAGTGAATAAAGAAGAGGTCAATGATTGAAACAAGGAAGAAGTGGTTAAGGCAATTGGACAAGTATCTAAAGAAAAGAAAGTTATTGCTGAGCCTAGCACTTCCACCATGGATTTCAGGCCTACAAATGTGACTGATGTACTTTTGGATTCAATAAAGAGGATCATAGATTGCTTCGCCTTAGCATTTAAGGCCATTGATGATACATTACCTATATTAAAAATGATTGCACCGGCTTGTAAGATAGATCATATTGACGGATCTTTAGGTAAATTGGACACATTGTCCAAATTCATTGCTTCAAATATGCTAACTGTAGATAAAATAAATGAGGAGACTGTTAAGGAAAGGGTGAACAAGGAGAAAAGTGAATTCTTTGATAAAACTATCAAGGATTGTATTGAGCATATTGATTCTTTATTATCGGTACTTAATTCCACTATTCTAGAATATAAAGAATTGTATAAGGAAGCATGCAAGCCTCACAACCTAACAAAAGACATTGAGGAAGAGATAAAGAAAACTCAAAAAGAGATTGATGATATAGCAAACAATATGATAGGTTCTTCAGAACTTACCTCAAATTTTTAACCAAGAAATGGCAGTTTTTGAGGAAAAGATTGAAAAACTAGAAAAAGAAAAAGAAAGAATAAGAATGAAGGCACCTGAGCTGAAAAATAAACTTGGTCCTAGATTGGACAACCTTATAACTCAATAGATTGAGCTGTCTAAAGCAATAATTCAAGGAGAAAGATCATCGGAGCAATAGATGCATTATCTGACTGGTATGATCCAACAAACTGAAACCATTATCTCTGACAACACCAAATTCATGCAGAGTCTTAATTTGATTTTGGCGGATATCTTTCAAATTGTACATAACCGGATATAGACTATGAGGTAGAATTTTGAATTCTTTGATTCTTTTTGACATCCTCTGTCATTGATGCCAAAGGGGGAGTAGTAGTATGGAGAAAAATTTACAGATGAGATCATTTTCTTAGGGGAAGAACTCCTATTTTTTGGATATCAGTATTTGGATTTTTCTCATGAGTGTTGCCATCAATGCTAAAGGGGGAGATTGTTGGCATTCTACACTTAGATGAGAATAGTTAATGTTGTCATTGATGGCAACCAACTGGTAACACGGTTCACAACTTACATCGGCAACAAACATCATCTATCGGCACCAGTAGGCACAACTAGATTATTCTCACCAGCACCTAGTCTACACCAATAGAAGATCTTACCAGTACCCCAGCCGACATGCGAATTTTATTGTTTTGTACTGTAATTATATTGTATAGCCAACCTGATGTATTGTAAAGACTCATATATGTATGAGATCTTATAGGTCATTTTGTAATGTGAAAAAGTATGTATGGTATGTAAGCAAAGGAAGGATATGTAATTAGGTAATAATTATGAGAGCGAATATTTGTAGATGCATTTTGATGTAATAATTTTGATGAGCAAATAAGAGAAGATCATAGCAAAGAAAGGTTTATGGAAGAGGTATTTGATAGAGCTTAAACTGGTACCGAATCCAACATTGCAGAAGTTATTTTGAGCAGTACATTGTCATTGGATTTAATTATCCAATTTTGTAGTCAGTGTGACTCCTTTTTGTGATTGAGCAGTGAGTTCTAGGTTGTTGGCCTTCCTGCATGTGCAGGCCCCTATTGTATTAGTAATATTTATTCATATTGGCTTGTGAGTAAATATTGTGGGTCACAAATCCTACCAAGGTTTTTCCCCTACCAGGTTTCCTCACCAAAAATCTATGTGTTATGGTGTGCATTGATGGTTATATTGTTATTTCTCTTTATTGCTTTATTGCTTATTTACTGGTACATTAATCTGGGTTGTAAAGTTGCAAACAAGTTTAAATATTTCATTTACCGGTTAGACACTGATTCACCCCCCCTCTCAGTGTCTTTGGGACTGATCAAGTATCTAACACATCCATCTGATATACCTTGAAATCCTTATAAGCAACATATGCAAGAAGTAATCTAATAGCTTCAATTCTAGCTATCGGAGAAAAAGTCTCCTCATAATCAATTCCTTCCATCTGTGAGCATCCTTTACATACCAATATTGCTTTGTTTCTAACCAATTCATTGGCTTCATTCAATTTATTTTTGAATACCCATTTTGTACCAATCACATTCTTGTCTTTTGGCCTCAAAACAAGCTCCCATGTATTGTTCTTCTCAATCTGATTCAATTCTTCTTCAATAGCTTTTATCCAATTCTCATATTTACAATCTTCAACAACATCTTTAGGTTCAATCTTGGAATCAAACATATTTCTTCAGCAACAATCCTTCTCCTAGTCATCACACCTTTATTTTTATCACCAATAATCTAATTTTCTAAATGATTTAATCTCACATACCTCGAAGTCTTCTATTTATTCTGATTCTTAGGTTCTTGTACTTCTTCACCAATAGCAACAATATCCAGATTAACTATCTCTATTGGAACATTATACTTCTCAGTATGCACTTGCTTTGAAATAATATCTTGACCATCAAACTCATATTCGCATACTCTAATCTGCTTTCCATGACATTCATCAACCTTCACATTTTCTCTTTCCACTATCTTCTTCAACCTCTTATTGTAAAACCGATAGGCCTTGCTCTTAGTACAATAATCCAAGAATATTCCTTCATTACATATTGCATAAAATTTTCCTATATCCTCATCTCTTTTGATATAACATTTGCTTCCAAAAATTATGAAATATCTAATTGTAGGAACATGACCAAACCATGATTCATAAGGAGTCTTACCAGAATCACCTTTTATATGCACCCGGTTGAATGTGTATACAACAATGCTAATAGCTTCTCTCCAAAAGTTCTTTGCAACATCTCCTTCAATCAACATCGTCCTAGCAGCATCCAAAATAGTTTTGTTCTTCCTTTCAACAACTCCATTCTATTGAGGGGTTCTAGGAGCATATAACTATCTTCTAATTCCATTCCTCTCACAAAATGAATCAATCTCACTGGATGTGAATTCTCCTCCTCTGTGAGATCTCAGACATTTTAGCTTCAATCCCATCTCTGTCTCCACCTTGGCTTTGAATATCTTGAATTTCTCCAGTGCTTCTAATTTCTCCCCTAGAAAAGTAACCCACATCATTCTAAAGTAGTCATCAATCAACAACATGAAATATCTGTCACCCCGCACACTTCTCACTCTTGTAGGACCACACAAATCAGTATGCACAAGATCTAATAATCCATATATGTATACTTCTCACTCTTAAATGAAATTCTTGTTTTCTTTACCAACTGACATTATTTACATACCAGATTAGAAGGTTTTACAATCTTAGACAAATCTCTGACAGCTTGAGTAGAACTTATCTTAATCATGTAGTCAAAATTAACATGACACATCCTTCTATGCCACAACCCGCTTTCATCTATTTGAGCAATCAAACAACTTTTCTCATCGGCATTCAAGTGAAAGATATTACCTTTAGTCTTAGTTCTTGATGCAATCTCTATACCAAAGGCATTCAGAATCTTGCACTTACCATTCTTGAATTGCAAATCATATCCCTTATCAACCATCTATCCAACACTCAAAAGATTATGCTTCAAACCTTCAACATATAAGACATCATCAGTATTATACATACCATCAAATGAAATAGAATATCTACCACAAATTACACAAGCTTTATCATCACCAAATATTACTATACCACCATCATACTTCTACATATTCACAAATTTACTTTTATCACTTATCATTTGATGTGAACAACCATTGTTAATTACCCATTCATCTTTCTCTTTAATCTTAGCAGCCAAAGCTTTCTCCTCAACAATGTAGCTTGTAGAATTCACTGGTACCAAATCATCTTCCTTGATAGAAATAAATACAAATTCATCTTCCGAATTCACTGAGTCTTCATCTGTCACACCTTCATGAGCAGCATAATAACATTTCTTCTAATATTTGTACTTCTAGTTAGGCTTATAGGGCTTGTCATACTTATCTTGCCTCTCATATATATCATTCTTATCAAATTTATCATGCTTATCATACCTTGGCATTCTTCTAGGACACCTAGAAGCAAAATTTCCTATCTTATTACAAGAGAAACATTTCAAAGGTAACTTCACATTATACTTACCAACTCCCTTAGGCAATCTTTGAGCAATAAGTGCTTCAATCTCTTCCAACTTTCTTTCATGTTCTTCCATCTCTCTCATTTCTTTCATAACTGGAAACCCTAGATGAACTTTCTCCTGGATCATACTTCTGCTTCCTGAATACAGAGGCTTTAAATGTAGTTTCAAATTTACCATGTGATTCTCCAAATTCACTCAACTCAAAAGTATAAAGTTTACCAACCAACATGTCTCTTGTCACAGTAGTCATAGTCTAGATCTCATCAATAGTAGCAGCAACTTTAGATTTGTAAGCAGGAGGCAAGGATGTCAGCACTTTAGCAACAATCTCATCTTCTTCAAGAGTTCCATTGGCACATCTGGTGTTCATGAAAATTTCATTCACCTTAGCCATAAAGGATCATATGCTCTCATCTTCACCCATCTTTAGCATTTCATACTTTCCTTTCAAACTCTGCAGTTTAGAAACTTTGACATGTTAATATCCTTCATACAAGGTCTCTAACTTTTCCCAAATCTCATGTGCAGTCTACAATCCCATCACATTAGTCATCTCTGAATCATTCAGGGCACTCAGTAATACTTCCTTAGCTCTTATGTTATGTTTAGCATCCTTGATCTCATTTGTAGTAACTGAACCATTATGAGGAACATTGTAGGTATTCTTTGTAATATTCCAATAATCTTTTCCATGACACTTCAAATGACATTCCATCCAATCCTTCCATATAGTATAATTGCTTCCATCAAATCTTAGACTCTCTTTCTTGAAAACATAGGTTGCCATCCCAAATCACCTCAAGTTGTCAACCTTTTTCTGGAGGATCTAGCTCTGATACCAATTTTTGGCAACAACAATAAAGAAAAACTAAGAGGGGAGTGAATCGGTTTTCACTAGATCTAACAATTTAAGCACAACTTCAAATATGATCAAATGCAATAAGAACAAAGATAAACATAATTATAGCAATACACATAACACCAAAAATTTTGACGTGGAAAACCTAGTTAAGGGAAAAAATACGGTGGGAACCTACCCACAATAACATGATACTCTATAGTAGTATGTGAAAATATTACAATGGGGAATGTACATGCATTCAAGAACACTGCCTAGAGCTCACTGTTCAAAAACAAGAAGGGCTACAACCCTAATGAAATCTCATTGCCTTACAAAGATCAAACAACAATCACATTTAGATGAACTGAAAGAATCACATCTCCAAATTCCTGATGATAGTTTCGATTAAGCACATTTGTCTACCCTACAACACACTCTTCTCTACACTTCACACCGAAAGATGAATTCACTTGCTCGCACATTCACCACTCTTTGATAATGCAGAGACAACACCTATATCTCAATTACATAAATATGACACTTATTTATACAAATCATCAACCTTGACTACAAGGTCGGCTCAACCCTTAAGACCTATATACAAAATTACATCACATGATACATAAATCAACCACCAGACCAATACAATGCCATGACAACATAGCATGGACCCAAATAAAATCCACAAACATACAACACCACCAAAAATCTTGCCAAAATCATCTGCAACATGCTACACCATCAAAAAAAGTTGCATAACATGAAGAACATCACCGAACCCATAAGATCTTCAATAACTCATACAATAATCAATTTAGATCAGCAAAACAGATAGGACATGATTAGGAAACACCAACAAGCATGTTATAACCATCCACAATAGTTGCACCAACACCACTTAATCAAATCTTTATCAATCAACATGTTGATACTCTAGAACACTCAAAAACATCAACTAGGACTAGAAAGATAACTTGTAGAGTACCAAATCACGAACAATCAGAATTGAAGATACACATGAACATCCCAAACACTCTCCCAAATTTGAAACTCAAGATATAATCATTCTGAAGCACAATAGATCAAATACCAGAACACTAAAACACTGAACACTAGAAAATTGATCCTCATACCGGAATCCATAACCCAATCAAATCACCACATACCATCATGAAACCAACACTGAATCAACTAGAGATACTTCATTACTGAAATCACAAATCTGCACCAACACATCTATCATATACCAACTGAAACAACCAAACCAATTCTTTGCAATACCAAAACACATGAATATGTTGATATTAATGACAACAACATATCCTAATACCAACAATATCCAACACCACATACCCTAACACATCTTTGAAAACTAGTTCCAAATGAAACATGTAGATAAATAATAAAACTCAGCTTTCAATGAAAATTACCTAATGTGGATCTCCATACACCATGGTGAGACCCAAAACAAGATTCTAAATGCATATCCAAACCAAAAAAGCATGATACGAACAAGATAATCCATCTAGGAACACAAAGATTCAACACAATTGACCATACCAATCATAGACCAACATAACTCACTTGCAAAACAAAAACAACACCAGAGATTTGAATTGGAATGCTGCATGAACCAAATAAGCATGTCCTCCATATCACAACACTTGTATTCACATATCTAGAATCTACCAAGAAAATTCAGGACTAGTCTCACAAACACTCTCACTATTAGAGAACAACAACAACTAATCAGATCATTTGAGCAACTAGAGGTCAAAAAAACTTGATAATACACCATTCACGGAACATTAACATTATATCCAAGTCCACATACCATACTCTTCACAATATAAAACAAATCTTCCAATGGGGCATTTAATACTCTTTCCTGCATATTGAAACTTTTGCTACACTGATCTTTGGAAGACTCCTCATGTAAACACAAAATCTTCACCAGACAATATGATAGCATCAAAACACTCAATACCAAACCAAATATACCATTGAACATCTGTTATCAACTATAATTTGCACAAAAAAAGACTATATTAGGACCAAACCACATCTGAACCAACAAGTTTGACATCAATGACAAATACAAGTTTCCAACATCAAAGGAATCCACAAAGACAAATATTTTGAGCCAACACCCACAAAAAATTCCACCAATTCAATCTCCCACAATCGAAAAATAAAATTCCACAAGTAGGGTTTTTGAGAGACAAAGAGAGAAAGAAAAGGATTTGTGTTGGAAAAGTCTCCAATAACAAAGTATAAAACCAATTTTTTTAATGAGGAAAATAAAATAATATCAAATCCCATTTAACAAGAAAATACCCAATCAACCCCCAAAAGACCCTCAAGAACAAATCATGAAATTCTCATCAATTCGAATACATATAAGACATATTACATAATTAAGTATTGAACGAGCTCAACAATAATAAAATATCATTAATATATGCATATGGAATGTGTTAGGTCCCAGAGACAACTGAGAGGGGGGGTGAATCAGTTGTCTAATAAATTTAAACCAAAAACCATTTAACCAGCTTAATGCTTAATACCGGTAAACCAGTTAAGTATGTCGGTAGACAGTGTTAACAGTAAATTTCTATACCGGTAAGGATTAATGCATGAAACATAAACATAAAGTCATCCACAACACATAACACCAATATTTGTACATGGAAACCCTGTAAGGGAAAAACCATGGTGGGAAACCTTACCCACAATTAGAGGATACTACTGTAGATAGTAAGTGTACATAAATGGGGTCTGCATATGCAAAAAGGCCAATAGCCTAGAGCTCACTGCTCAAACACAAAATGGGAGTCACACTAACTACAGTTGGATGGTTAAATCCAATAAGAATGTACTGCACAAAATAGCATTTTCATATGTTGGATTCAGTACCGGTGTAATGCTGATATGCTTCTACAAAAACCTAGCTTCACCTTCAAATGATGTCTTCGTGTATACCTCTACTTAATCTCGCATATACCTTCACACAATTATTTTTCCGCATTCCACATTCGATCTTACAAATAAGATCTTACATTTATACCATACCCTAAGACCAATTTTAGTAGGTTGGCTCTACAAGATATTACAATAAAACATTTTACATACAATATAATATCCGATGCAATAACCGATTGAACATGTCAGCTTAATGAATTTACAACAATAATAAATCATCTCCATAGCGTGCCATGCTGATCTAGAAAAGATAAACCTGCCGGTGTAACCCTAGATAACCCTGAACCTATTTGCTGATAAAAAAAATATGCAAATATGAATATACCAATGATTAATTCTTCAAAACAAAGTATCCACATGATGTCTTCGACATTACCAAGTGTCTTCCATATCATTCTAGGTACCGGTGAATCATATACCAGTAATTGTAGAATAGTTACTTGCTTGCCGGTGAATGTTGAAGGATCTCCAAAGTGCTAGTTTTCAGTAGGTGTTGACATCAATGACAAAACCATACCAAAATACCAACAATCTCTGCCTTTGGCATTGATGGCAACACAAGATGGAAAAACCATCAAAGTGCCAAAACAGAAATGCCAAATACCAAAAACCAACAGAATGATGAAAATTCACCGATGACTAACTATGTGCAAATAGTCATTACAGGTCTTACAAAAATATGCATTAGGGTAACTAGACTTTACCAAACTGGTAACCAAGGGTGTGAACACATATAATTAGGAAAAAACATCCAAATTAAGAATGATGGCTAGGGATGGGTAACAAAATTAGCCAGTGTCTTATCGCTTATAACCACCATCACGAATATGGGCATGCTCAAACCTATGGAGCGAGGTGGAGTCGATGCCCTATACCCACATCAACTAAAACATAACAAATACACATACATAATATATCTTAAATGCATAATGAATCATTCCTCGACCAGGGGCACATAATAACATCATGTGAGATTTTGCCAAGATTGAGGGCACAATGAAAAGTATAAAAGAGAGACAAAATAATGACAAGAACAAACTGTATTCTCATAATTATGCAAAATATCAATTGGATTAACCAATACAAAGAATATGAGCCTGCTTATATAGGAAAGGCCATATGGATATATGAGGACACAATCATGACATGTGGCTCAATGAGAAACAAGCATAGGTAAGAAATACTAGGGGTAGGTAGGAGAAATAATATAATATTCCATAGAGGTGGATGATCCACCGAATGTGGAGTGTAATAGAAAAATAAGACCACAAAAGGTGGAATTTCTCCTACAAGCTATATCCCTATGTGCACACTTCCCTAAGTGTCTCATATCCAAACTACGAAGAGATGCATTATCCTAAGTTAACTTAAGTAAAGTGTAATAATATCCATGATGAATATTTATTTACACCAACACCCCCCCTTAAGTGCAACTTAGGGGAATGAAGACTCAAGTCAACAATGTAAGATGGGTCCCAGCTACTAGGCCATGATAGGTACCCATGTACACTATGCAAATGCAAGCAAAACTATGCAATGCAATCTCTCACAAATGGAGAAAGGGAGAAAACCTAGTGGGAAAAAAACTCCCCCCCAAAAGAGAGATGAATGTACAAAAGACTCTCAAAGAAGAAGGACAAAACCTTAAAGAGGAAAAAGTTGCCCCCATAAGAGAGGGAGGAGAAGTCAGCTGAACCCCCCTAATGAGACATCCTCCACCCCCAAGAGAGCTCGCAACTACTAGAACTTACTCTCGGTGAAAGGTTTGGCAAAGATGTCTACAACCTCCTCCACTGTAGGACAATACTACAAATCAATGACCTAGTCCTGAATCAGCTCTCGAATGTAGTGCATATGGATCTCGATGTGTTTGGTTCGTTGATGCTAGACTAGGTTCTTTGAGATTGTAATAACACTCTAATTGTCACAATGTAGAACTGTCGACTGTGGAGTGGTGAACCCAAACTCTATGAGAATCTGCTGAAGCCAAATGGTCTCAATTGCTATGTTAACAGCTCCTCGATACTCAACCTCAGTCAAAGAGAGAGCAATAACATGCTTCTTCTTGCTCTACCAATAGATGGGGATTGAACCAAGGTGAAAAATGTAACCTGAAGTAGACCTATGATCATCAAGATTGCCAACCCAATTAGAGTCTATGTAACCAACCAAGCGAAGTCTTATGCCTATTGCATAGTGAATCCCATGGTGATGTGTACCCTGGATGTAATGAAGGATGCATTTGGTGGATTTCCAATGAAGCTCATGTGGTTCCTACATGAAGCGGGAAAACATTCCAACCGCAAATTAAATATCAGGGCGTGTGTGAGTCAAATAGATGAGACTACCCACAAGATGATGGTACAATGTGGCATTAACTGGTGGAGAAGAGCATTGAGCCTCAAGCTTGACTCTTGAAAGAAAGGGGGTCAATGTAGGCTTACAATCAGCCATATGAAAGCGTGCAAGTAGATCAAGAGCATACTTGGGCTACGATAGTGTAATCCCAGAAGATGACTGTTAAATCTCTATCCCGAGAAAGTAGTGCAAAAGACCTAAGTCTGTCATAGCAAATCTGTCATGCAAAGCAGATTTGACCCTACTAATGATGGATGTAGTTCTCCCTATAATGATCAAATCATCAACATAGAGCACAAGTATCAAGTATGAGTCATCCTATCGCAAAATGTAGACATTTGGATAAGAATGACACCTGGTGAACCCTGCTGAGAGAAGAAAGGAATCCATCTTGGCGTACCAAGCCCTGGGGGCCTGATTAAGGCCATAGAGATATTTTTGTAGTCTGCAAACCAATGAAGAATCATGGATGAAACCCTGTGGCTGCTCCATATAAATCTCCTCATCAAGATCCCCATGAAGAAAAGCACTATTCACATCTATTTGATGTACAACCCAACCATGAGCTGCGAAAATAGCAAGTGTCAAGCAAATGGAGTTCATCTTGGCTATGGGCATAAAGGTCTCAGTATAGTCAACACCTGGAACCTAAGAGAAAACTTTTGCAACATGTCGAGCCGTATACTTATCCACACTACCATCTACTACAAACTTGGTTTGATAGATCCACTTACATCGAACCATCTTTCTCCCCTTAGGGAGAGGGACTAACTCCCATGTGTTGTTCCTCATCAAGGAACCATACTCTTCCTCCATAGCTTGGTCCCACTCAGGAACCCCTGATGCTTATCAAAATGTCTTTGGATTGGAAGTGGTAGCAATGAATGCATGTGGAAGGTCCTGATGTTGTGATCAAGTCCTCCATGTATCTAAAGGATCCCCAACAAGAGAACCCACTGACTCAAGTGTCTATCGAGCCCAACAAGGTCTAGGTGGAGGTGGAGAATGAGGCTCCTCAACTACAAGAGGACCCAAAAAAGGTGTAACCCTGGGAGTTGGAGTTGAAGGAGTCTCATCATCTAAATCACTGGTATCACTATCCATAATGGAGGAAGGTGGAGGAGGTATAGAGGCTAAGCTAGGAGAGCTTTCCTCAAAGTGAACACTCCTCTCAATAAAAATGTCATGTGTCTCAAGATCCATCAATCTATATGCTTTAACACCCTCATGATATCCAACAAAAATACAAGGCCTACTCAAAGGTTCCAATGCCTTGCATTTCTACGGAGGTATGCGAGCCCATGCTAGACACCGAAAGACTCTAAAATGTCTCACAATCAGTTTCCTTCCAACCCAAGCTTCAAAAGGAATAATATCTTGTAAAGCTTTGTGAGGAACCCAATTTTGTATGTGTGTGGCACAACTAATAGCCTCTTCCCAAAAGGCGGGATCAAGAGAATGTGCATGTATCATATAGCTAGCCATTTCTTTGAGAGTTCTATTCTTGCATTCTGCAACTCTATTCTATTGTGGAGTGTATGCAAAAGAATGTGGAAGATCAATCCCCTCAAATGTACAAAAATCCTCAAGTCTTTTGTTCACATATTCCCTTCTATTATATGTACGAAGAATCTTGACCACTTTCTCGGATTGCTTCTCCACACGAGTCTTGAAGTCCTAGAATCTGTCAAATACTTCACTCTAATGAATAAGAAAGTAGACCCAAGTGAAGCGGGAGTAGTCATCAATGAAGGTGAGAACATAGCAGGCCTTACTAAATGATGGTGCTGGAAATGGACCTCCTACATCACTATGAACAAGTTGAAGAACTTCCAAAGCTGTCCAAGCTTTCCCCTTATCAAAATTCTCCTTGGGATTCTTGCCCATGGAACACCCTGAACATACACCCTCTAAAAAACTGATTCAAGGTAGACTTGTGACCATGTCTTTAGTGCTAAGCTGCTAAAGATAGTGGTAGTTTAGGTGACCAAATCACTCATGCCATAGCTTGCTTTTTGAATTTGAATGAGTAAGCAAGGCCCTAGAAGGAGAACTTGGCACAAAGTAGGAGAATGAATAAAGCCTTGAGTTGTCATTGACTTGTCCCACTGCTACCAAGGCATCATCATCAAGTTCCATTACCACAACTGAATTAGGTGTAAACTCAACCTTTTTCCCATTCCCATAGTGAGTGATTTGGTAGATAGAGAGAAGGTTGGTAGACAAGTTAGGAACATAGAGAACATTCTTAAATATTCCATCATCCATGGCAACTGAACCTTTCCCTTCAACCTCAACTTGTGTATCATCACCTATGTAAATATGAGGTACCTTTGATGGCTCCAATGAAGAAAACTGCTCCTTTGTAAAACCCATGTGATAAGAGGCACCCGAGTCAAGTATCCACTACTGTGAAGAACCTGTTGTAGCCACAAATGCATGCTGTTTTCCCTTAGATTGTGAGGAAGAGGAAGGAGTTGAATCCTCCTTTGTGTAGGCGGATTGCAAGTTGATGTTGTTTGTCTTAAGAAGATTTGTCAACTCATCAACTTGCTTGGTGTGGCATCGATACTCATCATGACCATACTTCTTGCAATAAGCACAAGTTGGTTTATCCTTCTTAGGTGGAGTCCCCTTCTTGGAAGAGGATGGAAAATCACCTTGTAATGGAGAGGATGATTGCCCTTTTTCCTATTGTGGCTTTGACTTAGATTGCTTCTTCTTCTTGTTGGAATCTTTGCCTTGACTCCCTTGATTAGCCACCAAAGCCTTGGACTTTGAAGACTTGAGAAGCCCCATGTTCAACAACTTAGATTGTTCCAATATCAACATTTCTGTGAAAGCATCAAATGAAGGCATAATGTAGGAACTCCCCACTGTCAAACAATGAGTTTGGAAGCTTGAAACAAATGCTGCATATTCTGGTGCAAGCTTGTCCAACAAGTTCAATATCAAGTGAGCATCCTTTTTGTCAATTCCACAATCCTTAAGCTTTTCTCTTAGCTCATTTGCTTTGGTGACATAATTTTGGATTGTATCAAAACTCTTGGGATCCAAGTTGGTGAGCTCATTGTCAATCTTGTAACCTCTAATTTCATCAACTTGACCATACAATTTCTTAAACATATCCCAAGCCTCTTTGATGGTAGTACACTTCTCAATGTGAAAAATGAGGTCATCTGATACATACTTATGCAAAGTTCTAAGAGCCATGCAATTATTAGTGAGCCATTCTAATTGAGCATTAGGATCAATTTTAGGATCTGGTTGTGCAACTATTTTTCCATCTATGTAATGCGTGGGACCTTTTTCCACTAATTTGCTCCATGCTTTAATTTTCCAAGATGCATAATTATGTGGAGTTAAAGGTAGAAATTTATGAGGACTCATTGCAAAAAAAATTAAAGAGCACAAGGAAAGAGAGGTACAATCACACAAGACACCCCCAAATTCACTCAATCAAAGACCACCCCCCCCCAAAAAAAAAAATGATGATTTGGCACTTTAAACTTAGTGCGTGTACAATGGGCCACTTGCAAAAAATGGCAAAGTGGACTTTTGATTTCAACTTTACAACTACCTCAATGAGGCCAAAGGAGACTCAAACTAATAATGTAGGAGATCTAAACTAAGATCCAAGCAAATTACAAGTACCAAGTAGGCCAAAAAAGACCAACATCTGAAAGTACAATATCCACTCAAAATATCTAAAAACTAATCATAGATTATGAAAGTAGACAAAAAAATATGCACTTTCAAAAAAAGCGGCACCTGAAAAGGAGGTCGTATGAGCTCAAACAAAGCCTTTGAAGTTGCAAAATTGAGGATTATATAGGTACAGCTAAGAGAATCTAAAACTTCTGAAAAACCTTTACACCAAAATCTGAAAATAACCACACCATTGAGAATAAAATGAAAAATTAGCCCAAATAAAAAAAAATGCACCAAAAAAGGAGCAAAATTGAGCAAGTTATGAGCCTCCAAAGTTGACCCAAAAATCCAAACTACTCAACAGAGAGGGGTCTAAAATTTTCAAAAAATGCTGATGTTTGGAAAACATTGTGCTAAATTTGACAGTCGTCAAACCGTCAAAATAGTTGTCGCACCCCTGGACCAGGCTGACTAGGTGTTGACTGGGCACGGACTGTGCACTGCTGACTGGGCCGAAGGTACGAACCCCCAAAAATAAAGATTTTTAACTAGAAAATTATTTTTTAGAAAAAAAAAATTTCTTTTTTTTGAAAAAATCCAAAAATTCCATACCTTACCGCCCAAATTGGGCAAAAAATTTCTCCAACACCCAAAATTCGACTTTCGCCAAAATAGGTCGAGTTTATACTCGAGTTTTATGGAAATGACCTCCTAGATGCAATGGTGAGGTTGAAAATTCTCTAGGATGCCTCCAAAATGCGCAATACCTTAGATCCAAAAATAGAAGCCTTCCAAGATGTCTCCCAAAACCAATCAATGAAGCCCCAATAGCTCTCATACCATGTGACATTTTGCCAAGATTGAGGGCACAATGAAAAGTATAAAAGAGAGACAAAAGAATGACAAGAACAAACTGTATTCTCATCAATATGCAAATGATCAACTGGATTAACCAATACAAAGATTATGAGCCTGCTTATATGTTGGCATATGTGCAGAGTGCGATGACATGATGATATTGTATGTTTTCATTGATGTCAATGTGCTGAAGTATGAACCGGTATATTGAACTAAGCAAACTGGCAAGAAAACTGGTATGATGATGTGAACTGGTATATGTGAAAAAGTGAAGTGGTATGTTGGAATGTGAACCGATATATGGAAAGTTTTGTATTGGGGTTTCATTTGGTATGACTACCGGTTGGTAGTATCAGCTTCAAGGTTTCCTGTTGATGCATTTCAAGTCTGTGTGATTCGACTAATGACATCCTATGATGGGTTAGCATTGAAATGAAGATCAGATCGTGTTGCCATGTCAGCCTTGTGCACATGAAGGATTTCTTTGAGGATCTTGCATGAAGAAGATTGATCCTATCTACCTTGGGAATGTGTGAAGTCTTAGTAAATGATGGAGAGCGCATGATGGGTTATCAACTTCCAGAAGCGACAAAGAACAAACGATGGAGAACGTCTTGAGATTTGTTCAAGATCATTTTACACTATGCAATGTGATTGAACGGTCTAGCTTGGACCGACTGTATTGATAACCTAAATGTTTAGGGTTTATGCCACCGACCTATCTGTTGTCTATAAGGTTGATGATGATTTGCATTGTGAAGTTGTTGGCAAATTTTATGTGTGTATCCAAGTGAAGAGATACTTGATTCTTGCCAGACCGAAGAAGTGTGTTGATACCTGCAGTGTGTGATTGTAGAAGCAAAGGAACTAAAGTGGATCTGCATTAGCATTGAGTGTTGTTATCAGATCAGTGTATTACCTGTTGACTTCTAACCATTTCACCAGTTGGAAAATCCCTTAACAGGGCAACTTTAACAGGCTTTCTGTAAATCCTTTAACAGGGTGACTCAAATTCATTGAGTTCTTCAAATCCTCTTGCGAGGTAACCTTTAATAGGGTTCTAACCTTTAACCGGGTATTTAGCCATCCCTTAACCGGGTGATCCCTAGCAGGATCGGTTCCTAGTAGAACCTATTGCAAAGTCCTTAACCAGACTAGGCTCCTAATAGAGTGGACTTCAGAAGAGTTCAAAGAACAACTTGTGGGTAGTCATCCCCACCATGGTTTTTCCCAGTTGGGTTTCCATGTGAAAAAAATCAGTTTGTTATGTGTGATGCTTTTTCATGTGATGTCTTAGTGTTTTATGTCAAGTGGTAAAGCATGCTGATCCAGTGGTCATTATATTTCTGATGATATATTACTTGCTTATGCATATGGGTGAAGTGGAAATGAGTTATTAGGTTTTGTGAAGATCTAAGTATTACTAGTTTATGAGTTTCACAATCTCACTATGTTTTACCAGTAGTACCCTAATTTAGATCGGTGATCCTATTTACCAGTTAGTGTAGTCTTTATAGTCAAAGTGGTTTAAGGAAGGTTTTGTCTATACTGATTCACCCCCCTCTTAGTATCTGTTGAGTAGTTACTATTCATCATTATTTATCAATTGGTATCAGAGCATCCTCTAGGTCCTCTGTGTTATAAGCTTAACTGCTTGAGGAAAAGATCCTATTCTAATGATGAAGAGGGAAGGTCCTAAGTTTAATAGAGATAACTTTAAGATATGGAAGGAAAGAATGAAAATATACATTAAAAGCATGGGTGCTCAACATTGGAGTTATGTTGAGAATACTTATGTTGTCCCTACCGGTACTCTCACCGATGATCAAAGAAGAGAAATTCAAGAGAATGGGCAACTAATGGAAGCTCTTATCAGCAGCCTATCTGATGTTGAGTTTATAGATGTTCAAGAAAAAGACAATCCCAAAGATGTATGGGATACTCTGGAGTCTATCTATGACAGTGATGAGCATGTGAAGCAAGCTAAGGAAGAAAGCCTTAGAGGAAAGTTTGAAGACATGCAGATGGTTGAAGGGGAGACCATTCAACAATATGGGATAAGGATTAAAACTGTTGTTGGAGACATCAAGAGTGTAGGAGGTACAATGGATGATTCCACCATTGTTAGCAAAGTTTTGAGAACCTTATTACCGGTCTATACAATAAGGGTTGTTGCTATTCAGGAGTTGAGATCTATTGACAAGACAAAGGTGTCCCTTGATTCTATCATTACTAAGGCGACCACATATGAGCTAAACAATTATGCTAGCAGTGTTCAGAAGATTGATTCAGCCTTTAAAGCATTTGCTACACTATCCAGAAAGGGTAAAGAAGCTAGTACCAACTGTGAACCTAGACAAAGCAGAGATATGGATGATGAGGAGATCCTGATGGAATTTGAAGCTCTTTTGGCCAAGAGACTTCTTAAGGGAACTAGAAAATACAGAGGTAAGCTCCCTTTGAAATGCATTTCTTAAAATAGGATAGGACACATTGTTGTAAACTATCCTAATGGTGATAATAAGGACAAACCAGAGAGGTTCAAAAAGTTCAAAGGAGGAAATAGGAGAAACTATCTTGTTGCAGTTGATGAAGGTGTCACTGATGATGAATCAGAAGATGAAGAAAGCGAAGACATAGTATTTGTAGCTATTAAGGAAGATGTATTAGGCAAGAAGGTTCTTGTCTCCCGCTTTGATAATTCCAATGAGTGGATTATTGACAGTGGTTGTTCTCACCACATGACTGGTGACCGGATAAAGTTTCTGTCTCTGGAAGGGTATGATGGAGGTGTAGTCCGATTTGGTAATGATGCACCTTGTATGGTAAAAGGCAAAGGGTCCATCTCTTTAAATGGAAAAAGCAGTGCTGATAATGTGTATTGGGTAGAAGGTCTCAGGCATAACCTTTTGAGTGTTTCTTAGCTAAATGATAATGGACTCACTTTGGAATTCAAAGATGGAGTATGCAAAATAAAAGGAAAGAGTAGTGAACTGATGGCCACCGGTATGCAGACCAAAGGTAACTTATTTCAGCTAAATACAAATATCAGTCAATGTCTAATGGCTAAGTATGATGATAGTTGGATATGGCATAGGAGACTCTGCCATGTAAATTTTGATAACATTGTGAAGGCTAGTAAGATCAAGGCAGTTAGGGGATTGCCTGTGCTAAACAAACCAAAGAATCCTTTGTGCAGAGAATGTCAATTGGGGAAAATGTCTTCCTCAACCTTCAAAGGTAAAGCTTTCACAACAGATAATTTACTTGATCTTGTGCATACTAATTTGTGTGGTCCTATGAAAACTAGGAGTGTTCAGGGAGATAGGTATTTTATGTTTCTTACTGATGATTTCTCAAGAATGATGTGGGTCACATTCTTGAAAGACAAGTCTGAAGCTTTTGGAAAGTTTAAAGCCTTTAGAGCACTTGTTGAAAAAGAAAGTGGTAAGAGAATCAAATGCTTTAGGATTGACCAAGGAGGTGAGTTCACTTCTAGTGAGTTCAATAAGTATTGTGAAGAAAATGGCATCAAGAGGCAACTGTCTACCCCCCAGACTCCACAACAAAATGGCCTAGCAGAGAGGAACAACCAGACTATAGTTGAAGCAGCCAGAACAATGCTGATTCAAGGGAAGGTTGCTCACACTTTTTGGAGAGAAGTGGTGAGCACTGCCATCTACACTATGAACCAGGTACTCATCAAGAAAGGTAAGGATAAAACTCCTTATGAGTATTGGAACGGTAAGACTCCTGTAGTAAGCTACTTAAGAGTGTTTGGTAGCAAATGTTATATCAAGAGGAGTGAACACCAGAACAAGTTTGATGCAAAATGTGATGAGAGAATATTCCTAGGATATTCCACCAAGAGCAAAGCTCTCAAGTGTTTTAACAATAGGACTCAGAGAATTGTCGAAAGTATCAATGTTAGAGTTGATGAAACCTCTGAGAAACCTGAGGAAACCAACAGTGAGCAAGTGATAGATGAACTACTTGTAACCTTCTGTGAACCGGTTGCAAAACAACCTAGTACCAGTAACAGTGCTCCTACACCGGTAGATGCTGACGCTGATGAAGATGAGGATGAAGAGGAAAAGAAAGAGGAAACGATTAAGATCATTCCTAGGTATGTAAAGCTGAATCATGATCCAAAGCAGATCATATGAGATAAGGATGCAGGAATTCTTACAAGAAGAAAGGTCAAAGAAAATTCTTGCATGATCTCTAAATTTGAGCCTAAAACATTTAAAGAGGCACATAAAGATGAAGACTGGATTAAGGCTATGGAAGAGGAACTTGACCAGATAGAAAAGAATGGTACATGGTCTTTGGTACCCAGACCTAAGCACAAAAATGTTATTGGCACCAAATGGGTTTTTATAAATAAGCTGAATGAAGTGGCACAGTGGTAAGAAACAAAGCTAGACTAGTATGTAAGGGATATGCTCAAGAAGAAGGAGAAGACTATGGAGAAACTTTTACTCCAGTAGCTAGATTGGAAGGAGTTCGAATGCTTCTTGCATATGCATCCTTCAAGGGATTCAAAGTGTATCAGATGGATGTAAAATCTGCATTCCTGAATGGAATACTTGAAGATAAAGTGTATATAGAGCAACCAGATGGGTTTACCCTATCAGAAGATAGTGATATGGTGTGTAGGCTACATAAAGCCTTGTATGGATTGAAGCAGGCACCTAGAGCATGGTATGAACGTTTACACTCCCATGTTGTGAAGATTGGATTTGAAAGAACAAGTGAAGATATCAATATCTATCTAAAGTCAGAAGGAGATCAGATTCTGATCTATGATGTATTTGTTGATGATATAATTTTTGGTGTTGATGACAAGATGAGCCATGCATTTGCAGATGAAATGAAGAAGGAATTTGAGATGTCACTAATTGGAGAGATTAAGTTCTTCATTGGACTACAGATACAACAAATGAAAGATGGTATCTTTATAACTTAGTCCAAGTATGTCAAAGAGGTGTTGAAGACCTTTGGCATGGAAGACAACAAACCAGTTGGTACACTGATGGTGACCAGTTGTAAATTGTCAAAAGAAGATGACTCAGTGTTGGTGAATGAGAAGGAATATAGATCAATGATTGGTAAGTTGCACTATGTAGTACACAGCAGACCAGACATTGCACATGCAGTGGGCATTACTACATGTTTCCAGAAAAGTCCAAGAGAATCCCACTTGGTAGTAGTCAAGTGGATTCTTAGATATCTGAAGGGAACTATAGACTATGGATTGTGGTATCCATACAATAATGATTTCAACCTCAAAGTGTTTACAGATGCTGATTGGGCTGGTAATGTAGATGACCGGAAGAGCACAACCGGTGGTGCATTCTTTCTTGGTGGTAGACTAGTCTCATGGATGAGTAAGAAGCAAAGTTGTATCTCTAAGTCTACAGCTGAAGCAGAATGTGTAGTAGCATTTATGAACTGCACTCAGACAATTTGGATGAAGCATGTACTAAGTGGTTTCAAAGTCCCTATATCTGAACCGGTGAGCATATTTTGTGATAACACAAGTGCAATTAATATTTCCAAGACTCCGATATTGCATGCTAGAACCAAGCACTTCGAGCTCAAGTATCATTTCTTGAGGGAGAAAGTTCAGAACAAAGAGGTTGTATTGGAACATGTTTCCACTAAGGAGCAGTTAGCAGACATATTCACCAAGCCTCTACCGAAGGCTACATTTACCTACTTAAGAGGTGAATTAGGGGTGTTGCCCCTTCAAGAGGTGAACTAAAGGTATGTGCTCCACATAAGTCAGGTATTTCATTGTCAAATCTTTTCAGGATTGGTGTGTTGAAGGATGCTACTCCTCAAGGGGAGCAACATAGTGGAACATGAATGTTTGTGCCTCCACTTTGGCATTGTTGTCAAAGGGGGAGAAGATGTGAAGTAGAGAAGATATCTGCAGTATTGGGGAGAAGATGTGAAGCAGAGAAGATATCTATAGTATTGGGGAGAAGATTTGAAGCAGAGAGATATCTTTGTATATTGCCATCAATGCCAAAGGGGGAGATTGTTGGCATATGTGCAAAGTGTGATGACATGATGATATTGTATGTTGTCATTGATGTCAATATGCTAAAGTATGAACTGGTATATTGAAGTAAGCAAACTGACAAGAGAACCGGTATGATGATGTGAACCAGTACATGTGAAAAAGTGAAGTGGTATGTTGGAATGTGAACTAGTATATGGAAAGTTTTGTATCGGGGTCTCATTTGGTATGACTACCGGTTGGTAGTATCAGCTTCAGGGTTTCTGGTTGATGTATTTAAAGTCTGTGTGATTTGGCTGATGATATCTTGTGATGGGTTAGGATTGAAATGAAGATCAGATCATGTTGCCACATCAGCCTTTTGCACGTGAAGGATTTCCTTGAGGATCTTGCATGAAGAAGATTGATCCTATCTACCTTGGGAATGTGCGAAGTCTCAATAAACGGTGGAGAGCACGTGACGGGTTATCAACATCCAGAAGCGGCAAAGAACAAATGATGGAGACATTTGTTCAAGATAGTTTTACACTATGTAATGCGATTGAACGGTCAGGATTGGACCGACTGTATTGATAACCTAAATGTTTAGGGTTTAGGGTTTATGCCACTGACCTATCTGTTGTCTATAAGGTCGATGATGATTTGCATTGTGAAGTTGTTGGCAAATGTTATGTGTGTATCCAAGTGAAGAGATACTTGATTCTTGCCAGACCAAAGAAGTGTGTTGATACCTACAGTGTGTGGTTGCAAAAGCAAAGGAGCTAAAGTGGATCTGCATTGGCATTGAGTGTTGTTATCAGACCAGTGTATTACCTATTGACTTCTAACCATTTCAGTAATTGGAAAATCCCTTAACCGGGTAGCTTTAACAGGCTTTCTGTAAATCCTTTAACAAGGTGACTCAAATTCATTGAGTTCTTCAAATCCTCTTGCAAGGTAACCTTTAACAGGATTCTAACCTTTAACCAAGTATTTAGCCATCCCTTAACCGGGTGATCCCTAGCAGAATCAGTTCCTAGCAGAATCTATTGTAAAGTCCTTAACTGGACTAGGCTCCTAACATAGCAGACTTCAGAAGAGTTCAAAGAACAACTTGTGGGTATTCATCCCCACTATGGTTTTTCCCAGTTGGGTTTCCATGCGGAAAAAATCAGTGTGTTATGTGTGATGCTTTTTCATGTGATGTCTTAGTGTTTTCTGTCAAGTGGTAAAGCATGCTGATCAAGTGGTCATTATATTTCTGATGATGTATTACTTTCTTATGCATATGGGTGAAGTGGAAATGAGTTATTAGGTTTTGTGATGATCTAAGTGTTACCGGTTTATGAGTTTCACAGTCTCACTGTGTTTTACCGGTAGTGCCTTGATTTAGATCTATGATCTTGTTTACCAGTTAGTGTAGTCTTTATAGTCAAAGTGGTTTAAGGAAGTTTTTGTCTATACAGATTCACCCCCCTCCCTCTCAGTATCTGTTGAGTAGTTAATGTTCATGATTATTTATCATTATATAGGCAAGGCCATATGGATATACGAGCACACAATCATGACATGTGGCTCAATAAGAAACAAGGGTAGGTAAGAAATATTAGGGGTAGGTAGGAGAAATAATAAAATATTTTACAAGAGGTGGATGATCCACCGAATATGGAGTGTAACATCAAAATAAGACCACAAAAGGTGGAATTTATCCTACAAGCTATATCCCTATGTGCACACTTCCCTAAGTGTCTCATATCCAAACTACGAAGAGATGCATTATCCTAAGTTAACTTAAGTAAAGTATAATAATATCCACGATGAATATTTATTTACACCAACACATCATTAGTAACATGATATATCATCAAATAAATATAACATTATCAAACTAGACATATTAAACTACTACACCTAACATGAGTATCCTCATTTGCGCTATTAAGAATTTAATCTCTTAAACAAATAAAATAAAATAAAAAATGATTTATTACTTTTAATCAATTAATCAAGTTAACATAACTTATTTCACTCTAATTATTAATCAAAACAATATTCATATCAATATCTCACATATGGTAATTCCAAATCATGACATTAGTCTATCTCAATCATCAAAGAACAATAGGCCCACATTACACCATAACAACAACCCAATAAGTCAAGTATCCAAATTGATTATGCAATGGTTCTCACAACCAGGAACAAGAAAGAAATAATGCATCTCAATGCAACAACATAACAAGATCATCATGAAGTAATCCAACACGTCATTGGTCTAGAATGATCATAGAACATATATCAAAACCAAGCATATTGTAAACACTCAAAGTATCATACTGCAACAATGAAGTATCCTAAATAAGATCAAAGCACCACAAAATGATTGACATCCAAACTACAAATGGTATATTCCATAGGCACAATGCCAAGTTCACATTAGGAAGTATGCAATACAAAAGAGAAAACAAGAGTAGAATTAAACCCCCCCCTATGAATAGTCTTACTCCTAGAAGCATATAAATCAAGAACAAGGCACCTTCAATGCACAATCCAACAAACATGTCAATCATGTACAAATATGACCATTCAGCTCACCCACGAGTCTAGGCTAAATCACACAACTCTCTCACCAACATAAATGCAACTAAGAACTGGACCTACCACTTAGTCCACCAAAGCATCAACAACTCATGAACTCCAATGAACAAGCCACCACATGATGCTAGGAACTTGATCTAGCCACCAACTCTATCAAAAATAACATAATCACTACCAACTTTACCTCAACTTGAGGCAACGAGGAACAAAGATGAGCTCCCTAGGATCTATTCTTAGACCACAACAAAGAGACTTTTGGGATACAACCCAAAATAAAGGGAAGAGATCATCCCACAAGACTAAAAAGAACCACCATGCTCATGTAGAGCTTACTAAATTCTAGAAAAAGGTCTCACTTATTCCACCATTTTCATAAAAGCGAGGATTTCCTTACAACATCCACTTCCCTTCAAGGACTAAGACCAACACAAGGGCACTTGGAGGCATGAATGTGCATAAATTACCTCTCACAACTAGCAGCACCCACACTATGGAGGCTCAAAAACCCCCAAATATCCACCAAAAGGCCAAACTTGCCAATAAATAGAAGGCGTAGGAGAAAGTAGGATTTATCTTTTGTTGAATGCTCAAATATATCTGCAACAAGGGTTACTCAACCTAGCTTGATAATGATTTCACAATCAATAAGATTACATTGCATCCATCACTAGGGTCGACATCCCACACTCACAACTTCAACCAAAAAAAAGATGGTCAATCCCCTCATCTAAACTACATCCTTTTCCAACTTTAGGTTAGGAACAACATAACTACTAAATAAAACTCCTCCAACATCAAACTAGCCTTCAATGAGGAGTCTCACAAAAGGACATGTTAGCACTTCACAAAAAGAAATGAGCTTTGCCTTCATCCTAGAAAATTGATTATTTTTCCATTACTGTCTTTTCAATCTACTATTATTCATTGTTGTCTAAATGAGAGTTATTATCCCACTACTATCCAAAAAACAACTAATTGCAATTAGACTACTCCTTAATAAAATTCGCCTTATAAGAAATAATATAATTCAATGTGTTTTCTAGCCTAAGATAATTTGGATTAGAAAAGTAAGACCCATAATAGAAAACTTAAGTATCACAAATAAAGAGTAAGAAAAGTTGTATTGTTTCCTATAAAAACAAGAAGAAATCCTTTTTTTCCAAGAATCCTTACATGTCCTAATGACATGAAGAATCATATTAGCATGACAATAAAGGTCGATAGGATGTGAACCATACTATGCTGAAAAGCAGTGTCACACCGTAAACTAACTCATCAGAAAGATATGCTTTAAGTCTCATCGAAATGTAGATGTTGGTGTGACACCAAAAGGTCTACCAAAGCTGAAAGAGATCCTACTGAAAAGTGAAGTCTTACCAAAATTTGACTTGTCGAGGGAACATGTTTTACATCTTACCAAAATATAAATTTAGGTATGACAATGAAAGTCTAACAAGAATGGATGGAGTATTTTTGAAGAATGATCTTACATAGAAAAGTGGTAGTATCATAGAAACATATTGAAGTCACACCAAAGTTTTGAATTCGATATAACTGTGTGTGTTGAACAAAAGGAAAAGTGGTCTCATCGAAAAGGTGTTTCACACCGAAAATAAAGGTAATCTTGAAAATTGATAAGAAGAATTTATGAGTCTTCTCGACATGAAATAACTAATGTCACACCAACTCGATATTATGTTTGCATGAGGTTTTTTAAATTAGATAAATAAATGGCCATTTTGAGATGATTTTAAAATGGCACGAACGCAACCTCTCAAACTGAATTTAAGGATTAACTCTATAATATTGATGCTATAAGAGGATTTAGATGCTATCAAGGTGAAGACCAAGACAATTTAAGGTCATACATTAACAGAAGATTCAGGATTAATCATAGGATCCCAAGTAAGTACTTAATTCAGTGAAGTATTGTATATACTAGATCATTTTCTTTCTTTTTAAAACAATGGAGGGATCCTTGAGAAAACCTAGGGATGGAAAACAAAAGGAAAAGGAAACACGAGAAGAAACTAAATAGGAGGTATGATGCAGAGGTCCTGGTATGGTATAGGATAGGTTCCCCTAATCCAAGAACACACAAAGGACCCTAGAAATCACCCAACACTCTCAGGGGTTAAGGAATATCCGTTTGATAAGTCCCACATCCCTTTCTTCCAAACAAAAGACTACCAGTACAAGATCTCTTTAATTGACTGGTACAAGGTCTCTATGGTCAACAATGGTTTGGTCCATTCTCCAATGCAATAATGGCTATTTAAGGTTTGATTTGGATTCCCCTTGGTCAGCAAGACCTCCTTCAATCATTGAATTCAGGTTCCCTCTACCGATTTGGGTAACTGCTCCAATAAGGCCTACAAAACCTAGTAGCCCCGCTAGACCGATTTTCCATACTTAACTCTTTATTTCTCCAAAAGAATAAAAAAAATATTGGATTTAGGTACCCTTTTGGGAGTTACAAGACATATCCTAAGAGTTCTTACCAGTAGGGAACACAAGAATCCAAACCCTACTTTGGCTAGGAGACCGATGTAGCCCAATTAGGCCTATTTTACAAAGGAGTGTGTAGACACAGACCTTAGCTCACCAAAAAAACTCAAGGAATACTCTTAAGACATTGCAAAGACACCAATTTCTAAGTCTTAGGCCATGATCAAACCCTTTAACCCCTGATGTGAGACCTGTTTGCTTACACTTGTCGGTGGCCAAATGGAGTTGCCCACCTTAATGCATCAAGCCCTCGCCTCCAACTGGTCCTAACCTACTAAAGGCCTTTGAAATCCTAAAATACATTGGCCATAATTGCATCCCATCCATATTCGTGAATCACCAATGAAGGATCAACAAGGTAAGGCCATTTCTTTGCAAAACCCTACACAAAACTGTCAAATCTAGAACACTTCCAAAATTTTGCCGATTTCTTTCTTGTCTTGGTAAATCAGGACCTCAAACTAGATGCATCTGAAAGGTGATTGGCCTATCTAACACATCCCACTGGTTTCCTAATTCAAAAATGATCATACAGTATGGTACACTGTGTAGGATAACAGGATTGCAGGAAATTCTCAGAAATATATTACTTCAATGATGCCAAAGGTTTACAAAGTCACTCTCTCCTCTCCCAATGGTGATTGGGGATGAAATTCTATACCTTCCTCAATGGTTATCAACCACCTTTTGAACTGAGGTGACCATTGGAAGGAATTTTCTATTTGCAACCAAAAGTTGTCATTAAAAGTTGTCAAGTTTGAGCAACTTTTGACATACATTAAATCTGACTACCTAGAGGTACTTCAACATGTCCTACACCTTCCTAAGACATCTCCAACATATAAAAACATAGAAAAAATACTCAACCAAATACCCCTAGGCCCATATGCCCATGGTGGCCTATCAATTTGGCAAATCCATGTCATTGGGTAACAAGGTGGGGTTTATTACAAACAAATCAAACATCAAACAAAGAAGACTACCCTATTACATAGATTGAAAGGTCACATTCTCATGTGTATCCTTTAGCCTTTAGTTCTCTTATTATCTTAGTCATGAGGTGCTCCTGCACCAAGGTAAAGAACAAAAAGAAAAAGAAAGAAGGAAGGCATTTGAACCAAGATCTAATAGACCAATTTACAAAATTTGGACCAAAATCTAGAAGGGCATCCCAATTAAATCCCAATATAGAGAAAATAGGAGACAAGTATGAAAACCTAGGAGATGTGTGGACTCTGCAAAGGGGATATAAATTAATCATATCACTTCAGGAGGAGGAACAAAACTAAACCAATATGAAATCCTTGGATATATAATCTAGGGAAATTAGTGGTTCCTAATGTCTTTGTAAGTATAGACATGAAGATAGAAATAGCTAATAATTATGACCCACACACGAAGACCATATGTGATGCTTCTAGGAAACCCCTGCTACCAATAACTAGAGATTATGTGTCTAGGGTATTTGACTTAGACCTCACATATGACAAACAAATTGAATCAATCTATTTAGAGAATGAATATTGTAGGTTGGAATATGTATACAAGAGGCAGAGGTTGCTAGTCCATAGATCCAAAAAGGAGGAGGAGATCCAAATATTTGACATCAATGAGAAGCCTCTGTTTGATGTAGACCTATTTGAAGAATACTTTAAATGCACTTATTACTGAATTTGCCAAGTCTTGGGTATCGAGGCTCAATTTCTCATGGACATTGCACCAATGGTGCTAGTTGCAAATATTCAGACACTTGATGCTCACCCTTTTGATTGTCTCATATGTGGTGGATAGAATTGATCACAGTTTGCGGGCTATCAAGAACAACCCAAATGGAATTTATTTCAAACATTATTCTTTTCTTATGCACATGCTACTGTATGTTGGTCAAGTAATAAGCTTAAGAAAAAATGACTTGAGAGTAATGGAGTATGATAGACATGGTATCAAGAAGCCAGTATAGATCTAGACACCTATATGGGATAGTAGATACTGTTACAAGCTAGGGTTGTTGTTGCACCAAAAGATTGACTTGTCAATTCTCGATACAACCACTAGACTTATAGAATCCATAGGAAGTTATTAAACCAAATCGCAAATCCCTACGAGGTATGTTGGCCCACCGCCAACAATCCCCCTCCCAACATTACTCACCGTGGCTTGCATGATTCGAACTTGTGACCAAGCTCTGATACCACTTGTTACAAGCTAGGGTTATCATTGCATGAAAAGATCAACGTGTCAATGCCCAATACAACCACTAAACTTATAGAATCCACAAGAGGTTGTTAAATCAAGTTGCAAATCCCTGGAAGGGATGCTCACCCACTACCAACAGATGCCCATGGGCTCAATACTTGTATTTTGAGGAAAAATTTGTTTAGCCAATGCTTAAACTTTTAGGGCATCCATGTCAACAAACACTCACTCTAGAAATCAAGAAATTTCTTAGACCAAAATAATATGATGAAAGGAAGATTATGAATCATAACTGGAGGGATTGGTATGCCTTTAAGGACTACACTAAGACTAGAGTTTATGGATTCAAAGGTGTTCCTTTCCTTCTTCCTAGGACAATGCCAAATAGGATTTCTTATTTGGAGATTGTGAGGAAATTTTCTACATCAAGTTTTGTGCACTTAGGATCACATGGAAAATAATCTCTCATGCCAGGGGCATTGTGTTTTGGGAGATTTACAATATTTTCTGCCAAAGGATATGATCTTACCTACTATGGTTTATCACATGGAGAGCCTTGAAAAAACTTTGATCTTGGAGGTTTCATTAGTCATGCTAAGTAATCAAAGAGACTACACTCATATGAGCATATGCCACTGGAACAAGATGACCTTGTTAGAAATTTGGATGAATCATCAACTTTGGAGAAATTGGAAGCATATGACAAGATTACCCAAGTTGAGGAATGAAGACAAAACCATAACTTTCTTAGTAGTGTCACTTTCCATGATATTCAAGATCCTGTTGAAAGGATGAATCCAATGATTGTTCATATAGATGAAATGATTGAAGGAGTTTCATCCCATTTTTTCAGAAGAGGGCCTCAAGGGCTTAGGGGAGATAGTATTTGAGATGTGACCCCACTTATGCAATTATCACCCCAACCAACCACCAACTTGCATAGTGATTTTGAAGAAATATCAGAAAGGGATACAAGTCATATTCTAAAAAATAGTTCTAGATACTCATCAAGACAGGATGACTATAAAGGATCAACCTCAGATTGATAAAAATAATGATATGAGAGAGTTGGTTGGAAAACAATTTATTGTAGATAATGAATTCATTTATACCCTTGAGTTTAGAATATTTTTGTACAATTACAAGGGAATGTTGCTAAGGCAAAGTCTAGATGAAATCTCTACAAAAAATAAGGATGATTTGCTACAAAAACTTCAAGTTGATGTAAATAGAGAAATGAGTAGCATGACCTCTATGAGGGGAAGACAACTTCTATAGGAGACAAGGATAATTATCATTCCAAGATGGGATATAAATTTTTCTATAGTTTTGATAGCTTTGTAAAAAATCAAAACAAAGAAAAATATCTTACCTAATGTGGATCACATTTACTCCGACTTAGGATTTGATCTTGATCAAAAGGCCTTGTTGCAATGGGCCTGTACATGAAGGATAAGATGGCCACCCTTTTGGATAGTGATAAAGGTTTTGGTGACATTCTGGTGCAAAGGGTTGGGGAAACAAACCATATGGTTGCTACTGATTTGAATATAAATGTTGCAAATTTTAACAATGCACAAATGGAACGTATAGTCAGGGAAAGGGACACTTGCAAAGATAAGTATGAAAGATCAGAAGAACTAAGATTGCAGAGTGAGGAAATGATAAAATAAATTGCTGACAAGGGTGAATTCTCATTTGAACATGAACAAAAAATTGTCCAGGCATTACAAGATGCAAACTATTGGAAGTACAAGGTGGAGAATCTTGAGAGGAGAATTAATGAAAAAGGTCAACAATAAAATAAGACTATATACAATATGATGATAAAATTGATTACCCATAGGTTCAATGAGATGATGATCTACTCAAATAGTTATTGGAATACAAATGCAGGTACCTTCAAATCCCTTAAGGAACATAACAGACTCAGGGACCGAATAAAGGAGAAGATGGAAGAATTAAAGTTGGAAGATCTAGTCTCTTTGGATAACTCTAAACGGATCAAAAACCTTCTTCAAAAACATCAAGAGTTTCATAAAGATCTTGTTGAGAACATGGAATGCCTCAGTAAAGAAGATATAGAGAGCCTCCCTACCATATTGCAGGATGATGATGGTTCGTTAATCCCAATAGATTAGTGGAAGGATATGTTGGCAAGGGATATTCCTCAAGCCTTGTAGAAGATTAACATTGAGTTGCATATACTAAATAACATGAAGATCATCATGGATGGGTGGTACCAGAAGGAGTATATCATGATGCACTACATTACCAATAATGATACCTACAAGAAGCAAGATTATGTAGATCATGTAGGAGTTGTTAACCTTTTCTTATTAGAAGAATGAAGACAATACTATTAATTAAATATTTGTAATTAAGAGACATTGTTTCATGTTAAAACATGTTGTTTCAAATTGAATGGTTTTCCTTATAAAAGGAATATTGTTTCTTTTTATGGAGAGGACGAAAAAAAAGAAAAGAAAATAAAACTTCTGATACTGGCAATATAAAAAAATTCTGGCTCCGTTGATATTGTGTATGGAATATCATTGAGTTCCTTTAATATGTAGTTAACATGTTATTTTGATTATAGTAATCAAAATTGTTCAAAATATTTTTGTATGTGGTTCTTGTCTTATTATTTCAGTCTATTATATTAAGGATATTGTGGATTGATCAAGGATTTCTTTATCTTTGGGTGATTATTGTGTTTGGTTCTTTCAAGGAAAGATTAAATACATGAAGAATAGTCATTATAATAAAGATAAATAATCAAGTATGAGAAATTGAATAGTTGACAGACTCACATTGGGTGTGAGGTTAAAAAATGCCTAATAAGAAAACAAAGGATATTATCAGGAACCTACTCGACTCTTTACCTAATAGAGAGAAGGAATTGATCTTGGAATTTAAAAACTTATTACACTCTTGTAATTATTTGTGTTTGTGTACATTATAATTAATAGGCCAAAATAAATCACACTTTGAAATCAATCTTCTCTACTTCATTCAAGGTAAACCCACCTAGGTGCTAGCAGTGCCTAAAGAGTAGGGAGTTAGCAACCAAGTTTGGTTCATTCCATTAGTTGGTGTAAACTGACTGTTGAACTTAATCATAGAATTTAGCTCATTCTTAGAGTCCAACAAAACCTACAATTTTGAGCTCCAACAGGTCATATACATGTAAATATCATATATATATGATATCATTTTTAGGTGTTGAGCACTACCCAAGGGCACTTCCCATCCCCACACTATGCCAAACATGTGTGCAGTTATGGAATCCACATCTATAGTGACACAATGAGTACCCACAAGCAATAAAATAACAAGATCAATGGTGCATAAAACACATCTACAATCACTCTAGGAGTAACAAGCACTTAGTGAAAACACAATCTCAAGACCACACAAGAAAGAATAAGCATCATAGGTGGATTACATCACCCCAATCCATCCACCAAAAATCAGGATCAAACATGAAGAATACACATGATCATACTATCACCAACACTAGCTTATGTAAGAATACAACAAGACACTGAGATAATCCAATTACACTTCAATCATAATCCATTACATGGCCGGAGATCATGAAAGAATTACCATAAGCACATTACAAACATCCAATTCACACCTTATTCAAAATCCAACATAGGCATCCAAACTTAACTAATGTCACACAAGACATGCATTGACATTCACTGAAGATATAGAATTTTCAATTCATTAGAATTTTAACTAACACGCATTTTGATATGCACATATGACTAGTCACACATCTCTTAACAGTTTCATATAATTCAAGAAGTTTCAATCACATTTATCATGGATGACACCTTTTAATTATTCTATTTAACTACAATTCTAACTAATCAACAATCACATATGGTACATTCTTCACGATCTTCCCCCTTGTACACACTATTAGAGGTTCATACCAAACATAATACATAACAACACTTATCACAACATAGAGCTAGTAGTATCAAATATTCAAAATAGTCACCATAAGATTTGAGAAGAGAAAACCCAAGTGGGGGAATTATTAAGTTCAACATTAAATGATAACTTACATCAATTATTTCAACAATAAATCAAGTGTGACAAGTGTCACAAAATAGATAGAGAGAAGAGTTCAGTAACTAATCCAAGCATAAGAAAGTTCAAAAATTCAATGCTAGCTCATACAACACATGAACAATTCACCAAAACTCAAATAAATTATCAAACACACAACATATTCACATAACAAAGTGACTAATTCTAGCCACATTTGAGGGAGTTATCCTTGCACAACACCCAAAGATACAACATCTAGGATGCATTAGGGAATGTACTCAAACATAACAAACAATTGAGTCATACACATTTCATTACTAAGAAACTTTTTTGAAACAAAACATGAAATTATGATTTATACTTACTGCAACCATTTTCCACTTAAATGTAATGAAATCTTTTCTTTATGCAAGATGAAACATGTATGGGATATATAACACCTCATATACATGACAATATATTCAATTCATGTCTGGAGTTTACTTAAACTATCACATTCACAAGATAATTATGATCATAACATTCCATTACACTAGATCCACCTTAATCACATATTCATGACAAAAGGCTACGTTGAGGTATGTTATGGTTTCAATACTAAATCACTTTACTCATTTAGATTATGATGGGTCACACTAACCACATGTTTGTCATCACAAGGCATGATGAAGATACATAACGATCAAGACAAAAAGGTACCTAACACATCAACATATACAATGGTGACTAACAATTGTTCACATAGATATTACCCTCATAAGGGCATGTATAAACTCACAACACAAATCACTATCACACAAGGGTATACTAAGATCCACATGCTTACAAAAATAGCTCAACTAGAGAACTTTACTCATTGCACGAAGGTTTTGCATCTGTTTTCTTTGTGACGCCAATTCCACATCTCTCTTGTGTTGCATGGATGTTTCATCTTGAATAGGCATGTCTTTTTCTATGGTGTTCAATTTCCTTCCTTCATGAAGTCTCATTATTTCTCTTTTCTTTGCATTCTTAGATTCATGCTCATCTAATATTAGAATCTTTCCTTGTTTCCTCGGCATGATGATGAATTATATATGTATGCACAAGACATAGATATTAGTTCATAACTACGTTAGGAAAATCATATATACTCTTTAGGATATTCATATTATGAAAAATAGGATACTCGTATGAAAAAATAGGACAATCATAAATACATTAGGGAAGTCCTAATGAATGTAGGGTATTCCCAATAAACCTATGACTACCCTATATTCATTGGGACTACCCTAACGAATTTATGATTGTTCTGGCTTTGTTAGGGTTGTCTTAATAAATGTCTAGGACAATAATAGATTAATTGTGACTATCCTAATGAACCTATAATTATCAGTCAAGGGTGTTAAAATAGTTCTATCGTCTCATTGCATGTTTACTCTATCCAATTTATCAAAACTCTTACACATGCATATAAGCGAGAAATTCTAAAGTGTTAGAAAGATTATAGAAAATATATCAAGGTGAATGTTTCTTTGGTATCTTAATATGCATGCAAGTTGAAATGTGTACATGAAAGTTGATGGTTGGTGCATACATTTATTTATTCTAAGTTATTTTTTTTGTTTTTAATTTCACATTATACTATAGACCAAGTTTTGGTTGTTGGTTTTGATTGTGCATGTCAAAAGTTGAATTTATCATCGTGTCGATGGATAGATTTTTGCATTTTTCCAGGTTATAAGAAGAGGGACAATTTTATTCTAAATAATAGAGATTGCAATTTATAGAATCCAACTAAAAATTTAAGATTCAATATTACAATTAGAAAAAATTGTCATGTTCTTTCAGTTTTACCTTCAAACTCATAATCAATTTAAAATTCAATACTAAAATTTATGAATCTATTTTTCACTTGTATGCAGTTAAAGATGTCTTGCATCGATATGGTTCTACCCTATGTAAATTTAATATAATTAAATTTAAAATATTGAAAAGAACAAGTCTATATAATCAAATTTAAACAAAAAAAACACATAATAAGCCTTTGAATTCTCAAAAAATGAGAATATTACCTCATACAATAAAAATGTTCAAAACAATTATGTAGAATTGTAAATTGTAACCAGTAGAATTCACAACTCTTGTTTGTGCTCCTATTTTAGCATGTCCTATCTCCATCCTCTCTCTAGGTTTGTTTTGGCCCTCTTCTCCAACTCTGATGTCATGAATGCCACTGAGTGGGCCCCATATTGGAGGTAGCTTCCCTATTTTTTGATTGGATGGTCCTATGTCTTGGGGGACCAAGGTTCCCCAAAATGCCCTAGTCCCCCTTAAACATGCCCCAATTCGAAATGGGGTGGGCCTTTACTCTCCTGAATGGATTCTGGTCCCCGTGGCTACAATTGACCATTGGAGGTTGGCCTAATTGGTAATTTACCTATGGAACCCTATATAAAGATATCCTATCTATTCATTTTGACATCACTTATATACCCCATAATTCGTGCATTCGTTAAGCTTTCATCATCAGGCATTTTCAGAGATTAGAGGCAACATTTCATCCTTCAATAATCATGGAGCAAAGTTACATCAATCTTTATGCAAGCATGTGTGTTTGATTAGGGTTTTCATTTTCATGCATTTTCTATGCCATTAAATTCAATATTTGTGAATACATCTAAAGAGAATTGCATCATCAATCCTTCTATCAACAATTGCATATCTAAGGTATATCTCCTAGCATTTATTTTAGTATTTTACATTATTCAATTCAAGGTTAATTCCTAAATTGGGGTTTGACCTAGGGTAAACCCCTATCCACAACACTATTTACTTTATTTTTGTGTGCAGGGAATAGGCTCAAGAGTTGTACCCAAGGATTCCAATAGAGTTGACAATGACGAATAGGTTCAAATTTTGACAAAGAAAAACTTGGAGGACTAGGGTGAATCTGTACTACCTAGTCCCAAAAAAGCAGGCTAAATTTCTGAAACAAGTTCTAAACATCTTCTTTTGCCTAGATCCCAGTCTGTGACTATGTGGGATATCTATAACAGTTTTTTTTTGTTTATTTAATTCAATTATTCATTATTTTACCCTAATTTCATAATTACCATCCAATTTCAACTAAGAAAGACGGTAATAAATAAATAACCAGTGAATCTAGTCAAAATTTTAACCCTATTCTTATTTGGATTTTTGTTAGATCTATTAGATTCACCCCTCTTATAATGTAGTGGTCCCTAAGGTAAAATTAGTGGTTTTATTATCTTAATTATTGAAACCCTAGTTTTTTTGCCATTACAGCTACAAATAATTCTCTTCTACATTGTCCAATTGACAAAAAGGTGGTCAAATGGTGATTCAATATTCAAAATTTGCATGTGCAAAGTGTAGCCACAATGAAATTGAATCCATCAAGGTAGGGAGGTCCAACGAAGGACAACCCCACCTTGTAGCCTAAAACATAAAAACCATGAATAATAAAGCAAACTAGTTCACACAACACAAGATATACCTAGGGAAACCCCTCAAAGAGAAATCCTTATAATAATTTAATGAATTACATATGCCCTTGGGATTTACAGATGCTAGGCCACAACCCAAGGTAATAAAATGATTCAAACAACTTAATCCCCTGATCCAGTAGATCATTCACTTTCAACTCTATCCTCTGCTTTGTCTATTGATCTGGACCTCAATCTACTAGACCAAAGCACCTCAATGCCTTTAGAATCTACATCTTTTTTGAATCTAGTCTTTTATGCATCTTCTCCTAAAATGAATCTTCTTACTTGCCCTTTATACCATCCGAAGGCCTCAACAACATAATCAAGTCAGCCAAAATGATTCAGTTTATGATGAAACATGTAAAAACAAACACGTCGGCCAAATCACCAAGAACACATCCAAAAAAATGCTTATAACTTTGAGCAAACCTCCACAAACATCGACCAGGTCCAAAACAACACTCCCATATGATCCACAAGTCACTAAAATGATCTGCAACCTAATACCAAACCAATACCAAAATTGATATCTATAAGAACAACACGATAAGGACAAACCAACACCAGAACAATATTGGAATCGATATCTCACCGGAATCAAATCCAAATGCCATGAAATTTTGAATATATTTAAGTCAAGGATATCTAGATGCTAAATCCATATCCGCAACTTTAAATTCTCAAATATGAAGAAACACAATAATCTCCAAGGTCACCTCCTCGGTAATCAACAACTCCATAGTCAAGTTCTCCAATCGGATGAATTTTCAGATGCCCCTGCATCAGACTCTAGAGGTTATTTGAAAAGTGAGTCCCATAACTTCGATCTGCAACATGCCACAATTTATGCTATCTCTTGAATTTGGTTCCGCGATCTATTCACAGGTACTTACAATTGCCTCAACTTTGATGGTCTGATCACAAGTTCTAATTGCCTCTCCTCGGTGATCTATTGGACTCCCCTGTAGCTTGCCTCAATCGGCGATCTGTTCAAGACAACCTACCAACTGCCTCAAGTTCTTGCTTCTAGTTTCGAGAGTCTTCTTGCAAGCCTTGTATTGCCTCAATGCTCGACGATCTGAACAAGTCTTCAAGCTGCCTCAAGTTTTCTCCTTCCAACTAGTTAACTACCTACTCTGATACCATCTAAAGCAGTCAAGGTAGGGAGGTCCAACAAAGGACAGCCCCACCTTGCAGCCTAAAACATAAACACCATGAATAATAAAGAAAATGGGTTCACACAACACAAGATATACCCAAGAAACCCCTCAAAGAGAAATCCTTATAATAATTTAATAAATTACATATGTCCTTAGGCTTTACAGATTCTAGGTTGTAGCCCAAGGTAACAAAATGATTCAAAAAAATTAATCCCCTGACCTAGTAGATCATCCACCTTCAACTCCATCCTCTGCTTTGTTTGTTGCTCTGGACCTCAATCTATCAGACCAAAACACCTCAACGCCTCCAAAATCTAAATCTTTTATGAATCTAGTCTTGCATGCATCTTCTCCTGAAATGAATCTCCTTACTTGCCCTTAATACCATCTGCAAGCCTCAACAACATAATCAAGTCGACCAAAATGCTTCGGTTTATGATGAAACATGTAAACACAAACATGGCGGTCAAATCACCAAGAACACATCCAAAAAAATTCTTAGAACTTCGAGTGGACCTCCACGAATATCGACTGAGTCCAAAAAGACACTCCCATATGATCTGCAAGTCACGAAAAAAATCCGCAACCCAATACCAGCCCAATATCAGAATCGATATCTATAAGAAAGACATAGTAAGGACAAACCAACACCAGAACAATACTAGAATCAATATCTCATCGAAATCAAATCCAAATGTCATGAAATTTTGAATATGTTTAAGTCAAGGATCTCTAGATGCTAAATCTAGATCCACAACTTTAAATTATCAAATATGAAGTAACACAACAATCTCCAAGGTCACCTCCTCATTAATCAGCAACTCCATGGTCAACTGCACCAACCAGATGAATTTCTAGATGCCCCTGCATCAAAAATAGTGTTATTTTGTCAGATCACGTGCAAAAAGAAAACAAAAATAGAGAATGTGGGCTTGAATCATGGGTTTATTGGCAAGAGTAAGGAAGGAAAGCTGAGAGGGGGGTTGAATCAATTTTCATTGGATTAAATAATTTAAGCACTATCAGATTTGATCACCTACAGAAAAAAGAAAGATAACAACTATGTCGACTTAAGTTTTCACCTCAAAAATTGATCTGCAACTTGTTAGTCCATTATGGAAAATAAATACTATAGAAACTCAAGCTTCAACCATTGAAACAACATGAAATAAAGTAAATAAAACAAATTATACCTTAATGGATTATGTCTCATTGTGTCCTAACCGCATTGTTCTTGGTTGCAGATTGATGTTTCTCTCAGACAAGCAGTGGTAGCTTCCAAGATGGCAAGTGTGGAATGGAATGATAGATGATATGCAAAAGCTATGTGATAATATGCTAAAATGCTACAAAAAATGATTTATGCTAATTTTCTCAAAAACTTTAAAATGCTTAGACAAATGAACCCATAGATGCAAAGATTAAGAGTCCTAGTTAACTTAGACTATTTGACATTTGGCTCAAAATGCACTAGAACTTCTCTATTTATAAATTTTTGACTGCATAAGCTTATGTGGCAGAGATCAAAGATCATGATTAAATCTTGCTTTTTTGGATGGCTATGAGCAAGAGGCTGAAGGTTGAGAGAAAGGGGGAAGGAGAAGACAAGTGTCACTCATCTCACCTTGACTGAGGGGAAGATCAAGAGAATCTAAGATTGGTTGGAGAATATTTAGGGATAGGGGGACAAGTGGAGATGGACTAGGGTTAGGTGGAAAAAACCTCCTCCAAGAATATTGGAGTGTTGGAGCAAAAATAGGGAGGTTTCAAAGATTATGTGAACATACACATTTTATTCATGAATATGGGAGTTGGAGATAAGTGGCTCATAAATGATTTATTTTTATTTGATTTTCTTGATTTAAATTAGCCACATGATGGATGACTTGGAAAAGGTGGAGATGAAGGGTGAGTGGGAAAGTGGTAATTAAATATTTATGAAATTATTTAATAATGGAACTATAAGATAGTGAATAGTGCACAAATATGATAAGGGATGATAATTAAATATTAAATATTTAATTATTTGGCTTAGAAGAAAGGGGGTAATGAATGAATGAATTAAGTGTTTAAACTCAATTAATTAATAGAAGAATATTAAATACTAATGAATTAAATAAATTAATATTTTCAAATTAATTATTTAATAGAAGAATAATCATTAAATAAATATAAAATATTTATTTAATTGCTCATAGCCAATTTTATGTGTATAAAACATTAATAATGGCAACACACATAGCACCAATATTTTTGACGTGGAAAACCCAGTCAAGGAAAAAACCACAGTGAGAACCTACCCACAATAAGATAATACTCTATAGTAGTATGTGTAAATATTACAATGGGGAATGCATGTGCATTAAGGCACACTGCCTAAAGTTCACTACTCAAAATACAATGACCCAGAAGGCTACAACCCTCAGGGAAGGTTCACTACCTTACAAAGATATTCAAGCTACAACCCAGTTAAGATGAATTACAAAGATAGCATCTACTGATGCTTGATGATAGTTTTGGTTAAGCTCATATGTCTTCTCTACAACACTCTATGCTCAATTCACCACACTGAAAGATAGATTTACTTGTTTGCACATACACCACTCTCTGATAATATAGACTCAACACCTACACCCAAATTACATGAATATTACACCTATTTATACAAATCATCAACCTTGACTACAAGGTTGGCTAAACCCTTAACACCTAATTACAAAATTATACCACACAATGCATAAATCAACCACTAGACTAATAAAATATCATAAAAAACATAGCATAGACCTAAATCAACTTCACAAATGCACACCACCACCGAAAATCTTGCCAAGATCAACCACAACACGTTAGACCACCAAAAATATTGCATAACATGAAGAATATCACCAGACCCATAAGATCATCAAGAACATGCACAATGATCAATGCGGACCACCAAAACAAATAGGACTTGATTAGAAAACACCAACAAGAATGTTAGAATCATCCACAATAGATGTACCAACACCACTTAATCAAATCTTTATTGATCAGCACGCTAACACTCAAGAACACTTAACAGTAGCAACTCGGAAAAGAAAGGTAGCTTGTGGAGCATAAAATCATGAAACATCTGAAATGAAGATACATGTGAACATCCCAAACACTCTTCCAATTCCGCAACACATGATATGATCATACTAGAGAACAACAGATCAAACACCAGAACAATGTAACACTGAATACATAAAACCAATCTCCCTATCGGAATCCACAACTCGATCAAAACAACATATAGCATCATGGAATCAAAAAAGAATGAAGTATCTCTAGTTGATTCAACATAGAAAATAGATAAACCAACTGGATAAACTCACTACAATCACCAAATCACCAAACAACTCTTTGCAACATCAAAACACAGGAGTATGTTGACATCAATTACAACAACATATCCTAGCAGCAACAATGTCCAACAATCTCCCCCTTTAGCATTGATGCAAACATATAAATGTGAAAAATAATCAATGCAAAGGAATAAATCAACACTAGCAAACTCCAACAAAATCCCCCTAAGATCATGCACACAAAGCTCCAAAGGTAAGGCAATTTTTCACATGCTTCTCTCCTCCTTTGATATCAATGCAAAAGACATAAACAGATCAAGCTTCTCTCCCCATTACAAGATAATTTCTCACACTTAAGATAAACTCATAGATCTAAACAACACATTAACTACCCCAATTGAGTAGCAGCACCAACTCGAATAAGAAGTCAAGATGGTGAAGTCCACCGGATTGATGCATCTCCATGCACCTAGTTCTCATTAGGAGGGGCAAAGACCCCTAACTTGTCTCTCAAATGGACAAATTTATCTATGGGCAAAGGCTTAGTAAATATATCTACAATCTAATCCTTTGTAGATACATACTCCAATTTAACTTCCTCATCACTGACCTTCTCCCTCAAGAAATGATAATTGATATTTGCTTTGTTTTAGAGTGCAATACCAAAATCTTGGAAATAGTAATAGCACTTGAATTGTCACAATAAATAACAATAGGCTCATCATACACAACCCTAATGTCTTTCAACATTTGCTTCATCCAAACTACCTGAGTACAATTACTAGGGGAAACAATGTATTCAACTTCAATAGTAGATAGAGATACAGCATCTTGTTTCTTACTTGTCATGAAACTAACTTCTTCCCCAAAAAGAAAGCTCCATTGATAGTGCTCTTCTTGTCATCTACATCACCTACCCAATCAACATTAGTATAAGCACATAACATGAAATCATAATTCTTCAGATACCACAACCCGTAATCAACAGTTCCCTTCAAATATCTGAAAAATCTTCTTCAAAGCAGTGACATGACTATCTTTAGGATCAACTTAAAATCTGGCACAAGGATAAACAACATACATAATATCCAGTCTATAGTGATTTAGATACATTAGTCCACCAACCATAGATCTGTATAAGGTTTGATTAACTTTCTTAGATTCATCTTTCTTAGACAATTTGCATCCAGTCACCATAAGAGTTCCAACAGGTTCAGCTAACCCAGATTTCTTCAACAATTCCTTCGCATACTTAGATTGAGAAATGAAAATGCCTTTACCAATCTCAGTAATCTACAATCCTAAGAAGAATTTCATCTCACCTACCATAGACATCTCAAATTCCTTTTGCATATCATCAAAAAACTTCATACTCAAATTGTCATCTCCTCCAAAATTAATGTCATCCACAAACACTTCAACAATCAAAATTTTATCTTTATTAACCTTAAAGTATAAGTTACTATCAATAGTACCTTTACAAAATCCTAACTTCATCAAATACTTGTCTAATATAACATACTAGGCTCTAGGGGTTTTCTTCAGTCCATACAATGCTTTCTTCAATCTACATACCATGTCTCCTTCATCTGATAATGAAAATCCTTCTGGTTGCTCAATGTGGACTTCCTCTTGCAAATCTCCATTCAAAAAGGCTAACTTGACATCCATTTGATAAACCTTGAAAATTTTGTAAGCAGCATATGCAAGTAGCAATCTAATAGCTTCAATCCTAGCTACTGGAGCAAAAGTCTCCTCATAATCAATACCTTCCATCTGAGAGCATCCTGTACATACCAATATTTATTTGTTTCTTACCACTTCACCAGCTTCATTTAGTTTATTCTGGAATACCCATTTAGTACCAATTACATTCTTGTCTTTAGGTCTTAGAACAAGCTCCTATGTGTTATTCTTCTCAATCTGATTCAACTCTTCCTCCATAGCTTTTATCCAGTTCTCATCCTTACATGCTTCAGCAACATCTTTAGGTTTAATCTTGGAAGTAAGGCATACCTCTTCAGCAACAATCCTTCTCGTAGTCATCACACCTTTATTTTTATCACCAATAATCTGATTCTCTAAATGATTCAACTTCACATACCTCGAAGTCTTCTGATTTTTTTGACTCTTAGTCTCTTGAAATTATTCACCACCAACAACAATATTCGGAGTAATTGTCTCTACTAGAGCATTCTACTTCAGGATCTCAGTCTATGCGGACTTAGAAACAATATCTTGATCATCAATCTCCTATCCACATGCTTTGATCTTCTTCCCATGACATTCATCAACCTTCACATTTGCACTTTCCACTATCTTCTTCAATCTCTTATTGTAACACCGGTAGACCTTTCTCTTAGTAGAATATCCCAAGAAGATTCCTTTGTCACATCTTGCATCAAACTTCCCTATATCCTCATCTCTTTTGATATAACATTTGCTTCAAAAAACTCTAAAATATCTAACTGTAGGAACGTGACCAAACCATATCTCATAAGGAGTCTTAATAGAATCACCCTTTATATGCATCTAGTTGAATGTGTAAACAATAGTGCTAACAACTTCTCTCCAAAAGGTCTGTGCAACATTTCCTTTAATAAACATAGTTCTAGAAGCATCCAAAATAGTTTTGTTCTTCCTTTCAACAACTCCATTTTGCTAAGGGGTTGTAGGAGCAGATAATTGTCTTCTAATTATATTCCTCACAAAATGAATCAAACTCACCAAATGTGAATTCTCCTACTCTTTCAGATCTCAGACACTTCAGCTTCAATCTTGTCTCAGTCTCCACCTTATCTTTGAATATCTTCAATTTTTGTAGTACTTTTGATTTCTCCCTTAGAAAAGTCACCCGCATCACTCTAAAGTAGTAATCAATCAACAACATTAAACACCTATCACCCTGCATGCTTCTCACTCTTGTAGGACCACACAAGTTAGTATGCACACGATCTAATAACCCATTAGATGTACATACATCTTACTCTTAAATAAAGTTCTTGTTTTCTTTCCCAATTGCCATTATTTACATACTAGATTAGAAGGTTTTACAATCTTAGGTAAAACTCTAACAACTTGAGTAGAAGTTATCCTTATCATGCAATCAAAATTAACATGACACATCTTCCTATGTCACAACCAAATTTCATCTATCTGAGAAATCAAACAACTTTTGTCATCGACATTCAAGTGAAAGATATTACCTTTTGTCTTAGTCCCTATTGCAATCTCTATACTGAAGGCATTCAAAATCTTACATTTACCTCTCTTGAATTGAAAGTCATATCCCTTATCAACCATCTGTCCAACACTCAAAAGATTATGCATCATACCTTCAACAAATAAGACATCATGAGTATTATTCTTACCATCAAGAGATATAGAACCTCTACCATGAATCACACAAGCTTTATCATCACCAAACCTTACTATGCCACCATCATACCTCTCCATATTCACAAAAAATTGTTATCACCTATCATACGATGTGAAGAAGCACTTTCAATTACCCATTCATCTTTCCCTTCAATCTTAGTATCCAAATATTTCTCCTCAATAATGCAACTTATTGGATTCACTGGTGCCGAATCATAATCCTTGATAGAAATAAATATAAATTCATCTTTTGAATTCCTATTCTCAGATTTCTCATATATCAGACCTTCATGAGCAACATAATAACATATTTTCTGATATTCTTACTTCAGGTTAGGCTTATAGGACTTATCATACTTATCATGCTTCTCATATCTATCATGCTTATCAAATCTATCATGTCTTTCATGATTATCATACCTAGACAATCTTTCACGACACCTAGAAGAAAAATTTCCTATCTTATTACAAGAGAAACATGTCGAAGGTAACTTTCCATCATACTTACCTTCTCCTTTAGGAAATCTCCAAGCAATACGTGCTTCGAACTCATCCAACTCTTTTTCCTATTCTACCATCTCTCTCATTTCTCTTTCATATTTTGAAACCCTAGATGAACTCTCTCCTGGATCATACTTAAGCTTCCCGGACATAGAGGCTTTAAATGTAGTGTCACATTTACCATGTGATTCTCCAAATTCTCTCAACTCAAATGCAACTAGCGTACCAAACAACACATCTCTTATCATAGTAGTCACACTTTGGATCTCATCAATAGAAACAATTTTAGCTCTGTAAGCAAGAGGCAACGATCTCAACACATTAGCACCAATCTCATCTTCCTCAAGAGTTACATCGGCACATCTGATGTTCATAACAAGTTCATTTAGCCATAAAGGATGTTATGTTCTCATCTTCTCTAATCTTCAATGTCTCATACTTTCATTTTAGGCTTTGCAACTTAGCAACTTTAACTTGTGCATATCCTTCATACAAAGTCTCTAACTTTTTACAGATCTCATGTGCGGTTTGAAGTCCCATCACATGAGTCATCTTTGAATTGGTCAAAGCACTCATCAATGCTTCCTTAGCTCTAATGTTATGTTTAGCATCCTTGATTTCAGTAGCAGTAACCAATCCATTCTAAGGAACATTATAGACATTCTTTGTAATCTTACAATAATATTCTCCAATACACTTTTGATGAACTTCCATCCTATCCTTCCATACAATATAATTATTTCCACCAAATCTCGGACTCTCCTTCTTGAAGACATAGATTTCCATCCCAGACCTCCTCAAGTGGTCAAGCTTCTTCCAGAGGATCTATCTCTAATACCACTTGTCGGCAACAATAAGGGAGGAAAACTAACACGGGGGGGTTGGGGGGGTGAATTAGTTTTGACTGGATTAAACAATTTAAGCACTATCTCAAATCTGATCAACTACAACAAAAAGAAAGAAAATGACAATAATAGCAACACACATAACACCAATATTTTTGATGTGGAAAACCTGGTCAAGGGAAAAACCATAGTGGAAACCTACCCACAATGAGATAATACTCTGCAGTAGTATATGTAAATATTACAATGGGGAATGCACATGCATTCATGCACACTGCCTAAAGATCATTGCTTAAAATAGAATGACCTAGAAGGCTACAACCCTCAAGGAAGGTTCAGTACTTTATAAAGATATTCAAACTACAATCTAGTTAAGAAGAACTCCAAAAATAGCATTTGCTAATGCTTGATGACAGTTCCAGTTAATCTCATATGTCTTCTCTACAACACTCTTTGCTCAATACACCAAACCAAAAGATAGATTCACTTATTCACACATACACCACTCTCTGATAATGCAAACTCAACACCAACACCCAAATTACATGAATATTACACCTATTTATACAAATCATCAACCTTGACTACAAGGTCAGTCAAACCCTTAGCACCTAATTACAAAATTATACCACACAATTCATAAATCAACCACCAGACCAATAAAATGTAATAAAAAACATATAATGGACCTAAATCATCTTCACGAATGCACACAATGACCGAAAATCTCACCAAGATCAACTGTAACACATTACACCACCAAAAATACCACATAACACGAAGAATATCACTAGACCCATAAGATCATCAAGAACATGCACAATAATCAATGAAGACCACTAAAACAAATAAGAAATGATTAGGAAACACCAACAAGCATGTTAGAATCATCCATAATAGCTGCACCAACACCACTTAATCAAATCTTCATCAATCAACATGCTAACACTCAAGAACACTTAACATCAGCAACTCAGACAAGAAAGATAGCTTCCAAAGAATCAAATCATGAATCATCTGAAATGAAGATACACACGAACATCCCAAACACTCTCCCTAATCCATAACATAGGATATGATCATACATAAGCATAACAGATTAAACATCAGAACATTGCAACACTAAATACAAAAAACCAATCTTCATACCAGAATCCACAACTTGGTCAAACATCACATAGCATAATGGAATCAATAAAGAATGAAGTACCTCTAGATGATTCAGAATAGAAAATAGATAAACCAACCAAATCAACTCACTATAATCATCGGATCACCAAACAACTCTCTGCAACATCAAAACTCAAGAATATGTTGACATCAATGACAACAACATATTCTAGCAGCAACAATGTCTAACAGGGTCAACTAGTCCTCTTTACCATTTTTTGGTGTAGGCTATTTGGAACTCACCAAATGTCTTAGATTGAGTTTTCTTTATCTTTAATAAATTGTCAAAGAAGAGAGGCAGGGATAAGAAGAAAAGCATAAATATGGGGAGAGAGAGTGGTGAGATACATGAAGGGGATAAGGAGATCCCAAGTGAGAGAGGGAGGTAAGGAGGGAGAGAGAGCCTAAGTGATTGAGAGAGAGAATTATTGAGGGAGAGAGGGAGAGAGAGTGATTGATTGAGGGAGAGAGGGAGAGAGAGCCTAAGTGACAGAGAGAGAGTGAATGATTGAGGGAGAGAGGAAGAGAGAGCCTAAGTGATAGAGAGAGAGTGAATGATTAAGAGAGAAAGGGAGAGAGTGAAGGAATGAGTGAGTGATGGAGAGAGTGAGAGCCAAAGTGTGAGAGAGGTATGGAGAGAGAGAGGGGTGGAGGGAGGGAGGTAGAGAGAGAAGGAGGGGAAAGAGGGAGAGAGGGAGATACATGAGAGAAGGAGGGAGGGAAAGAGAGGGAGAGAGAGAGATCTGAGAGAGGGAGGAAGGAAAAGAGTCGAAGAGGGAGAGAGATAGAGATAGAGAGAGAGGAGAAACAAAGGGAGGGAGAGTGTGAGTGAAAGAGAGAGAGAAAGAGGTGGGAAAAGGGAGAGAGGGAGGGAAAGAGTGGGGGAGAGAGATACCTAAGAGAGGGAGGTAGGGAAAGAGACAAGGAGATAGAGATGGGGGGTGGAGAGGAAAAGAGAGTTAGAAAGAGGGGAGGAAGGGAAAGAGAGGGAGAGAGAGAGAGATATACCTGAGAGAGGGAGAGAGAGAGAGAGAGAGAGAGAGAGAGAGAGAGAGAGAGAGAGAGAGAGAGAGAGAGAGAGAGAGAGAGGGGTAGGGAGGGAGGAAAACAGTGTTGGAAATTTGAGGTGTTTGATTGATATCTAATTTGTGTTGTAAATGATGTCAAACTTGGTGTTTTAGATAAATTTTGGTCTGGATATGATCTTGTATTGTTGCAGGTTTTTTTTTCTAGTGTTTGGTGTTCTTGTTGAGTTTGATGCATTGGTCTTTGTTGTGGCAAGTTTAATATGTAAGAAATAGTTTTTTACTATATGCAAGAAACAATATTTAATGGCCCATTGGTAGAATGATTTGCATTTTTCAAAGATTATGTTATATAAATATTGCATCAACTAGTTCATGGATTGCAAAAGTTGGTTGTTATTGTTCTTTGGTAGTGAGATTATTTGTCAAACTAGTCCAAAATGTCTTTGGTGGCCTTTGGATATGTGGAATCTTGTGCTATGTTTTTTTGTGGCCATGTTGAGTAGGTTAGTGTAGTGTTTTAGTTCAGTTCTATGTTGGTGTTTTTGTTTCGGAAGTGAGCTATGTTGGTTTGTGCTTGGTATATTTAGTTGTGTTATGGTTTGGTGTGTCCAGTTAGATTATTCTATTTGGATCATATCTTTTTGGTTAGGATATACATTGGAGGTTGAGTTAGAATATTTCTATGGGTCTTATCATGGTGTGTGGTGATTCACATTAGGTAATTTGCATTGAAAGATGTCTTTTGGCCGATTGAGTGCCAAGTCTTATTGTTTATGTACATGTTATGATTGGTGGTGACCTTGGAGGATGTGTTAATGTGTGTGGTTCATTGGATTCAACTTCGAAGGACGTATTGTGATTTTTTTGGGTCCCCTCTTTCTCCTAGAGTGGATTGCTTTGAAAATTTTTGGTCTCAATGGCTTATTTTGTGTAATAATGTATATTGTGTTTTTGGCTGACCCTCAATTAGGTTTTTAATTATCTATCTTATATTTATGGAGTGTGGATATATGAGTCGTGTATGGAATAGAATGTGAATGATATGCAAGCATATTTGAGACTACGGATGTGTGAAAGTCAATTTGTGAAGAGCTTTGAAGGTGATCCATTTAGTGAGACAATGTGTTGAGACAATGGTGGTTATCAAAAATATTTTCCATGATGTTGGTTGCTTGAAAAAGAGGTTCAAGGATAATTTTATGATCAAAAGATTATTCTCATATCAATTTTTCTATTCTTTATGTTGTCAAAAGATAGTGGGTCTCTTGGCAGCCTCTTTTGTATCTTGTTATAAAGTGGTGTGCCTTAATTGAGCAAGTCCATGTATCTTGCCTTAAGGTAGTGTGCCTTAGTATTTCAATTCCATTAAGAGCGTGTTTCTCCTTGGAAGTAAGCCTAAAACTTTGTAATCAATTATATTTATATCATGAGTATGATTCTCACCTTGGTTTTTCTCTGATTGGGTTTTCCACATAAATTTGGTGTTGATGTGTTGATGTTTGATGTTTTTAGTATTGTTGTTAAATATTGTATAATATCAGTTAGATCGGATTTGAAGTGTTTTGGAATAATTCACCCCCCTCTTAGTCATGTCATGGGTTTAACAATTCGTATTAGAGTTGAGTTCTTTTTGAAGATCTTAACTACTTGACGTACATCAAAAATGGTGCAATAACTTAATTTTAAAGTACTAAGGTTCGGTGGTACAAATTTTTCTTGTTGAAAGGAAATGATGAAATCTTACTGGGTAACTTTGACAAAAGGTATCTGAGAAATTTTCAAATCCATTGATATGCCTCCACCAAATGGTCCTCACACTTTGGATGAATCCAAGAATCATGAGAATAATGCAAAGGCTAGAAATATGATTATTAGTTGCTTGAGTGATGAAGTATTTGGTAAGGTTAGTAGACTAAAAGAAGCCAAAGAGATATGAAACAAAATAAGTCAATCATATGAAGGAGATCTGAAGACAAATCAAGCTAGGTCGATGAATCTGAAATAAAAATATGAGTGTCTAAGGATGGTTGATGGCAAAGGTGTTGAGAACTACATATGCAAGGAGAATGAAATTGTGAGTGGTATTAAAAGTGTTGGTGAAAAGACAAAAGAAGGTGATGTTGAGAGAAATATTTTGTTGAGATTGACTAAACCCTATAAGACAAAAAAGTGTGCTATTGAAGAATGTCATGATTTGCATTAGTATATAGTTGATCAAATCATTAGGTCATTATCTTGCCATGAAGTATTAAAGATGGCATAGATAAAAAGTGAAAGAAAAGGTTGCATTCAATGTTTTAAAGATAGCTAAAGATGAACTAAAAGGAAGTGAAAATATGGATGTGATCGAGGAAAACTTCTTTCAAAGATTAAATAGAGGAACTAGAAATTACAAAGGTAATTTACCTATGAAATGTTTTAATTATGGTATAATTGGTCATTATGCTTCTAAATTTATGTATAAGGAAGATTATAAGAGATTTTTTGATGATGAAAAGAAAAGTAGACAACAAATATAATACAAGGAAAAAGACAGATGATAGAGAGAAAGGAAAAAGGAGAATATGTTCTATGGAGACATATCCATTTGAGGATGAAGATGGTGATAACTCAAATGAAGAATCTTTACTTCTAGCTATAAAAGAAAAGAGTAAGGATATGTTTGGAAGACCGGAAAGAGTGAAGAACAACAAAAAATATTAAGTAGAAAGATTGCATTGCATGCTAAAGTGGAATTGAAAGATTCGATCATTTACTCTCGATGCTCAAATCATATGATGGGTGATAAACAGAATTTCATTAATCTTGAGAAGTATGATGGAGGAACAATGATATTCGCAAGAGTGGAATTTGCACCTATTTTTGGGATAGAAAGTACTGCAATCAATGGTAAGCATAAAACTAATGATGTTTATTATGTTTAAGGTCTAATAAATAACTTGTTGTGTTAGTCAGATGTGCAATAAAGGATATGAAGTTTTATTCAATCAGTCCAAATGTGAAATTAGAAAATGAAAATCAGGATGATTTATAGCAAAAGGTCTTAGAAGAAATGATAATGTTTATTAAATAAAATACAAGAGTGGAAGTAGATGTTTGTTGGCATAGAGAAGTGAAGGTTGGTTGTGGCACAAAATAATGGGCATGTTAATTTTGATAAAATGGTGAAGATAATGAAGAATAAATGATGAACAATTAGTACCAAACCGATACTGAGAGGGGGGGGGTGAATCAGTACAGGCAAAAACACTTTTCTTGAACTAGTTTGACTGCAAATAGTGCACTTTGACTGGCAAGCACTAACACCGGTCTAAACCCGATTACTACTAAAAAAACATAGTAAGAATGTCAAAGACATAAACCGGTAACACTTAGCTTTCCATACAATCTAATACCTTATTTCCTCTTCACCCTTATGCATAAACAAGTAATCTATCATCATAAATATAATGACTACTAGTTCAACATATTTTACCCGTTTGACATAAAACACTAAACTATCACATGAAAGGCATCACACATGACACACTGATTTTTCATGTGGAAACCCAACTGGGAAAAACCACGGTGGGGATGAATACCCACAAGCTATTCTTGAACTCTTTTGATGTCCGCTATGTTAGGAGCCTAGTCTGGTTAGAGAATTTTACAATAGGTTATGTTAGGAACCGATCCTGCTAGGGATCACCCGGTTAAGGGATGGCTAATTACCCGATTAAAGGTTAGAACCCTGTTAAAGGTTACCTCGCAAGAGGATTTGAAGAACTCATTGAATTGAGTCACCCTATTAAAGGATTTACACAAAAGCCTGTTAAAGCTACTCGATTAAGGGATTTTCCAACTGTTGAAATGGTTAGAAGTGAACAAGTAATACATTGATCTAATAACAACACATAATGCCAAGGCAGATCCACTTAAGCTCCTTTTCTTCTGCAATCAAACTCTATAGGTATCAACACACTTCTTCGGTCTAGCAAGAATCAAGTATTGCTCATTGGGATACACACATACCATTTGCCAACAACTTCAAAATGAAAAACATCATCAACCTTAAAGGAAATAGATAGGTCAGTAGCATAAGCCCTAAACCCTAAACATTTAGGTTTTACAATCCAGTTGGTTCAATCCTAACCATTAATCACACTGCATCGAATACAATAGTCTTGAAAAGATCTCAAGACGTTCTCCAACATTCATTCTTTGCTGCTCCAGGAAGCTGATAACTCATCACATGCTCTCCACCGTTTATAGAGACTTTGTACATTCCCGAGGTAGATAGGATCACTCTCCATGCAAGATCCTCAAGGAAATCCTTCACGTGCATAAGGCTGACGTGGCAACACTATCTGGTCTTCATAAAATGCTAACTCATCACAAGATGTCATCGGTTGAATCGCACAAGCTTGGAATCCATCAACTAGAAACCCTGAAGCTGAGACTACCAACTGGTAGTCATGAAGCCCCAATACAAAACTTCCATTTACCGGTTCTTATTCCAACATACCGGTTCACCTTCCAACATACGAGTTCACCTTGAATAGACATACCGCTTCACTTTGAGCAGATACCGGTTCACATCATCATACCGGTTCTCCTGCCAGTTTGCTTACTACTCCATACCAATTCATACTTCAACATATTGACATCAATGACAACATACAATATCATCATGTCATCATGCTCTGCACATATGCCAACAATTTCCCCCTTTGGAATTGATGGCAATATACAAAGATATCTTGTTGCTTCTGTAGACACCTAAAATTGTCATGTCTAATTAAATAAATATTTTATTTATTTAATTATCTAAGTCTAATTCTTCTATTAATTAAATAAATCTTTATTTATTTAATTAATTCATTTATCCTCTTCTAGCCTTATTTCTCATTTAAATAAATACATTTATTTATTTAAATTATCCTTTTCCTAAATTAAATAAATATCTTACTTATTTAATTGATCCCACTTCTTCTATTAATTAAATAAATCTTTATTTATTTAATTAATTCATTATCCTTTTCTACACATGACACATGTCATTCATCTCTTAATTCATACACTACCTACCCCTTTCATTATTTTATTATTTCTTTTACCTACCCTCTAATCTTAGCCGACCTCCTTTTACACCTCTCAATCTTATCCCTCCATTTCATATTGTGTCTTCTATTTAAGAAGATGTTTCCTTCATTATCAACCCTAATCAATCATCCTAATGATCATTTTGACTACACTACAATCCTACTTGCAACCACATTCCGTTCTTTGTTGAGCTCTTGTGCACATAAAATCTGAGAGCAAATATATCAAGCAAGATCAATGGAGATAGGAAGAATGGAGATCAAAACCCTATTAGACATGTAATGGTATAATCTTTGTGATTTCACTTGATTTGCATTGTCTTAGGTAATCTTCATATGTTATGGTGGATCTTTGTTGATTGTTAGGCTAGGGTTTTGTGGTTGAATTCATTTAGTCTTTCAATATTGTTATTATTGTTATCCATTTTCACCATATACATTTTGGCACGCCCAGTGGGACTCTTGTCCCTTTGCATTTAACCTCCTTGTTGCAGATCTTGTGTTTTTTAAGTTGCAGATTGGACATTTTTGGCAGCATTTTTTGGTATTTTCGCATTTGCGCACTTTCGGATCGCGTTTTTGATTTTCAGGCACGTCTGTGTTTTGTCAATATTTCATTTCGCAGATTCCGGGATAGGTGCGTCTGTGTCTTTTCTATCCGCGTCTGTGTTACAGAAGCGCATCTATGTTACAGGAGCGCGTCTGTGTTTCATTCACCTGTGTCTGTGTCGGAAAGGGGCGTTTGTGATTTTTAGGCGCGTCTGTGCATCACAGAACCGCGTCTGTGTTATCCAGGCGCGTGTATGTTGAGGGTAACAGCGTATGTGTATTTACTATTTTGAAATTTGGAAGTTTTCATTGATTCGATTTTCGGATTTTGCACTTAAGGTTTCAGATCTGGTTTATTTTCAGACTAACACTTTCAGATCTAGCTAACTAAATTGGTGCAGCTTGTCTTGAAAAAAAAAAACGTTTTGTTGAAGGCCCCTATGTCACAAAGTCTTTTGGGTTTTTAAAATGTACCTAACTTGTGTGTTTGCAGGAAGGGGTGATTATGTCAAACAACCCAAACTACTAACAACTTTTGTTGCAGGTCCTTGGCTAGGGTTTTGAATTTTTATTGTGTGCCTTGTTTTCATAGACTAGCAAACACTTCCATTGGTGCACTAAAATTGAATCATTGTCTTTTGTGTCTTGAGCAATAGGCTCTTTTTGTTTAATCTTTAGAGGGCCTGTCTTCCCGTGTGGTCATTAGGACTACTAGTGAGAAGAGAACGACCCAAGTGGTAGCGAGGAAAACCCACCTCATCAGAACCACTATAATCAAATGTATTCATGGTGAAAACTATGGATAACGTGTGCTGATTAGTTCATACCGACACTATGTCTCCCCATAAACCCGTTTGATCAAATTTATTTGATCATTTGTAGGGCATAACCCCTATCGGCTGGGAGCCTTCTGTATTTACAGAGCTAAAAGTGCCGCATGTATGGCCACACGAGCAGATGCCCTTACTAGCACCATTTTGTTTTAGAGGCCCAAATCCTTCTAGTTGTTGGGGCAGGAGGTCGGACCTCTGGTAGCGGCCCACACACATACGGTTCTTAGTAGAGATACAAAGTTCGCCATGGGGAGTTTTCATGGGGACTGATGCTTGGCTGACCCGAGAAGTGAGTGCCAAGGGTGGAGCCAGTGAGGTCAAGCATCTAAGTATCCGCTCTGAATAGCATAGCCTCAGGGGTAAAACCCCATGTGGGATCAACAACTATTGTCTTGGCCAGCCATAAGAATTGTGCTTGACTTATGTTAAACATTCAAAACATTCAAGACCAAACAGCAAAACATTGTGTCTTTTGTGTCTTCAAGTGTATGCAAAACAATTTTACATCAAACAACACACTTTTCTTGGAGTCATTGTCAGTCTAAACACTTGCAAACATTGGGTCCTCATCAACATTGTGTCCTCTTGTCACGAAAATCAGTCAAACAGTCAGATTGGGTCACAACAAAACAACTTCACAGATTGGAAAAATTGCACAAAACTTTCAGAAATGCGTCTGTGTCTGTTTTAACCGCGTCTATGTTGTCTAAGCGCATCTGTGAAGGGCAGAATAGCGTCTATGTTTATAACAGCGTCTGTGTTGAATATAAGCACGTCTGTGTCGAGTAACCGCATCTGTGCAGTATACAGTTGCGTCTATGTCCAGAATTGAAAAACTGTCACAATCCAGCAAACATAAACAGGAGAATCTCAGAAGCGCGTCTGTGTTAAACAAAGTAGCGTCTGTGTTAGGAAACCGCGTCTGTGTAGTATACAGTCGCGTCTGTGTCCAGAATTGAAAAACTGTTACAGTCCAGCAAGCAAATACAGTCAGTTTCGGAAATCTTGAGCTTCCTAGGTCATCTCTCTAAGGTTTCATTTAGCATTCAACCTGTCCTTGGGTCTCACAAAGTCCATCATTGCTTCACATCTCACATTACATTCACACTTGTCTAAACTTGAGTCAAAAGGTCACTTGCTTGTCCTCATCATACTTTGTCAACACACTACATACAACAACACTTTGCTAAGTGGTCCCTCATCAAGGTTTCTTACCTTTGGGTCTCATTTGGTCTTACTTAGGGTCAAGGTCAGCTTACCTCATCAAGAGAAACTATCCTCTCTTTGGAAGTCACACCTACTCTACTACATACATACTTGGTCTTACACTTTGGACATTGCAAGTACACTTCAGACTCATTTACATTCCATCCAACTCTTGGCCTTCCATACTCTTTCCATTTTTCATCTAATCTCACACATCTTGGTCAATACCTAGTTCATGGTTGAAACCTGTCTTCAAAAATCTAGGAGAGAAACTAAAGAGGCTCAAGAGTCCGCAAACATGAGTTCTTATGAGTATGACAATGATTTATTTTTCAATACTGATCACACTACATTACCTGACATGGAGGCTTATAGAAACATTCCAAATGTTGAGAACATGGACACTCTAAACAACAATGCTACACACAATGACAATTTGGACAACTTATCAATACATTCAGCAGATGTGGAAGAATCCATTATGAATCCCCATTTCAATCGACTGATTGAGGAGATAATGAGGAGGGATAGACAATACTTCTTACACATGATGGCACAAAGTGGAGCCAAGATACCTCATGATTTTGACATGTCTCAAATAATGGAACATAGACCTTTGCAACAACCTCACTCCAATATGGATCAAAGGAGACCTAATACTGGAGGAAATAGAGGACCACACATGGTACCTGAATCACCATTAGCTTTGCTTCAAAAACCAGAGGTCCCACATACACATGGTCAAACATATGATACTCACCTTTGCAGACCATTATGGAAGTCTTATGGAGAAAAATATGCTCAATCACATATCAATGCTAAGGATCAACCACCAAAGCAATGGGATATTCCAAGGCATGCTCAAAATTTGGACACAAGGAAACCTCATGTCAAATTTGGGGGCAATACAATAGAACATGACATGCCTGTAGAGTATGGTATACATGCACAAAATAGATATGGTGTTTCTCAACATGAATCTATACCAACTGGTCCATATACGCAGCATCACTATAGACCTCCTCCATATGAACATGTGTATGATCAATATCATCCATATATGCAACATGCACCTCCTCCAATGGGTACCTCAAACATAAGATATGGTCCAAGAAGTCGATCTCCACCTAAGAGCAATTTGGAGCAACAAATCCGGGACTTACAAAAGAAAATGGAGGACATAAATACACCGAAGCCAACATACACAATGAGAGACATATGTCCCTATCCATTTGACAAGAGCATTCCAATGCCTCCTTTTCCTACACACTTTGTGACGCCTAAATTTGATAAGTATAGAGGAAAAGGGGATCCTAAGGCACACATAAGACAATTTTTCACAGCTTGCATTGAAGTGGCTTCAGAAGAGACATATTTGATGAGATTATTCCCACAAAGCTTAGGCGATCAAGCTATGGAATGGTTCTCCCAACTTCCACCTGGAATTAAGTCATGGGGTGACCTAACAGAAGCATTTATTCAACATTTGTCCTATAACATAGAGATAGACATATCAATCACTACTTTGTGCAACACCAAGCAAAAAGAGGGAGAATCTTTTGCATCATTTTTACAAAGATGGAGAAATCTAGCCAGTAGATGCTCTTGTGAAATTCCACAAAAACAAATGGTAGAGATGTTCACCCAGAATGTTAACAAAGACATTGGCTATGATCTAAGAAAAGCTTGTTTGTCTACCTTCAAGGACGTTATCGAAAAAGGTTTAGCAACAGAAAAGGTCCTAATTGAACAAGGAGTCATTAAGATATTTAAGGAAAACAAAGATGACTATAAAGGAAAAGACAAGCCAAGATTTTGGAATAAAAACAAGAACACAGTCAATGATGGTGTTGTTGATGCCAACACGGTGCGACCCAAATTCATCTTTTCAGGATCAAGTTCTACAAACAATCAAGTGAATACTCAAACAACTTCTAGATCACGAAGGAAGTACACTCCATTGGGAGAACCACTTGAGTCAGTCTTCAAAAAGCTGGTGGCAAACAAGGTGATCACAATTCCAGATTTTCCCCCATATGAACCAAAGGTTAAGCCGAATTGGTGGAATGATGATGAGTATTGTGAATTTCATAGAAGAAAGGGTCATAAAACAGGTAATTGTCATCGACTAAAGAATATTGTGCAAGATCTCATTGATAGAGGTGACATTGAGATTGAGGGACACTCATCCAATCAAGAACATGAGATGTTTAAGGAACCGTTCCCAAAGCACGACAATGGAAAATCTAAAGTCACAGATGATCAAGCCAACTATACTAGAGCACCTTACAACTATGATTCAACTATCAATCATATCTCGATGGACAATCATATCTCTACTATTACCATCAAGAACAAAAACCCTGAGAATCCTCCTCAACGACCCAAGATTGTCCTAAGAGGTGTTGGATCTTCTTCCGAGCCTACCTCTGAATGTCATGTTACAACTCGTCGAGGTAAAATTACTTTGCCAGGTGCTTCAAATAAAAACACCACTTCTTCATCTACCAAACCCGAGTATGACCTTGTAGAACAGTTAGGGAAGACACCCACGCTCATCTCCATCCTTGAGCTCTTACGCATATCCCCCGCTCATAAAGCCATTCTTGATAAAATCTTGAGAGACACCGCCGTTCCTACTGATCTGAACATGGACCAGTTTCAAGCCATGGTGGGATACCTTTCCATTCCACACTCCCTTACATTCATGAAAGCTGATGACACCTCTGTAAGTCAGCCACATAATGTACCATTACATATTGAAGCCTTTATACACAAACATCGAATAAAGCGAGTCCTGATAGATGGAGGAGCAGGTCTGAACATTTGTACATTGAGCACCATTAAACAATTGGGATATTTCGATAAAGCTGTGAATTCAAAAAATCAAATCACCATCAAGGCATATGATGATGAAGAGCGCTCATCCAAGGGCACAGTCACCTTACCTCTAAGAATTGGGCGAGTTACAAAGGATGTTGTTTGCCAAGTCCTGGATTTAGATCTCACTTATAATATATTGCTAGGACGTCCTTGGATTCATGAAATGAGGGCAGTCCCATCGACATATCATCAATGCATTAAGTTTCCTCACAATGGAGTCGAGGTAACAGTTAACGACGATCCTAATCTGTTCATATATTGCAATAACTTGAGATCACATACTGAGACCATCATTCCCAGTAATCGTGAAGCTATTTCTTCTTCAGCATACATTGATCCTGAGTCATTAAAACCTTCGACATCAAAACAAGGTGAACTTAAAGGCAAATTTCAGGACAAAGGCATGGGGGAATACACTTTAAATCAAACCATGTATTTACAACAAGTCATGAACTCTCCAAAAGAATATGGAAGGTCGCATCCTAACAAGCAAACATTCATCATGACGCTCAAATGGGACCCTACTACCTTTCAAAGATGGGGCGAACTGGAAAAGGAAGGTTTATACAAAATGCTCTATAAAGACATTGAAGAGGACACACAAAATCAGATCAATATACCCTGTGAGAAATATGGCAAAGGCTTCAATATTCTACAAAAATTTGGGTATGATGGAAAAATCCCTCTTGGGTTACACAAAGAAGGCGTTATGGAGCCCTTACAACCTGAATTGACTGTAAAAAGGGAATGCTCGAAGGGACTTGGTTTTCTGACTTCCAAGATCCACACTAAAAGGACAGAAGAGGCATCACAAATCAAAATTGCCAAAATTCAACAAGAGGATCGCTATTCCACAGACTCCAATGAATGGGAATGGGGTTCAGACAAATCCTCTAGTGACTATGAGCTCACCGAGACATTCAAAGAGCCAGATGAACCCACAGAAGAGGAGGAGTTTTATAACAAATTCAGAGTTGGTCAAGAAACAACCCATGAGGAGTCTACACAGTCCTTGTCTCAAGGTTCTAGGTTGAAATCACATAGGATGAGAACACCTGTTCTGGAATGCGCTACTAGTAATGATAATTTGGACTCGCTTGCGATTGAGACTGATGAGGAGAGTGCCATCGATGACCTCAATAATTACCTTGACATACCTGAATATAACCACATCTTCACTCTTAGCCCCGCTAACTTCAAAGACATTAACGACCTTCCCCTTGTTCATCACCAACTCATTGACTGGGATAATGAAGGACCGGCACAGTTGGATACATTCCAAAATGATGAAGCTTTTATTGATTATCTAGGCATACGAAATGATCTTCCCCTTGGAGACCATAAAGCGGGATACACCATAGAACTCAATAGCGTGGCATATTTTGGTGAGGGTGTCGGACCTTCCAGTCGCAAAAATGTGAAAATAAGAACAAATCAAGGGTCTTATGGCGAAAACCACACTGTGGCGCTATCTGATTCCAAAAAAGTAAAAAGAAAGGACGTATCTGAGGGTGAAAACCTCTCTGAGGCGCCCGAAGATGGAAGGCTCGACATTCTCCCATCATCATATGAGGAAAAATCATCCATGTTGGTAGAAGAAACTATCAAAACAAACATCAGTACAGAAGAGGTTCCGCACAACATATTCCTAGCTCAATCATTAACAGGGACCGAAAGGACAAAATTCATAAGTTTCTTCAAAGAGCGAAAAATCAACTTCGCCTGGTCATACGCTGATATGCCTGGATTGGATCTAGATTTGGTAGTGCATCATCTGACGGTCAAGCTGGGGGCAAAACCAGTAAAATAGAAATTAAGAAAAATGCATCCACAAGTGGCATTACTAGTCAAAGCAGAGCTTGAGAAATTACTCGATGTTGGATTCATATGCCCAATTGATTATCCGGAATGGATCTCTAACTTGGTACCTGTCAGTAAACCAGATCGCAGCATTAGAATTTGCACAGATTTCAGAGACATCAACAAAGCTTGTCTAAAGGATGACTTCCCATTACCAAACATTAACTTGATCGTTGATCTCACAGCAGGTCATGAAATGCTATCATTAATGGATGGATTCTCTGGCTATAATCAGATAAAAATTGCACTCGAGGATCAACACAAAACATCATTCACTTGTCCGTGGGGAACTTTCTGTTGGAATGTCATGCCCTTTGGGCTAAAAAATGCAGGTGCTACATATCAAAGAGCTATGACTACTATCTTTCATGATCTCATGCATGTAACTGTGGAAGATTATGTTGACGACCTCTTGGTCAAATCAATAGACAGAAATACACACTTGGACATACTTTCAGTTGCCTTTGATCGGTTGGAAAAATACAAAGTTAGGTTAAACCCTAAGAAATGTGTCTTTGGAGTAACCTCTGGAAAGCTCCTAGGATTCATTGTATCCAAAAGAGGAATTGAAGCAGATCCTACAAAAGTCAAAGCTATCTTAGAAATGCAACCACCAAGAAATATCAGTCAACTTCGATCCTTACAAAGCAGACTCTAGTCCATACGAAGATTCATAGCACAGCTGGCATATAAGTGTAATCCTTTTCAGCACCTGCTACATAAAAACATCAAATTCAAATGGGATGACAACTGTCAACAGGCTTTCCAGACGCTCAAAGACTATCTCCTAAATCCACCAGTTCTGATGCCACCAATTCCAGATCAACCACTGCTACTATACATATCAGCTACTCCAACAGCACTAGGGGCACTCTTAGCACAACAAATTGCTGGGGGCAAGGAAAAAGCTATATACTATATCAGTCACACATTGGTGGGATACAAGCTAAACTACACACCAATTGAGCGCGCATGTCTCGCCGTGGTCTTTGCTTCACAGAAATTACGACATTACATGCTCACTCATAAGACTAAGTTGGTTGCAAAAATTGATCCATTAAAATACCTTCTCAATAAAGCAACACTTACTGGGCGACTAGCCAAATGGGTAATGATATTGAGTGAATTCGACATCGAGTATGTGGACAGAAAAGCAATAAAAGGACAAGCCATTGCAGATCAATTAGCAGATGCTCCCATGATTGATGATGTTCCTTTAAATTCTGAATTTCCAGATGAATCCATTTTAACAATATCACATGCAAAGCCATGGCAACTGTACTTCAATGGCTCATACACACAGCATGGGGCAGGAGCTGGCATCCTCTTTATAACTCCTCAAGGGGATTCTATACCAAAATCGTACCACTTATCATTTCCTTGCACTAACAATATAGCGGAATATGAGGCATTAACAACAGGATTACGAATTGCAGTTCAATGGAAGATCCAAGAACTTCGTGTTTTTGGAGACTCCCAACTTGTTATCCATCAAGCAACTGGTGATTATCAAACAAAAGATGAAAATTTAATGCCTTATAAACAAATGGTGGATGATCTAAAACAGCACTTTACAAAGATAGACTTTGAGCAGATACCAAGAGAGCAGAATCATGCCGCAGATGCCATGGCTACAATTGTTTCATTGATTGATTTACTTCCAAATGAGACCCACTATAAGTTCTTGGTGGATAACCTTTTAGTCCCTTCATATAAGATAATGCCTACTGAGATGATATGTGTTGTCGGTCCCGAATCCCAGTTATATGGTTCCATTTTCACATACCTATGAGACAATACTTTACCTCCTGATCTATCAAATAACCAACATCGCACTTTCATTTGCCAATCCTCTTGATATGTCATTTTAGCTGATATCCTATACCGGCAAGTTCTAGATGGCACTCTTCTTAGATGTCTAGAAAGTGACGAAGCTCAGATTGCGTTACGTGAAGTGCATGAAGGGATATGTGGTCCACATGCTAGTGGTCCTACCTTGGCCAGGAAACTCATTAGGACTAGATATTACTGGCCCAATATGGAAAAAGACTCATATCAGTTTGTCAAGAAATGTAAGCAATGTCAAATTCATGGAGACCTCATACATGCGCCAGCACAAGAACTACAACCACTTGTGTCTCCTTGGCCCTTTTGTCAGTGGGGACTCGATTTCATAGGCAAGATTCACCCTCCTTCTTCCAATGGTCATAAATTCATTATCACTGCCACAGAGTATTTTACAAAATGGATTGAAGTCATGCCTCTCACACAAGTTACTGAAAAACAAATTGCTACATTCATCCTTAACTATATCATTTGCCGATACGGTATTCCGGTTTCCATTATTACTGATAACGGGTGTCCCTTCAAAAATCAGGATGTTCGTGAACTCTGTGACCGCTTCCATATTTCCCATCATTTCTCCACACCATATTACCCCCAAGGTAATGGCCAAGCTGAGGTGTCTAATAAAACAATCCTTAAAATCCTCAAGAAGACAGTCGACGACGCTGGCCATAATTGGCATATCCAACTCAATCCTGCACTCTGGGCCTACCGCACAAGCGTCCGTACACCTACAGGAGCTACACCTTATTCACTAGTCTATGGTTCTAAAGCCATCTTGCCTATTGAGGTTGAGTTACCCTCTTTATAGGTCTCTTTGCAAAACATCATCACTGATGAAGATTATAGAGTCTCTCGCTTACAAGAACTAGAACTGCTGGATGAACGGAAACAAATTGCTTTTAATCATGTCAAGGCTTACCAACAACGAATGAGTCGCAGCTACAATCACAAGGTCAAGCCTCGCACATTTGAGGTAGGTGACTGGGTTCTCAGAGAAAACCCCAAGAATCAGCAAGACAGAGAGAAGAAGGGCAAGTTTGAACCAAACTGGCTTGGTCCTTACATCATCACAGTAGCATATGGCTCTGGGGCATATCAGCTCTCAACTACAGAAGGTGAACCTTTGGAGGATCCTATCAATAGCATGCACCTTCGCAGGTTCTACACATAGCTCGTCGGAATATCCTAATTCAAAAATACAAAAAAAAATCAAAAAAATTTCAAAAATACAAAAAAAAAATCAAAAAAATCGTTACTTGGTGAAAACCTGGCAAACAGGCGCTTTGTGACACCAAAAAAACATTGAAAAATCAAAAAAAGTAAAGAGAAATAATTTCATCCAACGGTGAAAACCACTTCGGTGGCGCCCTGGGCAAGTACCATGGTGAAAACTGGGTCACCAGCGCCATGCGTAGAGACATTGCTCCTCCCTCCTTCAGGATTCACTTTCATCATTTCACTTTGCACACACTCACAACCTGTTCATTCATAATAAACTTACCCATTCCCATCATGGCTTGTTATTGATCTACCTAAGATTGGTTAGCCATTCATAATAAACCTCTCTTTTCACATACCTTTCCATCCATAACAAATCAGTTCCTATCTGTGGCTAAGGCAAAATCCTACGTCTAGTGATGGGTGTGGAACTGAGAACATCACATGTTTCGAGGAGTAAAGTTTCTTCCATCTTTCTTCAGTCTATTCGCGCACAATCCGCAATAAAGCAACATTTGCATCACAGATCTGCAATAAAGTTTCATCTTCTCCGCAATAAAGTATCAGTTTCATGGATTCAGTCAGTTTCAGATAAGACACAGTAGCAACAATGGGCTTCAACAAATCAAATCTTTCAATAGACTCAGACAACATTATGGTTCAGTGCTATCTATCCTTTCTGTGAAAGTGAACATTGTGACCACAATCAAATAAGACTTATACAAGTGATAAGAGACACTAAATTTGAGGACTATAGTGGATGTTGGTGTCGAGTCTCAGTTTTCTTTTGATTTTATCTTTTGGTGACATGTCTTTTAGCTTTTCTGGGTTGTCTCTGACTAGAGATTCTATCTCTAGGATGTCTTTGACTAGAAAGGCGAGGATGGGGTATCATCACCTATTTGTATTTTCTGTCTGTGGATTGTCTCTTAGTAATGCTATGACTTGTCCAAGGATATGAGGACACTGTGAGTCTAGTGTGAACTAGGGCATTCCTTGTTTGTGACTGTCTTATCTCCATGCAAATGGGTACAATGACTTTCTGGGTCGAACATATGCCTCGATCGTCATAACCTATTTTGCCATAATAAAGCTCAATGATGATAACGCACAAGAAGCTCTTTCACTTTCATATCTTCTGTCTTTCACTCCCCCTTTCTCGATTGACTTCCATCATCCTTCTCGAGTCCGCGTAGCCTGCTATCACATGACTGAGTATAATGACACACCAAAAACATTTGCATTTCATGTAGCTGCACCTACATTACCACATATAAGCATTTCATACATACATATAGATATCACAACTGCATCACATCCTGCACACAACACCTGTTAACACAATAATCATTTGCATTATCATATTCATCTGCATTGCATACATTTACATTTGCATCATGCATACGCATATAAAACATAAAAGAACAAAAATATATTGCATTGCATCATATACATATTTGCATCCGTATCATAAGCATTACATAAGAACATCTCATCACATAGGTACACATGCATATAGCTACCGCAAAGATGAATCATCTCATATATATAATCAAAAGTGTCATGATACAATGATGTCAAAATCATATGGCTACAATCACCCATAGGTGTCTACAATATAAAAGAATGGTACAACACTGATACAATGGGAGCCCTCTAAGGCTATGATGAACTCCCTCCCTCGGAGCCGCCTGGCCTCGATGGAATCTGAGCCCCTGAAGGACCCACCCCAGGATCATCCCGCCTGCCCCCTCTATCTGGTGGTGGTGGAGGACCCATGACTCCACTGCTAGATGCTTGCCTCCTTCGACTCCCTCCCGTAGCTGTCGCTGTGCGCGACGGTCTATGGAAGCTCCTCGCCCGCTGATCTGCTGGCACTGCACCGTAGTAGAGGTCCCTCCAGTATCCAATCTCCTCTCCTGCCCACAAGACATATGCATAGCCTGCCCCTGTGTCCTCTGCCACCTGCCTCCCTGCCCTCAGCGCTGTCTCAGCCTCTGTGTAGCGCTGAATCGCCTGATCTCTCTCCCGCTCAGTATCCCTGAGCCTCGTCCTGAGTCGGTCTCTCTCCCTCTCCAACTCCTGTATCTCATCTGCCTGACCCTGGTAGATCTCCTTGAGCTCAATCAGCTCATCCTCCTCTAGATCCCCACCCTCTGCAGGTGCCTGCCCCTGTATCGGTACCTGTACTAGTGCCTGTACGGTTACCTGTCTCTGTGCGTGCCTCTGTCCCTGCACCTATCCCTGTCCCTGTCTCTGCCTGGGATCCTGTGCTGCTGGTACCTATAGGGGTAATCCACTGCAACCCCTCACCACCCGAGCCTGCCGCTCCTCTCCACCCTCTCTCCGAGGTGCAACTCACCTCTCTCCCACTACTCCCCTCCGCCATCATCATCATCATCTCCTCCTCCATCTCCATCCAATAGTTCCCCTGGATCTGTCAGTCATGGAAATGGATGCTTCGCCCAATATGTTGAATACTCAGCATCCATCCCAGCATTGTCGACCTCTGGCCACATGTCCCAGGGTAGAGGTATCATCTCTATCAGCTGTGTCACTGCCTGATCATATGACAGTAGCGGCCCAAACTGCGCCTGATCCCTGACTGTACGGGCATACATACCCAAGTCTCGTGGCATCCTCTGAATCCGGCCAAACTATCGGCCAACCCTGTCCACAAGCTGCCTCTCTAACACATAGGGCATCCATCCAATCAGATACCTACTCCGGAAGGTGTATGGTAACTCCACTGCATCATCCTCCCACTCCTCGCATCCTAGATACGGTCTTTAGATGACTACATCAATATCATCCAGCACTTGTCGCCAATGCTCTAACCTGCCAATCCGCGGCTGCGAGGTGATCATGTCATACAAATGAACAAAGCTGCGTCCATGTCCCCTGCCTCAGAAGTGTATCGGCCTCGTCACTGGCAGATGCTCATAAGCCCAAACCTACAGTAGTGTCACCCCGCAACCCAATCCAACTGACCCATGGTATACAAACTGGTGAAGCTCATAATATAAGTGGGCCAACACACATGGTCCCCAAGCATATCTGGTGTGCTGCGTCACCAGTGTCTCCAATGCTCCACCCCAGCCCACTACCAATCCCTGTGTCACCCTATCCAGACACAAGAACCCACTGATCACTCCTCCGATCACGACTGGCAATGCTAACCCTATGGCGGTCATGGTGTCCCATGCCACGTGTCCTGCCCTCATCTCTAGGCCGGGATCCTGAAACACCCATCTCAATGCCTCTCTGTCACCATCTCGATCATATGGAATCAACTCTCCATCAATCAGTATCCACAGAATCCTGTAGACATCCTCAAGGGTGACTGTCATCTCACCCATCGGCAAATGGAAGGTGCACGTCTCAGAGTGCCATCTCTCAGCCAGTGCAGTCAGCAAACCCATGTTTGCCCGAAACTCAGGCACATACAATATATGTCTCAAACCCATCTTCTCGATGGTAGCTCTATCCTGAAATGTCAACTCAGGTCGCAATCTCTGTGTCGACGGGAATCTCTCCCGTGACTCCAGCATAGGCAAGTACTCCTGCAGTCAAGCCAATGAATTATGTCAGTCATGGTGGCATTCACTGTTTATCACAAAATGCTACTTTTTATCTAAATGCATATGGTTATCTATCCTAGTGACACTCACTGTTCATCACAAAGTGTTGCTTCTATCCTAGTAGTACTCCCTGTTCATCACAAAGTACTACGTGTGTGACACTCACTGTTCATCACAAAGTGTTACTCACATTTGCACTCCCTGTTCATCACAAAGTGCTGCTCATACTTTGGGGTACTCCCTGTTCATCACAAAGTACTCTATCTTGGTACTCACTGTTCATCACAAAGTGCCTTGATCTATCCTAGTCTTCCTAGAGGACCTGCTTGAGTGTATCCTCTCAGCAGCTCCAATCGACAGCGTATGTTCATCACAGAACTGCCGATTTGACCTCAAAGACCAAACTTGCATTTTTTCAACACAAACGCGATTGACTAACACAAACGCACCTACAGACTGCACAAGCGTGCCTGAAAAACACAGAGGCACCTGTAGGACATAGACGTGCCTAGGCTGTGCATAAACGTGACTATACTACGCAAATGCCCCTGCACAACGCAGACGCCCCTGCACAACACAGACGCGCCCGCATTTGACATAGACGCGGTTGCACGTTTTCAGACTTTTTTGGTACCCTATTCCTAAGCGCATTTATTGCTCTAACTAGCATGCATTAATGACAAAAATACATGTGTCAAAATACGAGGAGGTTTGATGGTACTTACCGGCTCTCCTGCTTCTGCTGGCCTCTGGAATCGGCGAATGCGGTCGAATTTGTGAACCAAAGCCATCGCTGCTGACTGCTCTTGCTCTTTTCTCGCTCTGGACTTTGATCTCGTGATGGTGTAGATGACAATGAGGATGTCTTTTTCCCGTGGTCTATCTTATAGCCTACCCTATCCCTCGCCTTCATTTCCCGAGTCAGTCTTCATTATCCCGTGACTTTGTCACTTTATTCGATCAATCCATTCTAGCCTTTCTTTCTTATCGAGAGATTGTCTGCAATCTTTTCAGACATTTTCATTCAATCTCTCGAGGGGGCATATCATTCCCATTCTGGGGCAACTTTGTATTAGTTCATCTTATCTTCTTTGAAACAACGCGACCAGCCGCATTGTCTCAAAGAGGGGCAAAATGTCGACACCTAAAATTGTCATGTCTAATTAAATAAATATTTTATTTATTTAATTATCTAAGCCTAATTCTTCTATTAATTAAATAAATCTTTATTTATTTAATTAATTCATTTATCCTCTTCTAGCCTTATTTCTCATTTAAATAAATACATTTATTTATTTAAATTATCATTTTCCTAAATTAAATAAATATCTTATTTATTTAATTGATACCACTTCTTCTATTAATTAAATAAATCTTTATTTATTTAATTAATTCATTATCCTTTTCTACACATGACACATGTCATTCATCTCTTAATTCATACACTACCTACCCCTTTCATTGTTTTATTATTTCTTTTACCTACCCTCTAATCTTAGCCGACCTCCTTTTACACCTCTCAATCTTATCCCTCCATTTCATATTGTGTCTTCTATTTAAGAAGATGCTTCCTTCATTATCAACCCTAATCAATCATCCTAATGATCATTTTGACTACACTACGATCCTACTTGCAACCACATTCCGTTCTTTGTTGAGCTCTTGTGCACATAAAATCTGAGAGCAAATATATCAAGCAAGATCAATGGAGATAGGAAGAATGGAGATCAAAACCCTATTGGACATGTGATGGTATAATCTTTGTGATTTCATTTGATTTGCATTGTCTTAGGTAATCTTCATATGTTATGGTGGATCTTTGTTGATTGTTAGGCTAGGGTTTTGTGGTTGAATTCATTTAGTCTTTCAATATTGTTATTATTGTTATCCATTTTCACCATATACAGCTTCTACTTCACATATTCTCCCCCTTTGACAACAATGCCAAAGTGGAGGCATGTACATCTATGTTCCACTATGTTGCTCCCCCTAAGGAGTAGCATCCTTCAACACACCATTCCTAAAAAAGATATATCAATGTAAGATCTGACTGATGTGAAGCACACACCTTTAGTTCACCTCTTGAAAGGGCAACACCCCTAATTCACCTCTCGAATAGGTAAAGGTAACCTTCAGTAGAGGCTTGGTGAATATGTCTGCTAACTGCTCCTTATTGGAAACATGTTCCAATACAATCTCTTTGTTCTGAACCTTTTCCCTCAAGAAATGATACTTAAGCTCAAAGTGCTTGGTTCTAGCATGTAAAACCAGATTCTTAGAGATGTTAATTGCACTTGTATGGTCACAAAATATACTTACCAGTTCAGATACAGGAACTTTGAAGCCATTTAGTACATGCTTCATCCAAATTGTTTGATTGAAATTCATAAAAGCTGCAGCATACTCCACTTCTGCTATAGACTGAGAGATACAACTCTGCTTCTTACTCATCCATGAGACTAGTCTACCACCAAGAAAGAATGCACCATTGGTTGTGCTCTTCCGGTTGTCCACATTACCAACCCAGTCAACATCTGTAAATAATTTCAGGTTGAAATCATTACTGTATGGATACCATAATCTATAGTCAATAGTTCCCTTCAGATATCTCAAAATCTGCTTAACTGCTACGAAGTGGGATTCTCTTGGGCTTTTCTGGAACCATGCAGTAATGCCCACTGCATGTGCAATGTCCAGTCTGCTATGTACTACATAGTGTAATTTACCAATCATTGATTGGTATTCCTTCTCATTTACCAACCCTGAGTCATCCTCTTTTGATAATTTACAACCAGTCACCATTAGTGTATCAACTGGTTTGCTGTCTTCCATGCCAAAAGTCTTCAACACCTCTTTGACATACTTGGACTGAGTGATAAAGATTCCATCTTTCATTTGTTGAATCTGTAGTCCAATGAAGAACTTAATCTCCCCTATAAGTGACATCTCAAATTCCTTTTTCATCTCATTTGCAAAATCATGACTCATCTTGTCATCTCCTCCAAAAATTATCTCATCAACAAATACCTCACAAATTAGAATCTGATCACCTTCTTACTTCAAATAGATATTGCTATCTTAACATGTTCTCTCAAATCCAATCTTCACAAGATGGGAGTATAAGCGTTCATACCATGCTCTAGGTGTCTGCTTTAGTCCATACAAGGCTTTTTGTAGCCTACACACCATATCACTGTCTTCTGATAGGGCAACCCCATCTGGTTTCTCTATATACACCTCCTCTTCTAGTATTCCATTCAAGAATGTAGATTTTACATCCATTTGATATACTTTGAATCCCTTGAATTCTGCATATACAAGAAGCATATGAACTCCTTCCAATCTGGCTACTGGAGCAAAGGTTTCTCCATAGTCTTCTCCTTCTTCTTGAGCATATCCTTTGCACACTAGTCTAGATTTGTTTCTTACCATTGTGCCATCTTCATTCACCTTATTTCTGAAAACCCATTTGGTTCCTATGACATTTTTATGCTCAAGTCTGGGTACAAAAGACCATGTACCATTCTTTTCTATCTAGTCAAGATCCTCTTCCATTGCCTTGATCCAGTATTCATCTTTATGTGCCTCTTTGAATGTTTTAGGCTCAAATTCAAAGATCATGCAAGAGTTTTCTCTGACCTTTCTTCTTGTAAGAATTCTTGCATCCTTGTCTCCTATGATCTGCTTTGGATCATGATTTAGCTTTACATACCTAGGAACGATCTTAGTTGTTTCCTCTTTCTTTCGTTCTTCATCCTCATCTTCATCAGCATCAGCATCTATCGGTGTAGGAGCACTGTTACTGGTGCTAGGGTGTTTTACAACCGGTTCCCAAAAGGTTACTATTGGTTCATCTCCTACTTGTTCACTGCCGGTTTCCTCAAGTTTCTCAGAGGTTTCATCAACTTTAACATTGATGCTTTCAACAATTCTCTGAGTCCTATTGTTGAAACATTTAAGAGCTTTTCTCTTTGTGGAATACCCTAGGAATATTCCCTCATCACATTTAGCATCAAACTTGCTCTGATGTTCACTCCTCTTGATATAACATTTGCTACCAAACACACTAAAGTAGCTTACCATTGGTGTCTTACCGGTCCAATACTCATAAAGTGTTTTATCCTTACCCTTTTTTATGAGTGCCTGATTCATTGTGTAGGCTGTAGTGCTCACCGATTCTCTCCAAAAGGTGTAAACAACTTTTCCTTGGATCAACATTGTTCTAGCTTCTTCAACTACAATCTGGTAGTTTCTCTCTGCTAGGCCATTCTGTTGTGGATTCTGGGGGGCAGACAATTGCCTCTTGATGCCATTCTCTTCACAGTATTTGTTAAATTCACTAGAAGTGAATTCTCCTCCTTGATCAGTTCTAAAGCATTTGATTCTCTTACCACTTTCTTTTTCAACAAGTGCTCTAAAGGCTTTAAACTTTTTAAAAGCTTCAAAATTTTCCTTCAAGAATGTGACCCACATCATTCTTGAGAAATCATCAGTAAGAATCATAAAATACCTATCTCCCTACACACTCCTAGTTTTCATAGGACCACACAAATCAGTATGCACAAGATCAAGTAAATTGTCTGCAGTGAAAGATTTACCTTTGAAGGTTGAGGAAGACATTTTCCCCAGTTGACACTCTCTGCACAAAGGATTTTCCGGTTTACATAGCACAAGCAATCCTCTAACTGCCTTGATCTTACTGGCTTTCATAATGTTGTCAAAATTTACATGGCAGAGTCTCCTATGCCATATCTAGCTATCATCAATCTTCCCCATTAGACATGTACTGACATTAGCATTCAACTGAAATAGGTTACCTTTGGTCTGCATACCGATGGCCATCAGTTCACCACTCTTACCTTTTATTTTACACACTCCATCTCTCAATTCCAGAGTGAGTCCATTATCATTAAGCTAGGCAGCACTCAAAAGGTTGTGTCTGAGACCTTCTACCCAATACACATTGTCAGCACTGCTTTTTCCATTTAGAGAGATATACCCTCTACCTTTTACCATACATGGTGCATCATTACCAAAATGAACCACACCACCATCATACTCTTCCAGAGATAGAAACTTACTCCGGTCACCAGTCATATGGTGAGAACAACCACTGTCAACCACTTTCTTTTTCAACAAGTGCTCTAAAGGCTTTAAACTTTCCAAAAGCTTCAGACTTGTCTTTCAAGAATGTGACCCACATAATTCTTGAGAAATCATCAGTAAGAATCATAAAGTACCTATCTCCCTGAACACTCCTAGTTTTCATAGGACCACACAAATCAGTATGCACAAGATCAAGTAAATTATCTATTGTGAAAGATTTACCTTTGAAGGTTGAGGACATTTTCCCCAGTTGACATTCTCTACACAAAGGATTCTTCGGTTTGTTCAGCACAAGCAATCCCCTAACTACCTTGATCTTACTGGCCTTCACAATGTTATCAAAATTTACATGGCAGAGTCTCCTATGCCATATCCAACTGTCATCATACTTAGCCATTAGACATTGACTGATATTTGCATTTAACTGAAATAAGTTACCTTTGATCTGCATACCGGTGGCCATCAGTTCACTACTCTTTCCTTTTATTTTGCATACTCCATCTTTGAATTCCAGAGTGAGTCCATTATCATTCAGCTGAGCTACACTCAAAAGGTTATGCCTGAGACCTTCTACCCAATACACATTATCATCATTGCTTTTTCCATTTAAAGAGATGGACCCTTTGCCTTTTACCATACAAGGTGCAACATTACCAAATCGGACTACACCTCCATCATACCCTTTCAGAGATAGAAACTTTATCCAGTCACCAGTCGTGTGGTGAGAACAACCACTGTCAATAATCCACTCATTGGAATTATCAAAGCGAGAGACAAGAGACTTCTTATCTGACACATCTTCCTTGACTGCTACAAACACAATATCTTCATTTTCTTCATCTTCTGATTCCTCATTAGTGACACCTTCATCAACTGCTACAAAATAGTTTATCCGATTTCCTCCTTTGAACTTCTTGAACCTCTCCGATTTGTCCTTGTTATCACCATTAGGACAGTTTACATCAATGTGTCATATCATATTGCAAGAAAATAATTTCAAAGGAAGCTTACCTCTGTATTTACCGGTTCCCTTGGGAAGTCTCTTGGCAAGAAGAGCTTCAAATTCCATCAGGATCTCCTCATCATTCATTTCTCTACTCTATCTTGGTTCACCACTAGTACTAACTTCTTTGCCTTTTCTAGATGGTGCAGCAGATGCTCTGAAGGTTGATTCAGTCTTCTGAATACGGCCATCATAATTATTTAGCTCATAAGTTGTTAACTTTGCAATGATGGAGTTCATGGATACCTTTTTCTTGTCTATAGACCTTAACTCCTGAATAGCAGCAACCCTTATTGCATAGACCGGTAATAAGGATCTCAACACTTTGATAACAATAGTGGAATCTTCTATTTTACCACCTACACTGTTGATATCTCCAACAACAGTTTTGATTCTTATTCCATACTATTGAATGGTCTCTCCTTCAACCATCCACATGTCTTCAAACTTTCCCTTAAGGTTTTCTTCCTTAACTTGTTTCGCATGCTCATTGGCACCATAGATATTCTCAAGAGCATCCCATACTTCTTTGGGGTTCTCTTTATCCTGAACATCAATAAACTCAATGTCAGATAAACTGTTGATTAGGGCTTCCATGACTTGCCCATTCTCTTGAATCTCCCTCTCTTGATCATCAGTGAGAGTATCGGTAGGGATAACATAAGCATTCTCAACATAGCTCCAGTGTTGAGCACCCATGCTTCTGATGTATATCTTCATTCTGTCCTTCCATATTTTAAAGTTGTCTCTATTGAACTTTGGACCTTCCCTCTTCATCATTAGAGTAGGATCTTTTCCTCAAGCGGTTAAGCTTACAACATAGAGGACCTGGAAGATGCTCTAATACCAATTGATGAATAAATGATGAACAATTAGTACCAAACTGGTACTGAGAGGGGGGGTGAATCAATCTAGGCAAAACCACTTTTCCTAAACCGGTTTGACTGCAAATAATGCACTTTGACTAGCAAGCACTAACACCAGTCTAAACCAGATTACTATCGGTAAAACACAGTAAGAATGTTAAAGACATAAACCGGTAACACTTAGCTTTCCATACAATCTAATACCTCACTTCCTCTTCAACCTTATGCATAAATAAGTAATCTATCATCAGAAATATAATGACTACTAGTTCAACATATTTTACCAGTTTGACATAAAACACTAAACCATCACATGAAAGCCATCACACATGACACACTGATTTTTCATGTGGAAACCCAACTGGGAAAAAGAACGGTGGGGATGAATACCCACAAGCTATCCTTGAACTCTTTTGAAGTCCGCTATGTTAGGAGCCTAGTCTGGTTAGAGACTTTTACAATAGGTTTTGTTAGGAACCGATCCTGCTAGGGATCACCCAGTTAAGGGATGGCTAAATACTCGGTTAAAGGTTAGAACCCTGTTAAAGGTTACCTCACAAGAGGATTTGAAGAATTCATTGAATTGAGTCACCCTATTAAAGGATTTACACAAAATTCTATTAAAGCTACCCGGTTAAGGGATTTTCCAACTGTTGAAATGGTTAGAAGTCAATAGGTAATACACTGATCTGATAACAACACTCAATGCTAAGGAAGATCCACTTAAGCTCCTTTTCTTCTGCAATCACACTCTGCATGTATCAACACACTTCTCCAGTCTAGCAAGAATCAAGTATCGCTCACTAGGATACACACATACCATTTGCCAACAACTTCAAAATGAAAAACATCATCGACCTTATAGGAAATAGATAGGTTAGTAGCATAAACCCTAAACCCTAAACATTTAGGTTTTACAATCCAGTCGGTTCAATCCTGACCGTTAATCAAAGTGCATCGAATACAACAGTCTTCAACAGATCTGAAGACGTTCTCCAACGTTCATTCTTTGCCGCTCTGAGAAGCTGATAAGTCATCACGCGCTCTCCACCATTTACAAAGACTTCGCACATTCCCGAGGTAGATAGGATCACTCTCCATGCAAGATCCTCAAGGAAATCCTTCATGCGCACAATGCTAACATGGCAACACTATCTGGTCTTCACACAATTCTAACTCATCACAAGATGTCATTGGTTGAATCGCACAAGCTTGGAATCCATCAACTGGAAACCTTGAAGCTGAGACTACCAACAGGTAGTCATGAAACCCCAATACAAAACTTCCATTTACCGGTTCTTATTCCAATAAACTGGTTCACCTTCCAACATACCGGTTTACCTTGAACAGACATACCACTTCACTTTGAGCAGATACCGGTTCACATCATCATACCAGTTCTCCTACCAGTTTGCTTCCTACTCCATACCGGTTCATACTTCAGCATATTGACATCAATGACAACATACAATATCATCATGCTCTGCACATATGCCAACAGATAAGTACTACTAAATTTGTGATAGATTTACCAGGTATTATCAAACCTATTGATGTTGTGTATAGGGAATGCCAAATAGGGAAATACATGAATAAGAGATTTAAGGACAAAGACTATTCTACTATTATACCTATTAGAATCTATGAGAAGCAAGAACCGAGCAAGGATATATTATTGGTTGTAGATCACATGCACCTCCAAACAAAAAATAAAGATCAAAATAGCTAAATGAAGAAAAATCAAATATGAGTGAAAAAATAGAGATAAAAAAGAATTAGGAGAAGACTCTCATCAAGTTGTCACTGAACTAGTGAAGGTGAGAGTATGGTGGTTATTATATAGAAAAATAATAGCATATACATCCAAGGGGTGCATTAACTCTTATTCCCCATAAAAGTGGGAGGTTTTACCTTCTTGGTAGATGCCAAAACATGTGGCATAACCTCTTTACATGAAGACAAGAAAAGAGGTTGAGAAAGTTGGCACATAAGGCCAAAAGAGGGTGAGAAACCAAACTACCCCATAACTCATTTAGGAAATGACAAAATGGTGGTTGTGAGAGGTGGCACAACAATCCAAAAGAGGGTGTGCAACTCAACTACCCATGTGAGGTGGAGAGTTGCACATGTAGCTAAAGTATTTCACCATGTGTCTTTATATTAAGCACTCCTAATAACCTAAGCAAGCTTAAATAATGTGTGTACAAAAATTACATACCCCCTAACATAAGGAAAATAGAAAACCTACACTAACACCCCCCCTTAAGCATATCTTAGGTGGGTGAAAAGATGGGTCCCAACAAATGAGGCCATGCTAGGTACTCATGTACATAGATATCCCCCCCAAAAGAATCCTCCCATAAGAGGAATAACCCCCCCTTAAATAGAGAGAGAAAGAATGAAGCACTAAAAATCCCCTCCTAATGTAGACATCTATCATATCCCAAGCAAAGATGGCAAATGAAGGAACTTTCTTTTGGTGAAGGGTTTGGTGAAGATGTTTGTAGTCTGCTCCAATGTAGAACAATACTTAAGATCACTAATGCCTTCCTAAATTATCTCCCAAATGTAGTGCATCTGTATCTCAATGTGTTTTGTCCTCTAGTGATGAACTAGATTTCTTGAGATTTGTATAGTAAGTTCTGATTATCAAAAAATATAATAGGCTTTACGACTAGAATATAAAACTTAGTGAGAATATTTTGAAGCCAAATAGCCTTAGTGGTGGCATTAACTGCCCTTTGATACTCATCCTCTGTTGATGAAAGAGAAATTGTAGACTACTTCTTTCTCTACCAACAAATTGGACTAGAACCAAGTGAGAAGAAATACCCTGAAGTAGACTTATCATCCTGAGAATCACCTGCCCAATCTAAATTAGTATATCCCACCAATTCAATATCCACGCTTGTTGCATACCAAATTCCATAATTATGAGTACCCTAAATAGAGTGGAGGATCCACTTAGCTACTTTCCAATGTAACTCATGTGTCGCTTGCATGAATCGAGAGACCATGGCCATAACATATGAAATGTCAAGTATCATATGCATCAAGTAGATGAGACTCCCAACAAGTTTTCGGTATAAAGTTCCATCAACCAAGGGTGAAGAGCACTTAGCCTCAAGTTTAACCCCTGACAAAAATAAGGTAGATGCAAGCTTACAGTCAACCTTGTGAAATATAGAGGGCATATCAAGTGCATACTTAGGTTTTCCAAGGAAGATACCTGAAGATGACTAAGTGATCTCAATTCCTAAGAAGTAATGCAAAAGACCCAAGTTTGACATCAAGAATCTATCATGTGGAGAAATTTTCACCACCTTGACGATGGATGAGTGATTCTTTGTGATCAACAAGTCATAAACATAGAGAAATAGAAATGTAAGAGTTTCATCCTATTGCCAAATGTATACGTTTGAATTAGAATGGCACCAAGTGAAACCAATTGTCAAAAGGAATGAGTCCATCTTGGCATACCAAGATCAATGAGCCTATTTAAAGGCATAGAGACTTTCAAAGTTGACACACAAGTGAGGGATCCTGAACAAACCTCTATGTCAGCTCCATGTAGATTTCCTCCTGAAGGTTTCCATGAAGAAATGCACTCTTCACATCCATCTAATGAACTTACCAATGATGGGTTGCAGGTATAGCAAGGACAAGTTGGATGGAATTCATCATAGAATTTGGAGCAAAATTCTCAGAGTAATCAATCCCTAGAACTTGGGAAAATCCTTTTGCTACCAAGCGAGCCTTATACTTAGAAAGAGGGACTAATTCACATGTGTGATTCCTTTCCAAGGAATTTAACTCTTCTTGTATTGCAGTATCCCACTCAGGAACACCTGAAGATTCTCAAAATTGATTGTGGATCAAAAGATGAAGAAATGAAGAGGTATGAAGCTTAAAAAAATTGTGACCTAGTTCTTCTAATAGCTAATGGATCACCAAGCCAATCACCTTCTGACTCAAATGTTTGTCGAGCCCAAATAGGCACTGAGGCTAGAGAGACTGCGGGAGAATCATCAACCTCTGAATGATGACTATGAGAGGAATGTGAATCCTCATCATCATTGTCACCATATAAAGTGGAGGAAGAATACTCCCCATCAAGAATAGGAGGATTAAGATCCCTAGAAGAACTATCATCATGATGAAATGTCTCCAATGTGATAGTGGATGGAGAAGTGGTATGAGAAGAACTAGAAGAATTCTCCTCAAAATGAACACTCCTCTCAAAGAACAAATCGTGTGTAGTAGGATGGAGAATCCTATACCCTTTGACATCATTTGGATACCCAAAAAATATGAAAGGCTTACTCTATGAATCCATAGCCTTGCATTTATCTGTTGGAATGTGGGCCCCTGCAAGAGAACCAAACACTCTGAAGTGATTAACTTTAGGTTTTCAACTAGTCCAAGCTTGAAAAGGAGTTATCCCCTTACAAATTTGTGAGGAACTCAATTCTGGATGTAACACACATTTGATAGCCTTTTCCCAGTACTAAGGTACCAAATACTTGGAGTGAATCACACAATTGATCATCTCCTTCAAGGACCTATTCTTGCGTTCTGCGACACCATTTTGTTGAGGGTTGTATGGAACTGTGTGCTTCATGTTGATTCTTTTTGAAGCATAAAATTGTTCAAATTAATTATTAACATATTCACATACATTATCTATACACAAAATATTGATGAACTTCCTAGATTGTTTCTCTATAAAAGCTTTGAAATCTAGAAAATTCTCAAAGACTTCAAACTTTTGTTTCAAAAGTAAACCCATGTATATCTGGAAAATTCATCAATAAATGTCAAGACATATCTAGCCCTACTAAAATATGGTTGTGGAAATGGTCCTACCAAGTCACTGTGTACCAACTAAAATAGTTGTGTATCTCTCCATGCTTTGCCTTTATCATATTTCTCCTTGGGATGCTTACCAAGAATGCATCCCTAGCAAATCCCATCATAAAATTGAATAGAAGGCAACCTTGAAACCATGTCCTATTGATTGAGTTGTTGCAAGTAATGATAGTTCAAGAAGCCAATTTTTTTATGCCACAAACAACTAACCTCATCTACATGAGTGAGTAAAACTATTGAAGGAGAGTCAAGAACATAGTGAGAAAACTAATATAATCTAGAATGATGATCTTCTTTTCCCATAGCCACAGTAGACCCATTATGTATTGTTAATCTTAGAGGATCTAGTTAATATTGAGAGGGAGGGTGAATCAGTATTAACAACAATTTCAAACTTAAAACTCAACCTTATAAAACTTCACCAAATCAATCATAAACCAGTAATAAACTTATCATTACCGATAATCACTAATAATTAACTGTTAAATTGATTTAATGAAACTTATCATTAAGTGTTCATCAACATGCATAATCTAAAATCAAAACATAACAACACATAAGAACATTCACCATATGAACACCATATTTTTCATGTGGAAACCCAAATAGGGAAAAACCATGGTGGGAATCGGTACCCACAAAAATTATACACTCTTTCAGCATGTGCCCTGTTAGGAGCCTAGCCCAGTTAGGAGCTTACAAAGATGCCTTGTTAGGAGCTTTGACCTATTAGGATCAACCTTGCAAGAGGATTTAACACTCAAATGTTTAGCTAATTGGTTAAGAAATTTACAATGTAAGGCCTATTAGGACCTACCTGGATAACATATTTTATCTGCTGCAACTACTAGGGAACAACAGTGAATGATCTAGGTATAGCAATTCACTGCTTGCTTGATTAGATCCAATTCTTCTCCAAATCTGCTACACTCTGGCAGATCTCTCACACTCTGGTTTGGCTTCACACTCTTCTCAAAATCACTGACACAACAAACATCAATTTTATAGACCTAAATAACCTTTTCAACTTAGTCAGTTACAAAACCCTAATACTTACATCATAGATCATCACAGATCTTTACAACTCATTATAGATCATCATATGGATCATTACAATCAATTACAAGACAATGCCAACCGTTGACTGATCGTAACTCATCACAACAACTCAATCTAATACAAAGTCAAACCCTTAGCTCATTTTGCTAAGCACTTTGCACATTCCCAATAAATTTGCTCTTGATCATGCCAACACATCATTCAAACACTTCACATGGTTCTAGCCACATTATTACCAACATTTGAATATGATGTAGATCACCACCAAACCAAAAATCATTACCGGTTAAGAGAATTCTTTACCAATCCTTAAACCCTTCTTAAACCGTAGCAAAAATACTATAGAAATCATAAACATGACTTCCAGTAACCAAAAAATGATTTGCAGTTCTGGTTAGATACATATTACAATGATATAAACTCACATTCCAAACCACAACACTTCAATCATCACCAATCAATAGATCTAATCAAAACATTTCCTTCTTTACATGTTAAGGTCCTAATTCTCAGTTCACTATCCTTAATATCGGTAAGGCATTTCCGGTAGACCAAAAAGAGTAAGATGACAAAATACAACATAGTAAACATCATTTTCCATCAATGACAATACAAATAACCAATCAAAGTCATGCAATGATGCAATCTCAATCTCTTCATCACAATGTCATCACAAATTGTCCTTTACTAGTTCAATCATCATTCTTCATCTACATCAATTATGCCAATCATGCCAACATTCTCCCCCTTTGGCATTGATGGCAACAACAACATAAACACCAACACATTCAACTAAAATCATGTTGCTTAGATTTGGATCTGTTGGTGTAAATAATTATTAATCATGGATATTATTACACCTTACTTAAGTTTACTTAGGTACATGCATTTCATAGTAGTTTGGGTATGAGACACTTGGGTGCTTGTGCCACATTGGGATAGTGTGTGTAGGATAATTTCCACCTTTTATGGTGTGATCTTGTTGTTACACTCCACATTCAGTGGGTGATCCACCTCATGTGGAATATTATATTATTTCTCCTACCTACCCACACCTATTTCCTACCTACCCTTGTTTCTTATTGAGCCACATGTCATGTTTGTGTGCTCACATATCCATATAGCCTTGCCTATATAAGCAGGCTCATATTCATTGTATGCAACAACGATTGATGATCCAGTTGATCAGTATTTTCATCTTGATAGAATACAGTTTATTTCTATCATATATTTTATCTCTCTTATTTGTGCTTTCCATTGCCTCTTGATCTTGGAAAAATCTCACATGGTATCAGAGCTGGTCCATGTCTCACATGGTATCAGAGCCATTAGAGTGCCATTGGTTTTCCAATTGAGAGAATTTTGGGGTTTGCATTTTGGAGCTTTCTATTGTAGGTTATTATTGGAGCTTGTTGGGTCAGATTTGAGGTCACCATTGGATTGAGGAGGTTCGAGAAAGTAAGAATCGCCTTTTATTTTGTCCAAATCCGACATCCGAGGCCAAATCTAGAGCCGTTTGAAGGTGGAGGGTGGTGACTTGTCTCGCTAGTGATCTGCAATTTTGGAGCATTTTTGGTCAAATCCGTCATCGCCATTGCGCTCAGAAGGCCCAAAAACACCAAGATCGACTATCAATTTGTCGAAATCGGCCTCCGTCACCCCGAGTTGAAAAAATATCCCCTCCCAGCCCGCCGTACGGACTTGCAGGTTTGGAATTTTTTTATTTTATTTTTCATTTTTTAATTTTTCAGAAAATTAAAAAATAAAAATAAAATTTTAGGTTGGGTGTTTTTATTGTTTTAGTTTTTTTTTTAAAAAAAGGGCAAAAAAATAATTTTTGGGGGGGTTTTTTGGCCTGCAGGCCACCTGCGGGTACCGCAGGGTACCTGTGGCCTCGCAGGTGTACCTGTGGGTACCACAGGCCACCTACGGCCTTGCAGGCACTACGGATAACCGCAGGGTACCTGCGGACCCGCAGTGTACCTGCGGGTCACCGCAAGCTTTGTGGCCCTACAGTGTACCTGCGGGTCACCGCAAGCTTTGTGGCCCTACAATGTACCTACGGGTGTCCGCAGGCACTACGACCCGGTAGTGTACCTGCAGGCCCCTCCCCGTGTGGGGGGGGTAAAATAATTTTGTTTTTGTTTTTTTTTTAATAAATGAAAAAAAAAAAAAACTTTTCTCTAATTTTTTTTAAATAAGTTTTTTAATAATAAAAAAAAAAAATCACTTTTTTCTTATTTAGTTAAATAAGTTTTTTTTTAATAAGAAAAAATAAACTTTTTTATAAAGTTTTTTTCTCTTTAATAACTTTTTATTAAAGTTTTTTTTTCATTTCATTTTTTTAAATTTTTTAATAGTTTTTTCATGGGCATGATAATTGTTTTTATTTAGATTTTTAAAATCTTTTAAAAACACAAATATCATTTAATAAGTCAAATTGGGAACACTTTTTTTCTTGTCACTTCACACCTGTCTTGCAGTGCTTCCAACCGGTAGTCAAGGTGGGGGTTGATTTGCTCCTTTATATCTCTTGACCACATTCCAATCGGAGGCGTCTTTTTCTACAATATTCTACAGGGCTTCTTGGTGGCATCATCTTCATGTTTCCAGATTTGCACTATCATGTTGTATGCTCTTGCATGAGCAATGTTGTACTCGCACTATCATAAAGTGCCAAACCTCTTTGTATCTTGTCATTGTTGACATATTTGATGTAATCCTCTTATACACATAGATTAGGAATATCTTGTGAGACTTGGTGCATGGCTCCAGTTGAGACTTAGATTGTACACATTTGCGCATGGCTCCCATGAGTACTGTTATTTTTGCTATTTCTGAGTATCCAGATGATGCTCACAACAGGTTGTCTCCATGCCTGATCTTCTTTTTGTTGCAGCGAATGATTCATCATCATCGACTTGGTACCTGGTTTTGTCACACTTTGACATTATTGGTGCAACATTGGCTCTCTTTCTTCCTTATGGGGAGGTATTTTGGTCATCATCATTGGACCATCTTTGCAGGAGACTCGACATTGAGGGGGGGCTTCATGGTCTCTTCTTCTCTGTTATGGGGGGGACATAGTTTTGTTCTTCTCATTCATCATTGAGAGCATTATGTGCTTTCATCATCTCTCTTTTGGGGGAGGGTTTTTTCCCATTGGGTTTTTCTCTCTTTCCCCGCTTTATGGGAGATTGCATTTGCATTTGTACATGGGTACCTAACATGGACTAGTAGCCGGGACCCATCTTGCATTGCCTAGTTGCATTGTAGACTTAAGTGCATTCCCCTAAGTTGCACTTAAGGGGGGGTGTTGGTGTAAATAATTATTCATCATGGATATTATTACACCTTACTTAAGTTTACTTAGGTACATGCATTTCATAGTAGTTTGGGAATGAGACACTTGGGTGCTTGTGCCACATTGGGATAGTGTGTGTAGGATAATTTCCACCTTTTATGGTGTGATCTTGTTGTTACACTCCACATTCAGTGGGTGATCCACCTCATGTGGAATATTATATTATTTCTCCTACCTACCCACACCTATTTCCTACCTACCCTTGTTTCTTATTGAGCCACATGTCATGTTTGTGTGCTCACATATCCATATAGCCTTGCCTATATAAGCAAGCTCATATTCATTTTATGCAACAACAATTGATGATCCAGTTGATCAGTATTTTTATCTTGATAGAATACAATTTATTTCTATCATATATTTTATCTCTCTTATTTGTGCTTTCCATTGCCTCTTGATCTTGGCAAAATCTCACATGGTATCAAAGTTGGTCCATGTCTCACAAGATCTTCTCTGCTACACTTCACTCTTCTGCCAGTTCTTCTATTCTTCACCTAGATCTAAATCATCATTTCTTCTCACCCTTTTTGTTACACATCTTCTCCTCCTTAGGCTAATATATTTATTCTCCCCCTTTGACAACAATGCCAAAGGTGCATATGCATCACCAGTCATCAAATCCATTGATGTTGTCTTCAAAATCACTGCAAATCTCATCTAAGTTGCTCCCCCTATGGAGTAGCCAACATTTCATCAATTCATGGTGAAAACTATTCATGAAGCCCACTAGATTGATGCATCTCTTGCATCCTAGTTGGTCTTGTATAGGGATGTAATCCCTAATTTACCTCTGAGGTACTCAAAGGTAGTCTTCAATAGTGGTTTAGTAAAGAGGTCTGCTAGCTACTCTTTGCTTGTCACATACTCCATTCTGACTTGTTTTTACTGTACTCTCTCCCTTAGGAAGTGATATTTAAATTCTATGTGCTTTGTCCTTGCATGTAACATAAGGATTTTGAAATATTAATAGAACTAGCATTGTCACAATAAATAATCACCAGTTCAGACATATCTTTCTTAAAACCTTCCAACACATGTCTCATCCAGATTGTTTGTGTGCAATTCATAGATGTTGCAACATATTTTGCCTCTTCTATTGACTATGAAACACAAGTTTGCTTCTTACTTGTCTAAGAAACCAATCTACCTCCAAGAAGAAAATATCCAATAGTAGTGCTTTTTCTATCATCAACATTGCCTGCCCAATCTGCATAAGTAAACACATTCAAAGAAAAATCACCTTTATAATGATACCATAAAACATAATCTATTATGTCTTTCAAGTACTAGAATATCCTTTTCACCGCTACCAAGTGAGTCTCCTTGTGATCCTTCTGAAATATAGCAACCAAACCAACAACATGTTTAATATAAGGCCTATTGTGAACAACATAATGAAACTTACCAATCATAGACCTATATTCTTTTTCATCAACAAAGGGTGAATCATCATGTTTAGACAATTTACAACCTGTCACCATCAGAGTACTAACTGGTTTACAATCTTCCATGCCAAATGTTTTCAACACTTCCTTTACATACTTACTCTAATAGATAAATATTCCATCAGCCAATTGTTGGACCTGTAACCTAATGAAAAACTTAATCTCACCAATAAGAGACATCTCAAATTCTTTCTTCATCTCCTTGGCAAAAGCCATACATAAATCATCATCACCTCCAAGAATTATATCATCTACAAATACTTCAGCTATCAACACTCTATCTCCATCATTATTAAGATATATGTTACTATCCTCACTGGTATGTTGGAATCCTATCTTGATCAGGTCTACATGCAATCTTTCAAACCATGCTCTTGGTGCATGCTTCAATCCATACAGTGCCTTATGTAACTTCCAAACCATATCTTTATCTTCAGACAAAGAAAATCCATCTGGTTGTTCTATGTACACTTCTTCCTCAAGGATGCCATTAAGAAAAGCAGATTTAACATCCATCTGGTAGACCTTAAAGCCTTTAAATGCAACATAAGCAAGTAACATTCTTACTCCTTCCAATCTTTCCACCAATTCAAAGGTTTCACAATAGGCTTCTCCTTCTTCTTGTGCATAGTCTTTGCATACCAACCTTGTTTTCTTCACTCAACTTGTTTCTAAAGACCCATTTAGTGCCAATCACATTCTTGTCTTCCTGTCTGGGAACAAGTGTCCATGTCTTGTTCTTCTCTATCTAATCTAATTCCTCATTCATAGAATTAATCCAATCATCATAATGCCTCTCTTACTATTTTAGGCTCAATAGTTGAAATCATACAGGAGTTTTCTTTGATTTTCCTCCTAGTCTGTACACCAACATTCTTATCTCCTATAATTTGTTCTTCTAAATGATTTAATTTGACATACCTTAGTATAACCAGTTCTGGTGTTGTGCCTTATGCTTCATGTTCTTCATGTTCTTCATTGCTTTCTTCATTTACCAGTTGAGCACCTATTTATGCATCTTCTTGCTCATCATTCTTTTGTAATTCCGGTTCAATAAACACATGTTTTTCTTCATCTTTCTTAGGTTCAGATCTACTTGTCTCATCACATTTCTTAGAGAGTTCATCTATCTTCACATTTACACTCTCAATTATCCTTTTTATTTTCTTATTATAACATTTGAAATCTTTACTCTTTGTAGAGTAACCAGGAAAAATACCTTCATCACACTTTGCATCAAACTTTCTAGTGAAATTATCACTTTTAATGAAACATTTACTCCCAAAAATTTTAAAGTAACCTACATTAGGAGTCTTGCCATGCCATAATGCATAAGGTGTTTTTTGTTACCTCTCTTGACAAGTACCCGATTTAAAGTGTAAACAAGAGTGCTAACTGCGTCTCTCCAAAAACATTTCAGTACTTCACCTTGAATCAACATGGTTCTAGCAGCTTCAACAATTGTTCTATTCATTCTCTCTGCTATCCCATTCTGTTGTGGAGTTATAGAAGCTGACATCTGCCTCTTGATTCCTTGTTCATCACAAAACTTCACAAACTCATCAGATGTAAATTTTCCTCCCCAGTCAGATTTTAAACATTTCAAATTCATCCCGATTTCTTTCTCAAATAAAGCTTTGAATTTACTGAATGCCTCAGACTTTTCTCTTAGAAAAGTTACCCACGTCATCTTAGAAAAATCATCAGTGAAAATCATGAAATATCTATCACCAAAATAGCTCTTAGTCCCCATAGGACCACAAAGATTAGTATGAACCAAATCTAGAATGTTTTCTGAAGAGAAATACTTATTCTTTAAAGATATAGAAGTCATATTACCCATCTAATAGTCCTTACATAACACATTATTCAGTTTAACAAGCTGGGGAAAACCTCTTACAATACCTGATTTACTAACCTTCATCAAATTGTCAAAATTCACATGACAAAACCTCTTGTGCCATAACCAGCTGTCTTCAATCTTTGCCACCAAACAACTATTCACATTAGTATTCAGATGAAAAACACTACCTCTTGTCTTCTTTCCAGTAGCTATCAATTCTTTATTGCTTCCAAGAATCCTGCACACTCCACTTTTAAATTCTAGAAGATATCCCCTATCATTTAATTGACCAACACTCAAAAGGTTATGTTTTAATCCATCAACCCAAAAGACATCATCTGTATTTATTTTTCTATTCAATGAAATGGTTCCTTTACCTTTAACCATGCAAGGTGAGTTGTTACCAAACCTAACCACACCACCATTAAATTCTTCAAGGGATAAGAACTTGTTTCTATCACCGGTCATGTGGTGTGAGAAACCACAATTTATTATCCATTCATCACTGCTATCCATGTGAGACACCAATGCCTTTTCATCAGTCAGACCTTCCTTCACAACAACAAACACTATCTCCTCATTGTCATCTTCTTCTAATACTTCATCAGTTACTCCTTCATCAACTGCCACATAGCAATGTTTATGTCCTTTTCCTTTAAATTTCCTGAACTTTTCTTTCTATCACTATTAGGACAATTTGCAGCAATGTGTCCAATCTTATTGTAGGAAAAACACTTCAGAGGAAGTTTACCTTTGTACTTACCAGTGCCTCTAGGAAATCTCTTAGCCACTAGTGCCTCAAGTTCCATTAGATGATCTTCATTATTATTGTCAATTTTGTTACTGTTGTGACTAGACCTGCAGTCATTATTATGATAAATATCCTTTCCTTTCCTAACAGATGTACCGGTTACAAAATATTTAAAAGCAGATTTAGATGGTTTTGAAACACTATTATCAAAGTTTTTTAACTCAAATGCTGTCAAATTTCCAATAAGAGAATCAATAGTGACTTTATGTTTAGAAATAGATCTCAGTTCTTGAATTGCAGAAACGCTTATAGCATATTGTGGTAGGAGAGTTCTAAAAAATTTACTAACAACAATATCATCATCACCTCCAACACTCTTAATACCACCTACAACTTCTTTAATCCTTTGACCATATTTTGCAATGTTCTCACCATCAACCATTTTCATGTCGTCAAATTTACCTCTTAAACTTTCTTTTGTTTCTCTTTGTGCATGTTCATCTCCTCCATAAATCAGTTCTAATTTCTTCCATACCTCAAATGCAGTTTCTAATTTATGAACATCTATATACTTAGAATCAGATAAAGTACTTACAACTTCTTCCAGGGCTTGAATGTTTTCTTTATTTTCATTAAGCTCATCTGGTGTCAAGGGACTAGTAGTAGGAGCAACATACTTGTTTACCACATTATTCCAATACTGAGAACCCAATCCTTTAATGTATATCTTCATTCAGTCTTTCCATATCTGGTAGTTGTCCATGGTAAACTTCGGACCCTCCTTCTTCATTATCTTCCTTTAGGATCTTTCCCTCAAGTTGTTAAGCTTTCTGCACATAGAGGACCAATGCTCTGATACCAATTGTTAATCTTAGAGGATCCGGTTAATATTGAGAGAGGGGCATGAATCAGTATTAACAATAATTTCAAACTTAAAACTCAACCTTATAAAACTTCACCAAATCAATCATAAACCAATAATAAACTCATTACCATTACCAGTAATCAATGATAACCAACGGTTAAACTGATTTAACAAAATTTATCATTAAGTGTTCATCAACATGCATAATTTGAAAGTAAAACATAACAATACATAGAAACATCCACCATATGAACACCATGATTTTCATGTGAAAACCCAAATAAGGAAAAACCATAGTGGGAATTGGTACCCACAAAAATTGTGCACTCTTTCAGAATGCGCCTTGTTAGGAGCCTAGCCTGGTTAGGAGCTTACAAAGATGCCCTATTAGGAGAAGACCCCATTAGGAGTCACCTGGTTAAGGGATTTAGATGATGAGCCCAATTAGGAGCTTTAACCTATTAGGATAAACCTCGCAAGAGGATTTAACACTCAGATGTTGAGCTACCCAGTTAAGGGATTTTGTCTGCTGCAACTGCTGGGGAACAACCGTGGATGATCTGGGTATAGCACTTAACTGATTTCTTGTTCAGATCCAATTCTTCTCCAAATCTGCTATACTCTGGCAGATCTCTCACACTCTAGTTCATCTTCACACTCTTCTCAAAACCACTGACACAACAAACATCAACTGTACCGACCTAAATAACCTTTTCAATTTAGTTGGTTAGAAAATCCTAAGACTTACATCATAGATCATCATAGATCTTTACAACTCATTACAGATCATCATATGGATCATTACAATGAATTACAAGTCAATATCAACCATTGAGTGATCATAACTCATCACAACAAATCAATCTAATACAAATTCAATCCCTTAGCTCATTCTAATAAACACTTTGCACATTCCCAAGAAATTCGCTCTTGATCACACCAAAAAATTATTCAAACACTTCACGCGGTTATAGCCATGTCATCACCAACATTTGAACTTGATGTAGATCACCACCAAACCAAAAATCATTACCAGTTAAGAAAATTATTTACCAGTCCTTAAACCCTTCTTAAACCCTAGAAAAAATAAAACAAAAATCATAAACATGACTTTTAGTAACCAAAGCATGATGTGGTTCTGGTTAGATACATATTATAATGATACAAACTCACATTCCAAACTGCGACACTTCAGTCATCACCAATCACCAGATCTAATCAAAACATTTCCTTATTTACAGGTTAAGGTTCTAATTCTCAATTCACTGTCCTCAATACCGATAAGGCATTTCCAATAGACCAAAAAGACTAAGATGACAAAATACAACATAGTAAACATTAGTTGCCATCAATGACAACACAAATAACTGATCAAAGTCATCCAATCATGCAATCTCAATCTCTTCATCACAATGTCATCACAAACTATCCTTTATCGGTTCAATCATCATTCTTCATCTGCATTAGTCATGCCAATCATGCCAACATGTATTTCACTGATTACCACCGTATCTAGTGTAAATTTAACTTTCTTTCCAGTACCAATGTGCATTGTTTGATAAACAAATAAGAGATTAGTTGATAAATATGGAACACAAAAGACATCCTCAAATGTTCCTTTTCCCACATCAATAGCCCCTCTCCCATGCACTTCAACATGATCATCATCACCCATTAATATAGATGGCATATAACATCATTGTAAAGAGGTGAAATCATCTTTTGAAGAAGCCATGTGATGCGAAGCACTTGATTCAATGATCCAATAATTTGGTTTTGAAGCAATAGCTATTGGATATTACTGAGAAGCTTGTTGGAATGATGTTTTGTCATTGATGTCAACATATTCTTCTGTGTATTCTAGTGTTGCAATCAGAATTGGATGATTTGAATTGGTCAATGTGTTGTAGTTGAGCTATTGTGGTTCATTGGGTTTAGAAATAATTCTCCAGTTGATTCAACATAAGTTTCAGTGGTACCCATGATGTTTTGATCAAATTGTGAGAACCAGTATTGAGGTTGGTTATTCAATTGTTTGTGTTATTCGGTATTTTGGATTCTATTCCACATTTCTCTAGAATTGTAATATCTTGGTTTATGGATTTGGTAGAGTGTTTGGGATGTTCATATGTGTCCTCAATTCATATGGTTTGTGGCTTGAAGTTCCGCAAGAGAATCTTTTAGTTTGATAGTTAGTTTAGTGTATGTTCTTAAGGTTTAGTATAATGATGATAAAGGTTCTAGTAAGTTGTGATGTTGCAGTTGTTGTTGTGGTGATTCACATTGCATGTGGATGCGTCTAGATCATTTTCTATCCATGTTGATGGTTCACATTGATCGTTGTGTGCATTATTGATCATTTTCTTGATCTGGTGGTGTTCTTCGTGTTATACGATATTCATGATGATTTTAGCGTGTTGTGGATGTTCGGGGTGTAATTATTGTAAGTTTTTCTTGTGTGCGGTGTTGGTTTAGGTCTAGACTATGTCTTAGCTGACATTGTTTTGGTCTGCATGTATTGTTGTAGCATGTGAAGTTATTTTTTTGTAATTTGTGTTGAGGGTTTTAGCCAACCTTTAAATAGAGGTTGATTATTTGTATAAATATATCTAATATTCATGTGAGAGTGGTATCTGCCTATGAAAACATTGATTTGATCTTTCAGTAGAAGAGGAGAAGTGTGAAGAAGTATGAAATAGAAGAGTTCGAGTATATGTACTTAATCAAAATTGTAACCAGGCATAAGAAGATTTCATTACATCAGTTCATGATCCTCCAGATGTAATCCGAATAATTTTGTAAGGCAGTGAGCCTTCCCCAAGGTTGTAGCCCTTCTTGTTTTGTGATTTGAGCAGTGAGCTCTAGGGAATGTGGTTGAATGCATGTGCATTCCCTATTGTAATATTTTTACTTAATCCTAATAGGGTATTATCTCATTGTGGGTTTCCCACTATGGTTTTTCTCTTAACTGTGTTTTCCATGTCAAAAATATTGGTATTATGTGTGTTATTGATGTGGCATTGTTTCATGCTTTCACTGTTTATTATCAAATCTGAATTTGTGTTTAAATTGTGTAGAGTTTAAGAGAAAGCCGATTCAACCCCCCCTCTCAATTTGCTGCATGGTTGCCAATAATTGGTATCAGAGCTAGATCCCTCAGAAGAAGCTTGACCGCTTGATGTGGCCTGAGATGACAACCTTTTCTTTTAAGAAGGATAGTCTGAGATTTGATGGAATGAATTACACTCTTTGGAAGAACCAAATGGAATGTCATTTGAGATAAATCGATGAAGACTATTGGAAGATTACTAAGAATGTGTATAATGCTCCTCAGAATGGTCCTACAACTTTGAATGAGATAAAGGAAGCTGAATTCAATATCAAAGCTAAGGAAGCATTGTTGAATTCCTTATCTAATTTTGAGATGACTAATGTGATGGATCTGCAGACTACTTATGAGATCTGGGAAAAGCTGGAAACTTTGTATGAAGGTGACAACCATGTGAAAGTTGCTAAGTTGCAAAGCTTGAAAGGAAAGTATGAGATGTTGCAGATGGGCGAAGATGAGAACATTACGTCCTTTATGCAGAAAGTGAATGAGATTGTATTGATTATCAGATGTGCTAGTGGAGTGTTGGAAGAATCTGAGATTGTTGCTAAGGTGCTAAGATCCTTACCTCCTACTTATAAGCACAAGGTTATTTCTATTGAGGAGGTCTAAACTGTGATAGAAGTGACTAGAGATATGTGATTGTTAAGCTTGTTTCTTTTGAGTTGAGTGAATTTGGTGAAACCCCTCATATGTCTGAATCTGCATTAAAAGATATTGTATTCAAGAAGCAGAAATATGATCTGGGAGGAAGTTCTATAAGGGTATCTAGATATGAGAAGGAGATGAGAGAGCTTGAAGAACAAGAAAAAAAGCTTGAAGATCTTGAATCCCTGATTGCCAGAAGATTGCCTAAAGGTGTTGGTCAGTATGAAGGAAAGTTGCCTCTTAAATGTTTTTCATGCAATAAGATAGGACATTTTGCCTCAAGGTGTCTCGAAAGAGTTTCTAAGAAGCCATTAAAGCCATATAAGTTTAAATATCAAAAGAAGTGTTAATTTGCTGCTAATGAAGGTGTGACATATGATGAGTCCAAGAAAGGAAATTCAGGAGATGAGTGAGTGTTCATTTCTATCAAGTAAGATGATCCGGTGATTGCTGATTCTACTAGTTGTATTATTGAGGAGAAATCTTTAGCTACTAAAGTTGAAGAGAATGATGAAAGGGTTATTGATAGTGGTTTCTCTCATCATATGACAGGTGATAAGAGTAAGTCTATGAGTATGGAAAAGTATGATGGTGGTGTAGTAAGATTTGGAGATGACAAAGCTGGTATAATCTGTGGTAGAGGTTCTATTTCTCTTGATGGTAAGCATAACAATGATGATGTATTGTATGTTGAAGGTCTAAAGCATAAACTTTTGAGTATTTGACATATGGTAGATAAGGGATATGATTTGCAATTAAAGAATGACAAATGTAAGATCTTGAGTAGCTCTGAAATTGAGATTGAATCAAGTACAAAGACTAAAGGTAATATCTTTCACTTGAATGCTGGTGATAAAAGTTGTTTGATTGCCCAGATTGATGAAAGTTGGTTATGGCATAGAAGGATGTGTCATGTGAATTTTGACTACATGGTTAAGATAAGTTCTACTCAAGCAGTGAGAAGTCTGCCTATGATTGTAAAGCCTTCTAATCCGGTATGTAAGGAATGTTAGTTAGGGAAGCAGAAAAGAGTTTCTTTCAAAGGAAAACAATATACTTCTAATGGGATATTGGATCTTGTGCATACTAATTTGCGTGGTCCCTCTAGAGTGAGAAGATTGTAGGGTGACATGTATTTCATGTTACTAATTGATGAATATTCAAGGATGACGTGGGCTACTTTCTCAAGGGAGAAGTCATAAGCATTGGAGAAGTTCAAGATTTTCAAAGGTATGGTTGAGACAAAGACTGATCTGAAGCTAAAGTGTTAGAGATATGATAGAGATGGTGAATTTACCTTCAGTGAGTTCAATTATTTTTATGAAGATAATGGGGTGAAGAGACAATTATCTTCTCTACAGACCCCTCAGCAAAATGGTGTTGTAGAGAGAAAGAACAGGACAATTCAAGAAGTCACTAGGACCATGATTATTGAAGGAAATGTTCTATATATCTATTGGAGAGAAGTTGGCAGTATTGTAGTTTATACCTTTAACTGGGTGCATATCAAAGGTGATATTGGTAAGACTCCTTATGAGTTATGGTTTGGTCATGCTCCTGCAATTAGATATTTTATAATTTTTGGTAGTAAATGCTATATCAAAAGAGATGAAGATCTAGGGAAATTTATGCTAGAAGTGATGAAGTAATATTTCTTTGTTCGACTAAGAGTAAGGCCTACCAAATCTATAATAAGAGATTGAGGAAGATAGTTGAAAGTGCTAATGTGAAGGTTGATGAAGGAAATGAAAAGCAACTCAAATCTTTCAGATATAATTTAGATGATCAGGATGTCAATTTAGATAAAGGAAAGAAAGTGAAAACCTAGAGTCAAGTGCAGATTGCTTTGGAAAAGCTTGAGACTGAAGAAGAAGAAAGTGTTAATGTAGAAGAAAAAGGTCAAGAGTCTAAAAATAATGAAAATTATAAGACTTTTAGGTATGTAAGGTTGAATCATTCAGAGAATCGTGATAAGAATAGAGGTGTGATGACTAAGAGAAGAATTGCATAAGAGTATTGCTTGATTTCTAAGATTGAGCCTAAAGATGTTGATGAAACTTGTAAAGATGAAAATTGGGTTAAAGCAATGGAAGAAGAGTTGAGTCAGATTGAGAAGAATAATACATGGATTCTTATTCTCAGACCTAAGGATAAGAATGTAATTGGAACTAAATGGGTGTTTCAAAATAAATTGAATGAGCAAAGTGAAGTTGTTAGGAATAAAGAAAGACTTATTTGTAAGGGTTATTCTCAGATGGAAGGAATTGATTTTGAGGAGACTTTTGCTCCGGTAGCTAGAATTGAAATTTTTAGGTTATTTTTGGCTTATGTTGCTTACAAAGATTTCAAGGTTTATCAAATGGATGTCAAGTCAACCTTTCTTAACGATGATCTAGAAGAAGAGGTTTATATTGAGCAAATAGATGGATTTCAGTTGACAAATTAGAAAGATATGGTATGTAGGTTGAAGAAAGCACTATATGGATTGAAGAAAGCCCCAAGATCTTGGTATGCCAGATTGGATAAGTATTTGATGAACCTTGAATTCAATAAAGGTACTGTAGATAGTAATTTGTACTTCAAGATTGATAATGATAACATCTTGATTGTTGAATTTTTTCTTGATGACATTATTTTTGGTGGAAATGATGGTTTGTGCAAGAAGTTTTTTATTGATGATATGCAGAATGAGTTTGAGATGTTGCCAATAAACAAGTTTGTCTATGTGGTCGTTTATTTGAAACTGGCCCTATTTGCCCAATGAGCAATGACAAACGTTCCAACAGTTGGAGAGATTGGAGTAAAACCATAATCTTCCTATGCATTTGAGAGGGGCAACTCCCTTGTATGATGGGGGAATTTGGGATTTTTGTGTACTTTTAACCTGAAGTACATAAAGGAGAAAACACAAAACTAAAGAAAGATAAAGAATAGAAACCCCAGTAATAGACATACGAATACCAATTAAGATTTCACAATAGATAACGATTACAAAGGGTTTTAAGCATGAGATATGTTTTAGATATACGATGTTGATGGAAGAAAGACAACAAATCTCAACATACGAAGAAATAAGTTGTACTAACACACACATTTCAGGATACCAAGAAATGATGGGTTTCATCAAAATGCATATATTTTGGAATTGAAAACCAATGGATTGCACCAATACACAAAATGGATTACTAATTTAGTATACGATAAATTAGTAATAATAAATTATGAATACATTCAAGACATACGAACTCCATGCATTCTTCATTGTTCTCTTGAAAATATACAAGCTCAAAAGCATTGTTTGCAAAAATGTTAAACCAAAAGTTTTCCAGCATCTCCCCTTCTATTAGTGTCCCCCGTTACAATGCAAAAGCCTTGAATATATAGGCTTTTAGAAGGAAAAACTACTTTGTAACCAACTAACCTAGCTACTTTATGTAACCACTTACAATAACCACTTAAGATAACTACCATAAGCAAACACTTAGGATAACCACCTAGCATAATCACTAAGCATAAATTCTTAAAATAACTACCCAAGTGATAACTTGTAATAACTACCCTTTAGAAGCAAGTCAGGATTTACCTAACTTTTACAAAAATAAAGCCCAAATTCTAACTTGTGGTTACATGAGTGACATAATCATTTTTACAAAGAACAACTTGAAACATTGTAACTTTCAAGTTATGGATCTTGTTGAAGTAGTTTCTCCATCATCATTTGCTTCATTCACACTTGTAATCATCTTGTCATCTAGTCACTTAAGGATACAAAACATATATCCTTCCATTTGAAAGGAAAATAAAACTTTGAGCCTCTTCATAAGGATGGAAAAAGGATCACGTGTCCATTATGCAACCATTGCAGAAGCTTGTGTATGTTCCCACATTTGTATGCATGTTTGCTAGAGAATTTGCAATGATGATATCTATTGAAAACTCTCCATATATTACATTTGACAGATATCCATACATCTTATCACAAACCAATTCAATTTTCTGCATGTCTTGTAATTCATGTGTTTCATGAGCCACCATCTCTTCACAGCATTGAGTCAATCACACGATGCATGTTTATCTACGATAGCATTTCAAACTATAATATATGGAAAACATCACTTTACCATTATAGTTAGATGAACATCCTTTCATTATTCTCAAGCTCCCATTTTGGCAAAGGTGAGAAGGATGCTAAGAAAGGTTACAAAATTTGGCTTTACACCCACCAATTGCATTTACTTCAAGTTTCTAAAACTCTTTCAAGACATGGTTGTGTATGTCTTCTTTAAAGAAAAATTATGGTAGTTATAATAAATACTACATTCTCCTTTTGAACTTATCGACCTCTTTATTAACTTCCATAACTACATAAACTTGTCAATAACACCATTGTTGCTGCTGATAATATTGATGAGTTCGTCGGAACAACTGTTTTAAAGTTTCAGTGTTTTGCACAAGTTGGCCAAGTCATCGATAAAAACAAATCTTCAAAAGGGATCTAGTTGTATTTGATGCATCAGTGTCTTTTAAAACTCGCTTAAGTTTCCAATAAGCATGGGTGATGAAGTGATTGGGTCTCCTTGAAATAATCTTCATCTCATCGATGATTTGCTAAAGCTCAAAGTTTAGTACCAACGAAATGAAATACTAAATTGGCTATTCTAAGTGCTCTTAGAATCTTTTACACTGTAGAGATCTTGTCAATATTGATGTCTTCTCCATAGACAAAGTCATGCTTGACCAAACTCACAGCCCAATCAGCATACTTCTATTATAGAGAACACAAGAAAACCATGCTTTCCTACATCTTTGTATTCACACTCAGAAAACATTTTGACATCCATCCATTTCTATGCTCTAACTTCATTTTAATCTTTCAGACAACATCTCTTTTGATTTGATCTCTCAGAAAGGTTATGGAGTTTGTCTTTATACCAACCAATTGCATCAGCTTCACGTTTGAATTCTTCATTTTGTGCATATCTTGCAATCATTGTATGCCATAAGACCACACTTATTTGATACATTATGTAAAACCTTTCACATTCCATGGCTACTGTCTTTGGAGCTCAAAACCATTCTCGCGTTTTGTCTTGATGAAGTTATAAAATAATAGGATGATCCAATGGTACTTGACCTCAAGTTAGTTATAGTAACTAAATGTCACCTTCTTTGTTTTCAATGTTATCATAATGCTTAGTTTTAGTGTTTTGATGGATGTCCAAAAATTGCCACCATTAAATTCACGAGACAACATCTCTTTAATGACAACCTATGAAACAATATGGATGTGTTCTCCATGACAAAGATGATGCACAACATTGAGCTTGACACCATAGAGATTCTTAATGATATCAAGTTAGTTATTATAACTAACTATTTCTCAAATGCATCGGTACTTTCATAAACTTTGCCAAATTTTCTAAATCACCAATGCCTGGATTCTTCCAAAAGGATATATTGTCTCTTTTAAACTTTACCAAGTTGGTCAATTTGCTGATGATGCTAACTGTAACTTTTATGCCTTGAATAACTTACCAATGAGTTAATGAATGGAGTTCTAAAACAACTTCTCATTGCGTTATGAGTTGATAATTTTGTTCAATTTGGAAACTAACATACCTCGCCTATAGATCTTTGTATGGCAACTTTGAAGACTAAGGCATTGATTTTTGTAACCATTCATACTCATTCACCTCCAACTTGAGTTAGTGCAGGAAGTTTCTAACTTGATCATTTCGACTGGTTTGCATTCTTGTCAGTCTCTTTTTTTTATTTTCACAAATTATTAAAATGGCCAATGAGATAGGAGACTTTGTATTTAAAGATTATAGGAGACTTTTCAAAGTGACAATTATTGCACACAAGATTTCAAATGTCAAAAAGTTTAAAATTTGCCAAGTTTGAAAAATAGTGGTAATAGATGTCTATGATTGGTGAGATGAAATTATTTTTGGGATTGCAAATTACTTAGTTGGATAAAGGTATCTTTATATCTCAGTCTAAGTATGTGAAAGAATTGTTGAATAAGTTTGGTTTAGATGATGCAAAGCCTATTGGTACACCTATGGTGATCTGATGTAAGTTGACAAAGGATGATGATTCTCCAAAAGCAAATTAGACTAGATACAGACCTATGATTGGTGTTTTGTTGTATTTGACTCAAACTAGACCTGATATTATCATTGTTGTATGTCTTGTTGCTAGATTTCAAGATGATCCTAAGGAATCTCATGTTGTTGCCATGAAAAGTGATAGTTCTGATACTTAATGTTAAGTACAGATGCCAAGCTGATAAGATGAGAGGGGGGGGTGAATCATACAAACTTAATCTTCCATAAAAAACATCAGATTCAACCTTGGTAACATATACTTTAGTGATATAACCAAAAATGTTAAACATGCAAACTCAAAAGCATATAAACATCATAAACCTCATAACACCAGATTTAACGTGGAAACAAAAATAGGGAAAAACCACTATGGGATTTCGAACCCATTAAGAAATATACTCTTCTAGAGTATGCTCGATTAAAAGAAAATCCTGTTAAAGATTACAAACACATTGCTAGATGTGACCCGGTTAAGGGATTTCCCTTAGATCTGTTAGGATCTTCACCTTGTTAGAAGTGACCTTGTTAAAAGATTTCAAACACTCAATTAGAATGTCACCTTGCTAGAGGGTTTTACAAATAAGACTGTTAAGTCCACTCAGTTAAGAGATTTTCTATCACTTCACAAAATAACAGTAATAAAAATCTATCTGCAACTTCACGTCTAAAATGCTAAAGCAGATTCTTATTTGCTCAATACGATCTAGACATAGAACTAATCTTGTCCATCTGTTGGGCTCTATACTCTGTTATACAAATAGTTCTTCAAGCTTCTATGCTTGGTAATTACTATGTAGCATCCCTATGCATACACTTTCCCACATACATTGTTTATCAACAGTTCCCTATTTATAAACAATTGCCAACCGCTTAATCTCCTTGATCACATTTCCCATGATCAATCATAGCCATCAGATCTTCAAACTTTGACCAAGTTTAATGTATTCTTTGATCTGAAAAATGTTTTACCCCACCTTGGAACTTGCATACATCTCTTGGAACTTGTGCTAGGGTATGCGGTTCAATCTGCATTGTAGATCTTCATGCCGATTTTCCTTTGCCATAGATTCTTTAACAAACTTTATGCACAACATACCAATCATTTAATCAGTTCTAGCTCATTAGCTCCCTTTATTAAATAACGCATGTAACCATTTGATGCATTCTATTATAGCTCGGTTACAACTCGGTAAATACTAAACTTTACTCAGCAGACACTCTGTCTTCATTAACCGATAGCGATAACCTTAGGGTTTACCGACTAGGTTCTTTAGGGTTTACCGACTAGGTTCTTTGCTCAGTAACATAGTATAGTATTAACCTTACAATAAATAACATATGTATGATATCAAAACAATCTAAACTTCATGATCTCATCATTGTCTAACTCGGTAATAGTTGCCCATTGAATAACTTATTCATCATATTCTTTCTGTGTCTTTTACCGACACCTTTATACTCATCAAATCATACTTGTCAAGATATGGCAACATCATACTGATTTAGAAAATCAATTTCTTGACATCAATGACAAAATAATAATATTAAAATAGTAAATCATCCTTAATTAGTTATATCCATAATCATCAACAACCTTCTCAATATCCTTATTGAAATACCAACAATCTCCCATTGTCTGTTATAATGCCAACAATCTCCCCCTTTGGCATTGATGGAAAAACCAATTGATTTTACCTAATTGATTCGAATTGCTATGATATTCTAAAATGCTAAAATGCTCTCCCCCTATCATCAGTCTTCTCCCCCATACATTATACTTCTCCTTTTTTCTCAGTCTTTCTTTTCTTCAGTCTTCTCTAGTCTTCTCCAGTCTTCTCCCCCTTTGACAACAATGCCAAAAAGTAAAGAACTAAAAAATAATTTCTTCCTGTATGAAGTGATTTACTATTGTGATGTATCAACTTAGTCTCGGTCAAAGCATTTTGTCTTTAATTCCTATTTCCTGTATTGTTTCCTGCACACCTTTAGAAAACCTCCTAAAGTGTGTAAATTAGCATCAACTCCTAAAAGATATTATGTAGAGTCATCGAATTGATGCTTTCACCGAACTCGGTCAGTGAATGGAAGATAGGGGTAGGACCCCTAACTTACTTCTGAGATACTCAAAAGTGTCCCTCGGTAGTGGCTTGGTGAAGATATCTGCTATTTGTTCCTTTGTGCTAACATACTCCAGCACCACTTTCTTCTCTTGAGCTTCTTCTCTAAGATAATGATATTTGATAGAGATGTGTTTTGTCTTAGAGTGCATAACATGATTCTTTGAAATGTTAATGGCACTAGTATTGTCACAGAATATAGTTACTGGCTCAGTAAGTTTCTCATTTATACCATCCAATAGTCGTTTGATCCATGCTATGTTGGTACAATTTAATGTTGCAGCAACATATTCAACTTCTGTTGTTGATTGTGAAACACATCCTTGTTTCTTGCTAAGCCAACTTACTAGTCTTTCTCCTAAAAATAAAGCTCCTCCACTTGTGCTTTTTCTGTCATCAATGTTGCTTGCCCAATCAACATCAATATAAACTTTTAAATCAAATTCATTTCCTTTCTAATATACTAAGCCATAATCCTTAGTGCCTTTCAAGTATCTAAAAATTCTTTTGATTGTTGTCATGTGTGTTTCCTTCGGATCTGCAGAGAATCTTGCAACTATACCTACTGCATGTGCTATATCTGGTTTGCTGTGAACAACATATTGTAGCTTTCCAATCATGGATCGGTAAAGTGTTTCATCAACAGATGCAGATTCATCATTCTTTGATAATTTATAGTTGGTAGTCATAGGAGTACTTACTAGTTTTGAATCCTCCATTCCAAATTTCTTCAAGATTTCCTTTATGTACTTGGATTGAGTAATGAAAATCTTATTTTTCATTTGCAGTATCTGTAAATCTATAAAATACTTTATCTCAACGATTAATGACATCTCAAATTCTTTGCTCATTTCATTTCCAAAGTTCTTGCATAAAGAGTCATTTCCACAAAATATAATATCATCAACAAATATGGCTGAGATCAGTATTCTATTTTCATCATTCTTTATGTACATATTGTTGTTCTCACTTGTCCTTATAAAACCAATCTTAATCAAATAAGAGTGCAATCTTTCATACCATGCTCTAGGTGCTTGTTTCAAACCATATAATGCTTTGTTCAATTTACATACCTGATTTTTACTCTTGTCTTCAACAAATCCTTCAGGTTGTTCAATAAAAACTTCTTCTTCTAATATACCATTCAGAAATACAGATTTGACATCCATTTGATATACCTTGAAATTTTTGTAAGCAGCGTATGCCAACAATGTTGTTACTCCTAGTCTAGCCACAAGTGCAAAAGTTTCACCATAATGAATTCCTTCTTCTTGGGCATAACCTTTACAAACTAGTCTTGCTTTATTTCGAATGACCTCTCCTTTTTCATTCAGCTTGTTTCTGAAAATCCACTTTGTACCGATTACATTTTTGTCCTTCGGTCTTGGGACCAATGTCCATGTGTCATTCTTCTTGATTTGATCAATCTCTTTTGTCATAGCATTTATCCAATCTTCACTGTTAAATGCCTCTTTCACTATTCTCGACTCAAATTCAGAAATTAGACATGTGTTTTGTCTCAGTTTGTTCCTTGTCATAACTGGATCATCCTTATCTCCTCTAATCTGACTTGACGCATGATGTCTTCTGACGTATTTGGCTAATACAAGCTTGGTAGGCTCTATATGATCTTCTTCATCACTCGATAACTAGATATTCTCTTCATTTTCTTCAACAGTTTCTCGGTAAGACTTGTCGATTGAACATAGACAAATTCATAATAGTCTTCTGGTTCCTTGGAATTTCCATCATCATTTCTTTCTGCAAATTCATCAATTTTCACATTTGCACTTTCTACTATTTTGTTAGATGATTTGATCAGACATTTAAATGCTTTTCTTCTAGAAGAATAACCAAGAAATGTTCCTTCATCACTTTTCTGATCAAACTTGCCATTTCTATCATCTTTGTGTACATAGCATCTACTTCCAAAGATTTTGAAATAACTTACATTAGGTTTCTTGTCATACCAGATTTCATATGGTGTCTTCATAGTTCCTTTCTTCAGTTGTACTCGGTTCAGGGTGTAAACTGCTGTGCTTATTGCTTCTCTCCAAAATGTTTGTGGCACTTTCTTTTCAATCAATAGGGTTCTGGCACAATCCACAATAGATCTGTTTCTTCTCTCAGCTATTCCATTTTGTTGTGGAGTTCTCGGTGTAGAGACTTGTATTTTAATACCATGATCATTGTAGAATAAGTTGAACTCATCAGATGTGAACTCTCCTCCTCTATCTGATCTAAGACATTTTAGTTGTCTTCCTATTTCATTTTCAACTCTTGCCTTGTACCATTTAAACATTTGAAAAGCTTCTGATTTTTCTTTTAAAAACATAACTGACATCATCCTTGAATAATCATCCACAAATAATATGAAATATTTATCACCATAATAACTTTGAACTTTCATAGGACCACAAAGATCAGTGTTTACAAGATCTAAAATTCCCTTAGAAGTGTAAGACTTAGTTGTAAAGCTTGATCTTGTCATCTTACCCATCTGGCATCCTTGACACATAGTGTTCTCAGGTTTTTCAAGACTCGGTAGACCTCTTACTCGGTGCTTCTTGCTTATCTTGATCAGATTATCAAAATTTACATGACAAAACCTTTTATGTCATAACCAGGTATCATCTATCTTTGCATACAGACACTTATTCTGAGTTGAGTCAAGGTGAAATTTGTTACCTTTTGTTTGTGTCCCGGTAGTAGCTAACTTTCCATTCTTGTCATGAACTTTGACAATTCCTTTCTGAAATTCTATTCGGTATCCTGTATTGTTTAGCTGTGCTACACTCAACAAATTGTATTTCAAACCTTCAACCTAATAAACATCATTGCATCTTGCACTGTCAAGAAGTGTTATAGATCCTTTACCTTTTACTAGACATGGTGCATCATTACTAAATCTTACATAGCCTCCATCATAATCTTCTAACATAACAAACTTGTGTTTATCACCAGTCATGTGATGTGAGCATCCACTATCTATAATCCAAGAATAATTAGTATTTATGTGAGATATTAGGGATTTTTCTTCATACCTTTCTTCATCTGATCCATCTTTGATAGCCACATAAACTACTTCCTCTATATCAGTTTCATCTGATTTATCATCATTGGATTCCTCATCAACTATTAAGCATGTCTTTCTATCTCTTCTTCTGAAGTCTCGGTGTCCTCTGTAATGATTGTCTTTTTGTCTATCATCTCGGTAATCTCTCTTTTCAATAGAATCTTTGCCAGGACAGTTAGAAGCCATATGTCCTATCTTATCAGAATTGAAACATTTCAAAGGTAGTTTTCCTTTATACTTACCTTTGCCTCACGGTAACCTTCTGGCTAATAGTGCTTCAAACTCTTCTTGCTTTCTGATTTCCTCATATAGTTTGTGTACTTCCTCCATGTTCTTACAAAATCTTTCACTTGCTCCACTGTGATCTCCTTCAAAGTACTTATACTTTCTTTCATTGTAATTATTAGATTCATCAAGCTGAAAAGAACTAAATGCAGATCCAACTTTATTTACTGAAGACCCACTATTATCAAAACTACTTAACTCAAATGCATGTAGCTTACCAATAGTAGCATCTAAAGAAACTGACATATTGGGTACAGACCTTAATTCATTGATTGTAGAGACTCTGATTGCATAAGCTGGTAGAAGGGTTCTTAACAACTTACTTGTTATATCCTTTTCTTCAATGGTTCCACCTGCTCCTTTGATTTGATTGACAATCTCCTTTAGTCTTGTACTGTACTGAGTTATGTTCTCACCTTCATTCATCCTCATAGATTCAAGTTTCCCTCTTAGACTATCCACTTTTGCTCTTTGAACATGTTCATCACTACCATATACAGATATGAGCTTATCCCACATTGCCTTCGCATCATTGCAGCCTTCTAGATCATTAAACTCTGAGTCGGTCAATGTAGATGTTATTTCAATCATTGCTTGGATATGTTATTGCTTTGCCTTTATCTCTTCCATTGTCAATGGATAGGTGCTCGGTGTAATGAAATCATTCTCTAGATAATATACAACATATTCTCCAACTCCTGATAGGTGCAGCTTCATCCTTTCCTACCATGTAGAGAAACTTGACTTGTTCAGCTTCGCTGCATCCCTCTTATACATCTTTGGATCTTTGCCTCAAGTACCTTTAAACTTTTCTTCTAGAGTCCAAAGCTCTGATACCAATTGATAGTTTTGATACTTAATGTTAAGTACAGATGCCAAGCTGATAAGATGAGAGGGGGGGGGGTGAATCTTACAAACTTAATCTTCTATAAAAATATCAGATTCAACCTCGGTAACATATACTTCAGTGATATAACCAAAACTGTTAAACATGCAAACTCAAAAGCATATAAAAATCATAAACCTCATAACACCAGATTTAACATGGAAACCCAAATAGGGAAAAACCACTATGGGATTTCAAACCCACTAAGAAATATACTCTTCTAGAGTATGCTCGGTTAAAAGCAAATCTTGTTAAAGATTACAAACACATTGCTAGATGTGACCCAGTTAAGGGATTTCCCTCAGATCTATTAGGATCTTCACCTTGTTAGAAGTGACCTTGTTAAAGGATTTCAAACACTCAATCAGAATGTCACCTTGCTAGAGGGTTTTACAAATAAGATTGTTAAGTCCACTCAGTTAAGAGATTTTTTGTCACTTCACAAAATAATAGTAATAAAAATCTATCTGCCACTTCACATCTAAAATGCTAAAGTAGATTCTTATTTGCTTAATACAATCTAGACATAGAACTAATCTTGTCCATCTATTGGGCTCTATACTCTGTTATACAAACAGTTCTTCAAGCTTTTGTGCTTGGTAATTACTATGTAGCATCCTTGTGCATACACTTTCCCGCATACATTGTTTATCAACAGTTCCCTATTTATAAACAATTGCCAATCGCTTAATCTCCTTGATCACATTTCCCATGATCAATCATAGCCATTAGATCTTCAAACTTTGACCAGGTTCAATGTATTCTTTGATCTAAAAAATGTTTTACCCCGCCTTGGAACTTGCATACATTTCTTGGAACTAGTGCTAGGGTATGCAGTTCAATCTGCACTGTAGATCTTCATGCCGATTTTCCTTTGCCATAGATTATTTAACAAACTTTATGCACGGCATACCAATCATTTAATTAGTTCCAGCTCATTATCTCCCTTCATTAAATAACGCATGTAACCATTTGATGCATTCTGTTACAGCTTGGTTACAACTCGGTAAATACTAAACTTTACTTGGTAGACACTCTATCTTCATTAACTGATAGCGATAACCTTAGGGTTTACCGACTAGGTTCTTTAGGGTTTACTGACTCAGTTCTTTGCTCGGTAACATAGTATAGTATTAACCTTACAATAAATAACATATGTATGATATCAAAACAATCTAAACATCATGATCTCATCATTGTCTAACTCGGTAATAGTTGCCCATTGAATAACTTATTCATCATATTCTTTCTGTGTCTTTTACCGACACCTTTATACTCATCAAATCATACTTCTCAAGATATGGAAACATCATACTAATTTAGAAAATCAATTTCTTGACATCAATGATAAAATAATAATATTAAGACAGTAAATCATCCTTAATCAGTTATATCCATAATCATCAACAACCTTCTCAATATCCTTATTGAAATACCAACAATCTCCCATTGTCTGTTATAATGCCAACAAAAAGAATTTTTAAATATTTGAAAGACACAATTGATTTTGGTTTGTGGTATCCTAAAGATGATAACTTTACTTTGAGTGTTTTTACTGATGTTGATTGGGCAGGTGATGTTGATGACAAAAAGAGTGGTGGTGCATTTTTATTGGGTAAGAAATTGGTTTCATGGATAAGTAAGAAGCAAGATGCTATATATTTGTCTACTGCATAAGCTTAATATATTGGTGTTTCTATCAATTAGACTCAAGTGATTTGGATGAAACGGATGTTGAAGGATATCAAAGTTATTTTTGATGATCCTACTACTATATAATATGAAAATTCAAGTGCTATTAACATTTCTAATAATCTGATGTTTCATTCAAAGGCTAAGCATATATCAATCCTTTGCCTAAAGATATATTTGAGTATCTAAGAGAGAAGATAGGGGTGATTTCCCCTCCTGATAAGAACTAAGATGCATGGACTTGCATCAGTCCAGTGAACTTCACAGAGATATCTTGTGATCTAAATTGATGAGTTAGGCTACTATTCAGGGGAAGTAGTCAGTGTGTGGTTCAGATGTTCAGATTTGAGAGTTTCTCCTAAGGGGGAGCGATTATCTTCTAAAGGTGAAAAAATAATGATTTGTATGTGTCTTTTACATTAATGTCAAAGAAGGAGAGAAGCATGTGAAAAACTGCCATATATTGTGTTGATCTCAAGGAGAGATTGTTGAGAGTTATGGGAGATTGTTGATTGTTGATTTCTTTCATTGCATTGATTATTTTTAACATCCATAGGTTTCCATCAATGCCAAAGGGGAAGATTGTTGGATATTACTGAGAATTTTGTTGGAATGATGTGTTGTCATTGATGTCAACATATTCTTCTGTGTATTCCAGTGTTGCAGTCAGAATTGGATGAGTTTTTGACCAGTGTGTTGTAGTTGAGATGTTGTGGTTTAATGGGTTTAGAGATACTTATCTATAGTTGATTGAGTAGAATTTTTAGTGGTTCACATGATGATTTGATCAAGTTGTGAAATCCAGTATTGAGGTTGGTTAGTCAGTTGTTCGTGTTATTCGGTATTTTGGATTCTAGGCCGTATTTCTCTAGAATTGCAATGTCTTGCTTTGCGGATTTGGCAGAGTGTTTGGGACATTCATATGTGTCCTCAATTCAAATGATTCATGACTTGAAGATCCACAAGTGAATCTTTTAGTTTGACAGTTAGTTCAGTTTATGTTCGTAGGGTTTAGTATAATGATGATGAAGATTCTAGTAAGTGATGATGTTATGGTCATTACTGTGGTGATTCACATTGCTTGTGGATTCTTCTAGATCATGTTCTATCCATGTTAATGGTCCATATTAATCACTATGCACGTTATTGATTATTTTATTGATCCGGTGGTGTTCTTCATGTTATGTGACATTCATGATGATTGTAGCATGTTACAGATGTTCGACGCATAATTATTGGAAGTGTTTCTTGCTTGCAGTGTTTGTTTAGGTCCAGAGTATGTCTTAGCCGACATTGTTTTGGTCTGCATGTATTTTTGTAGAATGTGAGGTTATTGTTTTGTAATTTGTGTTGAGAGTTTTAGCCGACCTTGAAACATAGGTTGGTGATTTGTATAAATATATGTAATATTCATGTGAGAGTGGCATCTGCATGTGCAAATATTGATTTGATCTTTCAGCAACAGAGGAGAAGTGCGAAGAAATGTGAAAGAGTGGATTTTGAGTATATGTTCTTACTTGGAACTGTAACCAAGCATTAGAAGATACTATTACATCAATTCATGATCCTTTGGATGTAATCCAAATACTTTTGTAAGGCAGTGAGCCTTCCTCAGGGTTGTAGCCCTTCTTGTTTTGTGATTTGAGCAGTGAGCTCTAGGCAGTGTGCCTAAATGCATGTGAATTCCCCATTGTAATATTTCCACTTACTATAATAGGGTATTACCTCATTGTGGGTAGGTTCACACCATGGTTTTTCCCTTAACCGGGTTTTCCACATCAAAAATCTTGGTATTTGTAGCATCATAAATTGTACACCCTTGCTAGGGTGGTGCAATTCCATGCTTGGTTTAGCACCTGCCTTAGTGTGTTTTGCATCTCACATTTCTAATCTCTTTTAAGTATTTAATTAATCAATTTAATTTAATCTAAATACATATTTCATCACTTCACACATCATAAAGTTGGGCCCATTACCCTAAGTGTGCCCCTTTTCATTTTATTCCTTCAATTAATCATTAAATCATAAACCCTAATTATGTCCTATTTTGATCTTTAAGGCCCGATTTTGCATATCAAAACATCTCAAAATCAACTGTAACTTTGGGATTTGCTTTAATATCATCATATCTAACAGCCCTAAAAAATTTGGTGAAAAGTTGGTCAGACCATGTGCAAGTGCAACACAGTCCTTGATATTTTTCCCAAAATTTTGAGAGCACAATTCTATGATATTATAATTCTTAACCCCAAAATATTGGTGAGAAATTAAAATCCTAGGTCAGTCTAAAGGTGAAATTAATATCTAGGGTTTCATACATGAGATCTCTCTTTCTTCATTTGATGGGATCTATGGAATCAAATCTAGGAAAAAGCTGTTGGAGCGATTACAAGGAGCCTTATATGTAGCAAAATAGAAAATATTTGGAGTCTTCAACAACATTTAACAACACCTATCAAGAATTCATCAAACATTCTTTCATCAATTGGGGGATTTTGAAGATATAGGAAAGCAATAGGAGATCACTGACTGAATATTGGCTTGTACCTCTCTCTTGGGGTTGGGTATGGTTTCATGTTGTTTCTATGTCTTTGTATGAGCTTAATCACATCAATTTGATTTACATTTATGCTTTAGATCACTTTACATCATTGATTTAGGGTATTTACTTTGTCAATTACAAGCAATTAGGGTTTATTCTTTAGGGTTGCTCTAGATTGTTTACTCACATCCTAGGATCTTGTACACACACAAGGTTCTTGCACACACTATTTTACTATACAAATTGGCTATTTGTTGAGGTGGAAATCACTGAAATAGGGGTTTGACTAAAGAAAACCCCATATAGCCACCCAAAACCCTATTTTTAGCTACATGTGTAGATTTGGGATTCGAGCGTCACTGCAAGTTTCAGAACCGATAGAGCACACAGAGATAGTTCCAGGGCTCAGATCTTAGGAAAAACCCTTGGGACAGGGGCATGGCACCCTGGTCCTCCCTGTTTTCAGCAAAATTTCACAAGACAACAATTAAGAGTCCTCATATCCCAGTCTATCAAGTACAACTTTCAGTTTGCAGAGTCAAGGTAGGGGCGCAACACTTTGGTCCTAGTAATTTTGGCTCATATTTTTGGCATAGGTACACCTCTAAATTTGTCTCCTAATCTGTACTTTCCAATAGCATATTAGTTGTTCTCAGTTCTGTATTCTCAGATTACTGCTACTTGTGTACATTGGCATTTTAGGTTAAGTCATTCAAATCTACACTTTGCATCACTTCTTCATCTCATTTGCAGCAAAGGAATAGAAACCCTAAGAGGTAATCCTTTGCTCTCTCTTACTCACAATAAGTAGCCAAAGTGTGTTACCTCCCTAGGCTCTTTCATATTCCACAGTGTGTACATGAGAGTGGGATTAGGGCTTGTTTCCTTAGTCTCAATTTTTCCCTTACACATTTTGGTGAACCTGGCGTGAATCCAATCTCATTTTCATTACATTGAATTGTTAGATCTAGATTTAGTATCTATTCATTTTTATTTATAAACATAAAATTCCAAAAGAAGTGAAAAAATCAAGAAAAAAAAAGAGATTTCCCTTTATTTGCTTGCATTGTATGTTTAAATCTCATTCAATTTCCATTTCAAAATGTCAGATTTTTATTTGCAAGATGTTCATACTTTTGATGATGTATGCAATTATGTTGATTATGAGTTTAGTAAGGATTAATAGGATGAATCGCTAGATGATTTTTTTAACCCTAAGCCTTCTAAACCCTCATTTTGCCAAAAACTAATCAACCTTGTTACTATGCCATTTTGTGGTGATGAGAAAGATAAGTTGAATGATTCCTCTCATGGGTACATTCCTATTAACTCCTCCACTAGATCTAGCAACATGGTTGCTTACAACAATTCCCTTTATGAGGATATGTCCCCCTTTGAATCAAAAGATAAATCTTTCAATCGATATGACCATGCTTTGTTGGATGATGCCCTTGATGAATTTATGTCTTTTCCTAAATCTTCAAACAAGAATAGTACATCTAAAAGGTTAATCAACATGATAAATGTGAATGAACATAGAAAGCCTCTTTTGTAGTTCAAGGTGCTTATCTTTCCTCAACCTCATAACTTCCCAATCAACCTCTTTTCACTTTTCAAGGTGGATATAGTCATGATTCCTTTAGTACTCCTAACAAACCTATCATTATTGTGCAAGGAGGAAATCCCACTAAGATTCCTTATAGTTATGATAAACAACTAACAAAGGAGAGTCATCATGTAGTTGCCCACACTTATAACACAAGAAACAATAGGCAACCTAATACTCCTCTGTTTATTATCACTTCTCTTCCCGATCCTTAACCTATTCTTCCTCAAGCACCTCACATTTTACAAACTCTTGGTAAGGAATATGATCTTATTGAACAACTCCAAGCTACTCCTACCAAGATATCCCTTTGGGACTTGATTCAAACTTCTTCAACCCATCATGGAATGCTACAAGATTCCTTGAAAACTTTGAATGTCCCACCTGCAACGACATTCAATAACATGACTTCCTTGATTGATTCTATCACATCTCCTAAGGCTCAAATTGTGTTTACCCAAGATGAGTTATGCACTAGTGAGATCCAACATCAATATGATCCTTTAATAATTGTGGTTATCATAAATGATAGTGAAATAAGATGAACACTAGTGGACAATGATTTTGGCCTTAATGTTTGTAGCATTAACTTGTTGCATAAAATCAATATTGATACATCTCTCATTAAGCTTGATTCTCTCACTATCTGAGGCTTTGATAATGTTGCTAAATCTTCATTAGGTATCATCACCTTACCTATTAAGGTAGGTCCTGTTACTTTTCCCACACCTATTCATTGTTGGTATTTTGGTATGTTTTTGTCATTGATGTCAACACCTACTAAAACACTAGCACTTTGGAGATCCAGCAGCATTCACTAGCAAGTAAGTAACTACTGCACAGTTATTGGTATATGGTTCACCGGCAGGATATAATGATCATCGACACTTGGAATGATATGGAAGACACTTGGTAATGTTGAAGACATCATGTGGACACTTTATTTTGAAGAATTAATCATTGGTATATTCATATTTGCATATTTGCTTTTACCGGCAAATAGGTCCAGGGTTACCTAGGGTTACACTGGCAGGCTTATCTTTTCCAGATCAGCATGGCATGCTATGGAGATGATTAATTATTGTTGTAAATGATTTAAGCCGACATGTTTAATTGGTTATTACATCGGATATTATATTGTTTGTAAAATGTTTTATTGTAATATATTGTAGAGCCAACCTACTAAAATTGGTCTTAGAATATGGTATAAATGTAAGATCTTATTTGTAAGATCAAATGTGGAATGTGAAAAAGAATTGTGAGAAGGTATATGCGAGATTAAGAAGAGCTATACATGAAGACATCATTTGAAGGTGAAGCTAGGTTTTTGTGGAATCATATTAGCATTACACCAACACTAAATCCAGCATATGAAGATGCTATTTTGTGCAATACATTCTTATTGGATTTAACCATCCAACTATAGTCAGTGTGACTCCCATTTTGTGATTGAGCAGAGAGCTCTAGGCTATTGGCCTTTCTGCATGTGCAGACCCCATTTATGTACACATACTATCTGCAGTAGTATCATCTAATTGTGGGTGAGGTTTACCACTGTGGTTTTTCCCCTTACAGGGTTTTCATGTACAAATATTGGTGTTATGTGTTGTGGATAACTTTGTGTTTATGTTTTCATGCATTAATCTTTACCGGTATAGCAATTAACTATTAACACTGTCTACTGGCATACTTAACTATTTTACCAGTATTAAGTATTAAGTTGGTTAAGTTGTTTTTGGTTTGAAATTTATTGACAACTGATTCACCCCCCCCCCCCCTTCTTAGTTGTCTCCGGGACCTAACATTCATGTCATGCCTAGAAATCTGACATATAATTTCTTATTAGGGAGACCTTGGATTCATAGTATGCAAGTTGTCCCCTCTACATTGCATAGGCAAGTCAAATTCATTTACAACAATAAGACATATACCTTGCTAGGTGATACCAACCTCCAAGCTTGTCTCCGAACATCAACATCCAAATCCTCTTCAACTAGTCCTTCCCCAACTATCTTAGATGATTCTTCAAAAACTTCTACTCCTACTAGTGTGTCTATTTCCTCCATTCTATCTCCTACCTCTAGTTCATCTCCCAGGGATTACTCAAATGAACTTAAGGTTCTTGAAGAAAAGCCTTCTCAACCTGGTTCTACCACTAAAGATGTCTTTTCTCTTGAAGAAATTCTTGCAGAAGATGATTGGGGATCCCTTTAATTTAATCCTACTTTCATAGGAGTATTAAATTCCCCCTAGAGAACCCAAGGTCAAAAAAAAAAAAGAAGAAGAAGAACCTAAAAAGTAATCTACTTTATTTGGGCCATTGAGTAATAACTTTGTGGTGGCTTCTCAGACTTCCTCTCCCTTGGTTTCTGATCTAGAGGATTTTGATCCTTCACTTTATGAGAATCCTCCTTCTCTTTCAGAAATGGCTAACCTTTATGGTTCTAGTTTTCACATCCTAGCTAGGTGTGGATATAATGTTAATGGTTGCAGTAACTTCCATGACACAAAATTTGGACTTGGATATGATCCTTTTGAGCGTACTAAAGCTTCTAAGAGACCATCTATTAGTGTTAATGTCATTACTACTTCTCTTCCACTAAAATATCTAGAGTATATTAACTGTGACCCTTCTAGTGTCTTTGCTTTGGATGTTTTTCCCACTGATGATTCCTTAGCTGAATTTGTAGGAGTCTATGACAACCTTCCTCGTTATCATCATAATCACAATTTTCTCTTGTTTAAATATAGAAGCTTACTTTGGGAAAGAAAGAAATAATGATGAGATAGTTAAAGAATTTCATCAATTGAAAGACTCTCCTCAAGAAAGTAATCTCCTCATAAGTGACACTATTGATATCAGGATGGATCCTTGTATCGAAGATAAAGTTATTAAGATAGGGAAATACTTGGATGAAGAGGAACGAGACCAATATTCTGAATTGTTACATGAATTCCATGAAATCTTTGCTTGGATATATTCTGACATGCTTGACATTGATCCTAAGATTGTAACTCATAACATTTTCTTAGTTCCTAATGTTAAACCCACGAAGAAAAAGATTCGAAAGATGAATCCTAAATTAGCATTGCTTGTCAAGGTTGTTATTAAAAGGTTATTGGATGTCAGATTCATCCATCCTATCAATTATTCCCCATGGATTTCAAGCATTGTGGTTGTGGTTAAATCTGATAACAAGATGAGGATGTGTATGGATTTTTGAGATCTTAATAAAGATTATTTGAAGGATGATTTTGTTGGTATTATGGATGTGTTGCATTGGTTTTGTCATTGATGTCAACACTTGTCAACACTTGAGAACACTTGTCAACACTTGGAGATCTTTGGTCATGTTCACCGACATGTTCAGTGACTTATGCACAGTCATCGGTATCTGGTTCACCGGCAGGTTATATTGTTCACCGGCACTTAGGATGATCTGTTATCATCTGGAGATTACTTGGTTATGTCAAAGACATTGTTTGGACACTTGGTTTTGGTGATTTGATTATTGTTACAATCGATTTTGCATATTTTTTGTTACTAGCAAATAGGTCTAGGTTATGGACCGACAAGCATTATTTATTCCAGATCAACACGACATGTTATGGAGATGTTTTATTGTTTGGTTATTATTGTAAATGCATTGAGATGACATCATGCATCACATATTGATTCATTTGTAATTAATTTAATTGTAATATCTTAGTGAGCCAACCTACACATTTGGTCTTAGGTTTTGGTATATATGTAAGATCTCATTTATGAGATTATGTGGATTGTAATAAGGTATATGTGAATATAAGAAGAGCTATACATGCAAACATCATTTGAAGATTCAAGGAGGGTATGAAGAAGACAATCAGAGCTTAACCGGTACTGAATCCAGCATATGAAGATGTTATTTTGAGTAGTACATTATCATTGGATTTAACCATCCAATTGTAGTCAGTGTGACTCCCATTTTGTGATTGAGTAGTGAGCTCTAGGCAATTGGCCTTTCTGCATGTGCAGAACCCATTTGTACACACATACTATCTACAGTAGTATCATCTGATTGTGGGTCAGGCTTCCCACCATGGTTTTTCCCCTTACAGGGTTTCCACATACAAATAACTATGTTATGTGTTGTTTATGTTATTTGTCTTTTTGTTTCATGCATTAAACTTTACCGGTACTGTTATTAATTGTTAAACTATCTACCGACATTAAGTCTGGTTTATCAGTATTATGAACTAAGTTTGGTTAAAGTATATTTGGGTTGAAATTAATAGACAACTGATTCTCCCCCCCCCTCTTAGTTGTCTCTAGGTCCTCATAATTGGTATCAGAGCTAAGTCCTCTTTTTGCAGAAGTTTAACAACTTGAGGAGATTCTATGGAAACTAACTATTTTAGGAAGGACAACCAAAGCTTGATGGAACTAACTATGGTATATGGAAGATCAAAATGGAGAAACATCCGAATTGCATTAGAAAAGACATATGGGATGTTACAAATAATGGCTATGTTGGTCCTACACAAAGTCAACCTAATCCACCAACCTTGGCTAATGATCAGTAGAATGATTGCAAAGAAAGAGAAGCACTTTTGAGTTCATTGTCAAATCAACAAATCATGGGATTATCAGACTGATCTACTGCTAAATCTATTTGGGATAAATTGGAGACATTGAATGAAGGTGATACCATTGTCAAAATTGCAAAATTGGAATGCTTCTAGGTCAGGTATGAATATCTAAAAATAGAAGAAGATGAAAGGATTTATGCTTTTATGAAAAGATTTGATGAAATTGTTTTGGGTATACAATGTTGTGGAGGATCCTTAAGTGAAGATGAAATTGATTCTAAAGTTTTAAGAGCTTTTCCACTGACATACAAAATGAAAGTAATTGCTATTAATGAACTGAGAACAATGCCTAATGCATCAGTATCTAGAGACACTTTGGTTGGAAAACTTTCAACTTTTGAACTTGAGGAATTTGGTCATATTGCTACAATTAAGACAGATTTGGCTTTCAAAGCTTCATCATCTGCAACATCATCATCATCATCTAAAAAATCTGATTAGAAAGCACTTTATGCTAGAGAACTTGAAGAAATCAGAAGAGAGAATGAAGAACTTGAAGAGCTTGAAGCACTATTTGCAAGGAAAATGCCTAAAGGTCCAGTTGGAAGTAAGTATGAAGGTAAAGCACCATTTAAATGTTTTAACTGCAATAAAATTGGTCATATGGCATCTAGGTGTCCTGATAGACATGCAAGATTGAAAGAAGAAGCTAAAAGAACATATAAGCCTAACCCTGAATATCAGAGATATAGATTTAAGAAGAATAGAGATAAATCATGTTACTATGTTGATGAAGGAGTTACTAATGATTTTGAAGAGGAAACGATAGACAATGGATGGGAATTTTTTGCAATAATAGAAGATCAACTGACACCTACTCTTCAACTGGTAGAGCAGGCCCTGGTAGCTAAAATTGAAGAAAAGGATGAATGGATCATTTATTCCGGATGTTCACATCATATGACTGGTGATAAGAGTGAATTCTTAACCTTTCAGGAATACAATGGAGGTCTAGTAAGATTTGGAGGTGATAAAGTTTGTTTGATCAGAGGAAAAGGCACTATATCTTTTGATGGTAAGCACAATACTGATAATGTTTACTATGTTGAAGGTTTGAAGCATAATCTTTTGAGTTTTGGTCAATTAGATGAAAAGGAATTACAATTACAATTCAAGAATGGTAAATGCAAAATCATGAATAGAACTGGTTTGGAAATTGCAATCGGTAATCAAACTAGAGGTAATATCTTTCATTTGAATAACAATGAGAAGACATGCTTGATTGCACATATTGATGAAAGTTGGTTATGGCATAAGAGACTGTGTCATGTAAATTTTGATTGCATTGTGAAAATCAGTACAACTAAGGCAGTAAGGGATTTACCTAAGATTGTTAAACCTCACAATCTGGTATGTAAGGAATGCCAATTTGGAAAGCAAGTTAGAGCAACTTTTAAGAGTATTCTAGAGAAGTCAAATAATGTTCTTCACTTAATTCATACTGATTTATGTGGTCCAACAAGAACTAGAAGTTTACAAGGAGATAGATATTTTATGCTAATCATTGATGATTATTCTAGAATGTGTTGGGTTACTTTTCTCAAGGAGAAATCAGAAGCTTTTGGGAAATTCAAATTATTCAAAGTGAGGGTAGAGAATGAAACCGGTAAGAAAATCAAATGTTTGAGATCATATCAAGGAGGTGAATTCACATCTAAGGAATTTAATACATTCTGTGAAGAGAATGGAATCAGAAGACAATTATTAGCACCTTAGACACCCCAGCAAAATGGAGTTGTGGAAAGGAAGAACAAAACTATTTTGGATGCAACTAGAAGCATGATATCTGAATCAAACCTACCTCATGTGTATTGGAGAGAAGCAGTCAAAAAAACTATTTATACATTCAATAGAGTTCACATCAAAGGTGAAATCGGTAAGACCCCTCATGAACTATGGTTTGGTAATACTCCTACTCTTAAATATTTCAGAATATTTGGAAGTGTAGCGTCCTAAAATTATGACACTTGCAATTTCGACTGCATTTGGGTCTTCACGATGGCGACGCAACACTGAACCTGAATGGAGACCCCGAAACTTGCTTATGACACCAAAAACTGCATTTTCTTGCACCCTGGCCTAAACCTCCTTTACACCCTGCTGTCCCAGGAGGTGGGACCAGAGCGCCCAGCGCCCTGGTCCCTGGGTCCTATTTTGGGCCTGGTCTCTTTTGGACTTCGGGTCTTTATGTTTGCAAATTGGAAATTATCATTTCCTGGTCGGCCTAAGGTCGGGAAAATCAGTCTATCAGCCCTAATTGACAAGTATATAAATGACATTTTCCTCTTTCATTCAATATGATGGAAAAGGCGTGGAAACTATACTCAAGCATTCAAGCATTCAAGCATTCCTTCAAGCAATTGATCATTCTAAGTCTCCATTCAAGGCTAAGTGTTGCATTCAAGACAAGGATTCAACAATTGAAGAGGAGATCACATACTACATGCTACATACAACATACAACAATACAACAAACAACAACATCTATACCTTCGCACATAAGGATACAAACATCCTTACAACAAGGTATTAGTACTTGTTTTACATTACATACATTTACATTTACAGCAACTTCTCATTTCTTGGTTAATTCCAAAACCGGGGTTTGACCTAAAGGCAAACCCCTAATCCCTAACCCTCCAATCGTCTTCGCTTTTCTATGTGTAGGTTGCAGGTACGCAGCTGAAATTGAAGATCTGGAATCCTTGTGCAGAGACGAACAGATCCCCCTTCGTTTCGCGGATTTTTCAGAGGACCGTGTGCACGCCGGGCGCCATCGTCCCGACAACTTTTGCTCAAATTTGCAGGACAACACCGTATCGACATTTTACTGCTAATTCCAGGTTCGTAGCTTCATCCTATATCCCTATCTCAGTTTATAAGCGAATCTTTGTCACTTTCTATGCATTCCTAGCTTAATTCTTCTATCAACATTCTTTACAAAAGAGGGTAGCCTTGCTTTCTTAACCCTTGAAACACATTTAGCATCCAATCTTGCATTGTGTAGGGTTGGATCTTGTGGGTTTCAACCCCTCTTTTGAATGTAAAGTCTCTCCCTTAAGTGAAAACCATCAACCCTAGAGTGAATCTCCCTTCTCTCTCCTTGGAGTTGGAAGAGGGGAGAGCAACTAGGGTTCAATCACGATTTTCCGCTTTACATTTTGGTGAACCCGATGTGAACATCCTTTCTGATTATTCATAGTTAGATCTGAAAATTGATTCCTTGATTACATTTCCATGTTTGATCTTTTGCAAAATTTTAGAGGTTAATTGCATAAAAACTCTAAATTTTCTTTTTAAGTAATTAAACTTGTGAAATGTTTAATTGTTAATGCTTGTTTCAGATCTACCCTTCTATTACAAATTGTCAATTCATATTTGTGCTTTAATTCTGAAAATTAAGTGGTTAAGTGTCAAAACCCTAATTTTTGAAACCCTCTTGATTCAACCTTTGTCCGACAATTTCACTGATCAAAACATCTCCAAATCAGCTGTAACTTTGGATTCCACAATAAAATCACAATATCTTTCATCCCTGAAAATTTGGAAAAAAGTTTCGAGGACCGTGTGCACTCCGAGCGCCATCGTCCCCGACATTTTTTCCGAAATTTCGGGAGCGAGATCTTACTGTATTTTTCTGCTAAAATCTAGAATTTTGGCTGATTTTATTAAATTTTAACACCTTCAAAATTACAGTCAAAGCTGGTCTTGTGATTGCTTCGATTAAGGCCTCTAAACATTCAAAAATTGTTGAAACTGAAATTCATGTCAAAATTGTGTTTCTTACTGTCCTAAATCTGAAAAGTGTGTTAGCATTCATTCGAAATTTCAATGCTTTATTCAAATTTTTGCAATTTGTGACTTTTGAAATTAAGTGCTTAATTACAACAACTTTGATTTCCGCTTTCAAAATCGAATTTTGCGTGAAATTAAGTCAATTTTTAAAATCCAAAACTTGCATTGCTTTTGGTATTCCCTCTAAAATCATAAAATTCAAAATTTCAGTTTCCCTCTCTTTTTCAAAATTCAAATTTTGCATTTTTCGACAATCTTGGTAGGGTTCAATTTTGAGATTGCAACTTTAATTTGGCCTATCTACAGATCGTAAAATCACTCAATTTTTTTAGGTTAGCTGTAAAATCATCATAACTTTCATCCCTGCAAATTTTGAAAAAAGTTGCGAGGACCGTGTGCACTCTGAGCGCCACGGTTCCGGACATTTTTTCTGAAATTTCGGGAGATTGTCCTGATTGTATTTAACAGCTTAAATCTGGAAGATTGGCTGGTTATACTAAAATTTGCTACCACTAAAATTCAAAATCTTCTCTCTTTCTTTAGTGCATGAGTTTTACAACAATAAGCCCTACTTACACTATTCCCGTTAGACGAAGCCTTAGAATTAAGTCTTTCCAAGGTTTAATTACTGAGGAGATGGAACCTAATTTGAATGGTCTTTTTAACAAGGACATGGGTAATTCCTCTAATCCTCTTAATGATGAAGAAGCTCTCCATGAGGTTTCTGTAGAACAACTTTCAAAATTGGATAACCAATTTGACGATTTTCGACAGTGGATGTCTCAAGAATACCCTGATAGTCAAGCTCTTCCTTTAATTGAGGGTCTAAAACGTATGCTTCAAAGTGATAAGAATAAAATTGATATTTTGCGTGGTATTGCACACATTGTGGATTCAAATGTGATGCCTATGAAGAGTTGTGCCAAAACCTTAGGGTATACACAACCTCCTACTCAAGACAATCATTCTATTCCTTTGACGACTCCTATTGCTAGTATACCTACTTTTACATCAAACATAATGACTACTTCAACACAAGATATTCCTCCTATGATCACTAGTCATGGGGGCAATCCCTCTTCTTCAATTAACCCTCTTCCTTCATTCAATCCAACTTCTTCATTCATTCCTTCAATGAGTGTTCCTATTATATCACCACAAATGAATATGACGCAAGGGGGAATTTCATTTAACCCTTCCATTCCTCCTTGTAGTGTTCCTCCTGTCCAATCATCTCCTATGACTAACTATCATAATGTCCCACCACCTTACTCTCTACCTTCTTTCAATAACATAACACCTCCATCACAATCTAACATGTCTAATATGAACTCTTCGACTGAAGCGACCATTAACAATCTTGCACAAACTGTCTCTTCTTTACAGCAACCAATTGCCTCTATGAATCAATCTAAGTTTAGTGTGCCCACATTTGATGTTGCGAGCCCACTTTCTCTTGATATTGTTCGAGCTATTCCCCCTAAACATGTTGAAATTCTGCATTTGGAGCTTTATAATGGTAAGGGTGATCCTCTAACACATGTTAAGACTTTTCAAACAATATGTACTGATTTTGCTTATGACCAAAGGTTGCTTGCAAAATTGTTTACTAGAACATTAAGAGACAAAGCCCTACAATGGTATTGCTCGTTGCCTTCCTATTCTATTACTTCTTTCGAACAACTTGCAAATGCTTTCATTCAACAATTTCAAAACAATATAAGTCCTAAAGTTACTTTGATTGATTTAATGCATTGTAAACAAGGTGTTAAAGAAAAAGTGACTAATTTCATTGGTAGATATAAGCATTTGTATGCTCAAATTTCCTTTCCAGTGCCTGACAATGATATTCAAAGAATCTTTATTTCTAATTTACAAAAAGATATTCGAGACAAACTCCTATTTTCTGAGTTTACTTCTTTCCAACAGTTGTGCGCAACTCTTCACAATTATCAACTGACTGTGAGTCAAATGGAACAATCACATCCTATGACTCTGAGTGATAAGGGTGATAGTAGTCAACAACCATTTGGGAAGTTTAAACCGAACAGAGAGTCCATCAAATTCAATGAAAATATCATCAACAACAATGTGAATGCAGCATCAGGTGTGTCTCCTATTTCTAAGTTTTTCAAGAAAGAAAGAAAGTTTACTCCTTTGAATGAATCATTGCATAGTATTATGAATAAGTTATTGGAACAAAATGTGCTTACTCTTCCTCCTATAAGGCAAATTGATCCTACAAATATTACTTCACCTTATTTTGATAACAAATCTTTTTGTCAATTTCATCATCAACCTGGGCATGATACTGAAAAATGTTTTGCTTTAAAGGGGAAAATTCAAGATTTGATTGATAATAATACTATTTTTGTTTCTGGAGTGAATGATAGAGGCAACAAATCTGTAGCTCCTCCTAACCAAAATCTTTAGATTTTTACTGATCCATTACCTTCTCATACCTCTAATGCGATTGATACTAATGATTCCTCTGTCTCACCTGATGATCTCGTGTCTATGACTCCGAATGTAATTAACTTTGTAGAGCAGCAGAAAATCCCTAAAGAACCTTCCATCACATTTGATTCCAGTGAAACTATCAGGGCACCTGATGGTCCTTTATATATAGTTGCAAAAGTCAAGAATACACCTTGTCGTGGAGTGCTTATTGATCCTTCTTGTATGGTTAATGTTATTACTGAAGAATTCCTTTTTACTTTGCAATTGAATCAAGTGATCTATGATGAAACAGATGTGATTGTGAAATTATTTGATGCATTTTCTTCTCCTGCAATTGGTTCTATTACATTACCTATTGAGATCCGTAACAAATCCCTTGATGTGAACTTTGCTATTATTCCATCTTCCGAACAATTTCGTGTGAAGCTAGGCTATCCTTGGCTATCTTCCATGAAAGCTATTGCTTCTCCTATCCACAAGTGTTTGAAATTTCCCCATAATGGTGAAGTTGTTACTGTCAATCATAGTCTCTTTAAACCAACTGAAAGAACCTCTAGTGTTCCTATTGATTATTTTTGGCCTAAACAATTCCAATCTCTTCCTCCGCGAAGTGATCATCTTTTCAAATCTTATCAAAAGTGGAAAAAAGACATGATCCTATCTCTAAGTGAACCTAGAACACCCAAACTTGACATTCCTATCATTCTTGAGAAGGAAGTTCTTCCTCTGAAAGATAAAACTAATGTCTTTCCTCAAGAAGATTCCCAACCCATTCCTATGGATGTAACTATGTCTATGCCTAATAAACTTTCTAAGAGTAGACCTATACCTCCTCGTCATGATGGACTTGGTCTCCTTCCTAAACCAAATATTACTCCTTTATATGGAGCAGTTCCTCCTCCTTCCTTCTATAGAGAGAAGAGACCTTCTTCTTCTCCTATTATCCAGCCTAAGAGACCACAACCTAAACACCCAAGTGATAAGGATGAGAACATTCCTCCTCCTCAATCTTTGCAACTTCCTACTAAGACTAGATGAAATCATTCTGCACGTGAACGCCGACGAAAGCGTCGTCTTAGAGCTCAGGCACCTACTTCTCAAACTTTGCAATCCCCAAAAACACCTTCAACAAGCATTATTCCATTTTCTCCTCAATCGACGATTGAGCCAAAATCTCCTAAACATAAGATGCATGATGGCCTTGATCCTGTGTGAGTTAAAGATCCTATTTTTATAAATCTTGATGATGATATAGATGAAAATGTTATTCATGATGCAAATGTTACTTCTCTTGCTTCTGATACTAAATATGAACTTGTTGATATTGATAACCATTTATCTAACGAATTTTCTAAAGCACTTATCCTAGCTCCTAGACAAGAACAATGTGGCTCGGAACATGAACATAGCCCTTGTTTGGATCTTGTGATAGCTCCATCTGCTGTGTTGGATGTTCCTCCTCTAGCGTGTTCCCTGCCTTCCCGAAACATTGATCAGCAAGATCGGGGGGTAGATGATGTGCTAGACTAGTTTCATTAGCATAGTGGATTCTCTCCCCCTCTCTTTTGTTACTTCTTCTATGTGTTATTCTCATTCTTCTATTCGTTGTCCTTAGTGTTGTCTACTTGAGGACGATGCAAAGCATTGAGATCTCTCGATCTCTCTCATGTTGACTCAAAAAATACATGTGTTCCCTTCTTCTAGGTGACCTTCCTTGATTGGGGAATGAAGAACAATTATGCATACATACATATGATATACATGAATTATCATACAGCATACTGACCCCGAGGAAAGTGAAGTCACCTCGTGCTTTGTGTTTTGTGTCTATTATCCTTGGGCTTATCTCACACTTGGGGGCTAAATCCTTGTGATAACATGCTCCTTTCCTTTCTCATTTCTTATATGTATCACTACCTTAAAGCAATCACCCCCAGTGAGGCATGTGCGATCGCTTTAATGTAGGGGGGCATACATCCCGTTCATATCTTTTCAAGATACTTGAAAACTTCTTGGCAAATTTAGCCTTGCCTTGAAAATTTTTGATATCTTTCCTGCATGACTCATAGTGAGGGAACCTTACTACTGACAGTCATGGTTCTCCCTCATGATCTTCCCTTTTACTTTGTCAATCAAAGTCGTAAGATCCTTAGTTCACTGGGGGCTTGGTGTATCTTGCCTCCTTGACATGGTGAAAGTCTTTCAATGTTGTTTCCTTGTACTTTACCGGAAGTATTGGCATACGCTTATACTCCCGCTAAAGTGGGGGCTAAATTTAGCGTCCTAAAATTGCGACACTTGCAATTTCGACTGCATTTGGGTCTTCACGATGGCGACACAACATTGAACCTGAATGGAGACCCCGAAACTTGCTTATGACACCAAAAACTGCATTTTCTTGCACCCTGGCCTGAACCTCCTTTGCACCCTGCTGTCCCGGGAGGTGGGACCAGAGCGCCCAGCGCCCTGGTCCTTAGGTCCTATTTTGGGCCCGGTCTCTTTTGGACTTCGGGTCTTTATGTTTGCAAATTGGAAATTATCATTTCCTGGTCGGCCTAAGGTCGGGAAAATCAGTCTATCAGCCCTAATTGACAAGTATATAAATGACATTTTCCTCTTTCATTCGATATGATGGAAAAGGCATGGAAACTATACTCAAGCATTCAAGCATTCAAGCATTCCTTTAAGAAATTGATCATTCTAAGTCTCCATTCAAGGCTAAGTGTTGCATTCAAGACAAGGATTCAACCATTGAAGAGGAGATCACATACTACATGCTACATACAACATACAACAATACAACAAACAACAACATCTATACCTTCGCACATAAGGATACAAACATCCTTACAACAAGGTATTAGTACTTGTTTTACATTACATACATTTACATTTACAGCAACTTCTCATTTCTTGGTTAATTCCAAAACCGGGGTTTGACCTAAAGGCAAACCCCTAATCCCTAACCCTCCAATCGTCTTCTCTTTTCTGTGTGTAGGTTGTAGGTACGCGGCTGAAATTGAAGATCTGGAATCCTTGTGCAGAGACGAACAGATCCCCCTTCGTTTCGCGGATTTTTCGGAGGACCGTGTGCACGCCGGGCGCCATCGTCCCGACAACTTTTGCTCAAATTTGCAGGACAGCGCCGTATCGACATTTTACTGCTAATTCCAGGTCCGCAGCTTCATCCTATATCCCTATCTCAGTTTATAAGTGAATCTTTGTCACTTTCTATGCGTTCCTAGCTTAATTCTTCTATCAACATTCTTTACAAAAGAGGGTAGCCTTGCTTTCTTAACCCTTGAAACACATTTAGCATCCAATCTTGCATTGTGTAGGGTTGGATCTTGTGGGTTTCAACCCCTCTTTTGAATGTAAAGTCTCTCCCTTAAGTGAAAACCATCAACCCTAGAGTGAATCTCCCTTCTCTCTCCTTGGAGTTGGAAGAGGGGAGAGCAACTAGGGTTCGATCGCGATTTTCTGCTTTACAGGAAGCAAATGCTATATTAGGAGAGATAATTATATTGGCAAATTTGATCCTAGAAGTGATGAAGGAATATTTCTTGGTTATTCATCTAAGAGAAAGGCATATAGATGTTTTAATAAGAGATTGCAAAAAATCATTGAAAGTGAAATGTGAAGATTGATGAATAGTTTAGAAGGTCTATAGACTCTGAATTGGAAGTTAAGATAATCACAAATGAACCTACAATGAGTACACTGGTATAGATTGTTGATCCAGTCACACCGACATCATCTGAGAATTCCACAGTGACTGAAGAACATTAGCAAGTGAATACACCCAGGTATGTAAGACTGAATCACTCTAAAAGTCAGATATTTGGGAATAAGTATCAAGGAGTTATGACTAGAGGAATCCTGGAAAATGAAGAGGTATGTCTAATTTTTCAAATTGAACCAGAAACTATTAATGAGGCATGTGAAGATAAACATTGGATTAAGGCTATGGAAGATGAATTGGAACAAATTGAAAAGAATAACACATGGACATTGGTTCTCTGACCTAAAAACAAAAATGTAATTGGAACTAAATGGGTATTTAGAAAAAACTTAATGAAGATGGTAAGGTAATCAGAAGCAAAGCAAGATTAGCATGTAAGGGATATTCACAGAAAGAAGGAATTGATTACAATGAAACCTTTGCACCCATAGCTAGAATTAAGGCAGTCAGATTATTCTTAGCTTTTGCAGCACACAAGAACTACAAAGTATATCAAATGGATGTTAAATGTGCATTTCTGAATGGTGATCTTGAAGAGGAATTTTACATTGAACAACTTGATGGATTTTCTTTGATAGATGACAATGATATGGTTTACAGGTTAAGGAAAGCTTTATATGGATTGAAGCAAGCTCCTAGAGCTTGGTATGCTAGATTGGACAAATATCTTTTGAAGCTTGGTTACACTAAAGGTAATGCTAATAGCAACTTATATTACAAAGTGACTAATGATGACATCTTGGTTATTTAAGTTTTTGTTGATGATATCATTTTTGGAGGAGAAGATGGATTGTGTAAAGACTTTTCTAATAAGATGCAGGAAGAATTTGAAATGTCTATGATTGGTGAGATAAAAAAAATTTCAGGATTGCAGATTTCACAAAGTGATAAAGGTATATTCATAAATCAATCAAAGTACTTGAAGGAATTACTTAAGAAATTTGGCATGGAAAACTCTAAACCAGTAAGCACACCTATGACTACAACTAATAAACTATCATTGAAGGATGAATCAACATCTACTAATCTTAAAAAGATACAAGTCTATGGTAGGAGGTTTACTATATTTGACACAAACAAGACCTGATATTATGAATGCAGTATGTATTATTTCAAGATTTCAAAGTAATCCTAAGGAAAATCATGAATCAGCAGTAAAAAGGATTTCTGGGTATCTACAAGGCACAACAAATCTTGGCTTATGGTATCCTAAAGATAAAAATTTTGATATATGTACATACACAGATGCAAATTGGGCAAGAGATGTAGATGATAGAAAAAGCACCACCGGCGAAGCATTTTTTCTTGGCAACAGACTAATTTCATGGTTGAGAAAGAAACAAAGTTGTACATCACTATCAACAACAGAATCAGAATATGTTGCAGCAGCAACTAATTGTACACAGGTATTATGGATTAAGCAAATGTTGAAGGACATAAAGGTAAAATAGAAAGAACCTATAATCATTTACTATGATAATATGACAACAATTGATATATCAAAGAATCTGGTATTTTACTCTAAAACTAAACATGTTTTTATCAAATTCAATTTTCTAAAAGAGAATGTTGAAGCAAAAGAAGTCAAATTGGTTTATGTGAATACTAAAGAGTAGATTGTAGATATCTTTACTAAGCCTTTGCCTAAGGAAACTTTTAAATATCTAAGAGAGAAGCTTGGAGTTATACCCTCACTAGTAGAGACTTAGATAGTTGGAGCATGGCATCAGACCGACATAATTAATGGAGAAATATTTTTCCAGCTTTGATGAAGGAGAGCTACTTCTCAGGGGGAGTAAATTGAATAAATTTGGTTATAACAATTGGTATTTGTACTAAGCTCTATGAACTGATTGTATTTGGTTTTGTATTTCTTTGGCATTTGATGTCAAATGGGGAGAGATATCTATGAAAAAAAACATTATCTTTTGGGGAGAGATTATTCATTAGGGGAGAGATTGTTAGTCTTTGTATCTGTATTTTGATTTCTAGTTAATGATCTCTTTGGGAGATTGTTGGTTTTTGGTTTTTGGCATTTCTGCTTTGGCACTTAGATGGTTTATCCATCTTGTGTTTCCATCAATACCAAAGGGGGAGATTGTTGGTATTATGGATGTGTTGCATTGGTTTTGTCATTGATGTCAACACTTGTCAACACTTGAGAACACTTGTCAACACTTGGAGATATTTGGTTATGTTCACCGACATGTTCAGTGACTTATGCACAGTCACTAATATCTGGTTCACTGGCAGGTTATATTGTTCACCGGCACTTAGGATGATCTGTTATCATCTGGAGATTACTTGGTTATGTCGAAGACATTGTTTGGACACTTGGTTTTCATGATTTAATTATTGGTATAATCAAGTTTGCATATTTGTTGTTACCGGCAAATAGGTCTAGGTTATGGACCGCCAAGCATTATCTATTCCAGATCAACACGACACGTTATGGAGATGTTTTATTGTTTGGTTATTATTGTAAATGCATTGAGCCGACATGAAAAAATAACTATATCATCTTCCCATGGTATCTGGTTGTGGGTAAGGCTTCCCACCGTGGTTTTTCCCCTTACAGAGTTTCCATGTACAAATAACTGGGTTATGTGTTGTCTATGTTATTTGTCTTTTCGTTTCATGCATTAAACTTTACCGGTACTATTATTAACTATTAAACTGTCTACCGACATTAAGTTTTGTTAAATTATATTTGGGTTAAAATTAATAGACAAATGATTCACCCCCCCCCCTCTCAGTTGCCTCCAAGTCCTAACAGATTTCCCTCTTCCAAATATCGATATGATAGTGGATTCCATAGCATGCCATGCTTTATTATCCTTCATGGATGGTTTCTTAGGATATAATCAAATCTTCATTAATCCTCAAGATCAATTCAAAATTGCTTTCACCACCCCTTGGGGCACGTTTTGTTGGGTTATGATGCCTTTTGGATTGAAAAATGCAGGCGCTACCTATCAACGTTCTATGACCCTTATCTTCCACGATTACATGCATAAAATCTTAGAAGATTCTGTTGATGATATCTAAGCTAAATCCATCCTTCGAATAGATCATGTTAAGATCCTTCATCAAGTCTTTGAAAGAATTCGCAAGTACAACATGTGCTTGATTCTCCAAAAGTGTGCTTTCAGTATGGATAATGGAAAAATATTAGGATTCATAGTTTCACATCATGGAATTGAGGTGGATACAAAGAAAATAGATGCCATTGTCAACATGTGCCTCCTAAAAATATTTCCCAACTAAAAAGTTTTATTCATAGGTTTGTTTCTCAACTTGTGGATCATACCTTTCCTTTTACTCAATTGCTTAAAAATAAAATCACCTTTCAATGGAATGAGGATTATTGTCAAGCATTTGAAGACTTAAAAACATATTTGGCCAATCCTCCCATTCTCCAACCTACTGACCCTTCTAAACACTTTCTTTTATACACAACTACTTTCCTTCATGCTCTTGCAGCCTTATTAGCACAACGTGATAAGGATGGTAGAGAATGTTTGATTTACTATATAAGTTGCACTCTACTCGATTACAAAGTCTGATATTTTGCGATAGAAAGACAGTGCCTAGCTTTGGTCTTTGCAACCCAAAAATTGAGGCATTATCTTTTGAATGCTAAAGTCCACGTTATTATTAAATTTGATCCACTAAAACATCTTTTCTCCACAACAGATCTTTCAAGACGCTTAGCCAAGTGGGTTATGATGTTGACCAATTTTGACCTTAAGTTTGTCTTGCAGAAGACAATAAAGGGTCAAGCGTTGACCGACCACTTAGTTGAGGCTCCTTCACCCTTCTGCCTACCTAACTCGAAGTCTTTTCCTAATGAATACATTCTCTCTACTAAGGTTGATGAGACTTGGGAGTTATATTTTGATGGCTCTAGGTGTCGTACAGGATCGGGGGCAGGGGTTGTCTTAATTTCTCCTAAAAAGAAACCTATCCCTTTATCATATCGTCTCAATTTCTTGTGTACCAATAACATTGCTAAATATGAGGCTCTTATAGCTGGAATTAAAGTAGCCCTGGCATTAAATGTAAAACATCTACATATCTATTGAGATTCTCAACTAATCATAAGGCAAGTGACAAGAATTTATCAAGCTAAGCAAGATAAACTATCACAATATAGATATTTAGCTATATCCTTGTTGCAAAAGTTTGATTCTTATACCATGGAGCATGTTCCTTGAAACAATAATCAACATGCTGATGTGATGGCATGTGTGGCCTCTCTTGTATCTCTAGAGGATCCCTTGGTAGATCTCAAACTCACTATTCACAACCTTACTACCTTGGCTATTACCGACAATGTTAGTGATGTGGCATATTATTGCATTATAGATTCTGATGAGTGGTACTCACATATCATGAGATATCTGAGTGATGGTACCTTTCTGATGGGGTTCACCTAGTTTGCTCAACACTTCACGTAGTTGGTGTTTCTCAATTCCATCAACTCTCTAGGCCTAATTGCATTCTATACCTCCAATTCCTTCTCAATCTCTCCTAGGTCTTCCTTCTTAACCATTCCAAGGTGTTTTCTTCAAGTGTTTTAGCTAGGAACCCTACCAAGCTAAAATGCTTCCCATGTGCTCAATTATGGCTTTCTTGGCTTCAACTTGTCAAATTGACCTCCTACTATTGTGAGTTGATGCAGAGGTGTGGAGGTAGCTACTAACATGTTTTGAATTCCTTTTGGGTCCATTTGAGGTTTTCAACCATTAGCTTTCTTACTGATTTCAATATTTTGCCTTGAAAAGGGCTACAAGGAATTAGCCCTATTAGGCCTCCAAAATCTGGTTTTCTAGGGCTTGGAGGAAAATGGTCCAAAATACCCCCTATCAAGTTTGGATTTGCTTCAAGGATGCACCTAACCTCAAGTGATTTTTGTGGTTTTGGCTCCTTACTCCACTGTACAATATTGTAACCCCAAAATGAGGGTTTTGAAGGGTTTTTTAGGCCTTCTAGCCGGCAGTGACTACTCATGTTGGTGTTTGGGCATCAAATGACCTTTTCAAGGCTTCTCCTCGCATTGGAAACTCTTTCCCAGCTTCATGGACCCCTCCAAAATCTTAGATGGTGGTTTGGCATTCACCCCTGCACTTTGCAGATTAATTTCACCTTGTTTCCTCTAGCCAGGTTGCTCCTAGACTCGCCTAGAACAAGGTGATAGTCATATTGAAACTCATCTCCAACACTTTTCCCTGCATATGTAGACTATACAAGTAGTTTCCCTTCATGTCCCAACACGACGTGATGGTAACATGTGTGGAATTCATGGGGCAACCATTTTACATAAAACTGTTATATACAAGCCAAAACTGGTTGTTCACAAACCAAATCAAGAAAACACCAATACAAACTAATTACAAAGGTTGAAATGGAACCAAAAACACTGTAAAAAACTAAAGAAACTCAATCCATTGCTGGATCAATGGATTAAATCCTTTTTCATTTACAAAATGAGTAAAAACAAGCCAAAATGCTGCCAACTAGTATGAAAATGAGTAGTTTCAGATTGTTGAACTTACAAAACACATTCTCTAGCCTTGGTAACTATGAAAGAGAGGTTTCTTATATCATTTTCCATGTGTGGAGTCTTTCTATGGTGTTGGACAATCCCTAACTCCATTGCTAACCAATTTAGGACAAAAGTTGTCATGACAACTTTTTGCAACTTTGCACTTTTCACTTTTTGGCCTTCTCAACCTATGAGGCCTATTCTAAGCCATCATCATGACTTTTAAAACATGTCTAAGAATAATTTAACCCTCCCTAATGCCTATACCAATTTTTGACACTTTTGACCATCAAGAAGGTCAACTACCTACTCAAACCACTATTTAGGCACAAAATGCAAACCTAAGAAGAATGAACTCAACCTAGGCCTACATTGACTCTAAACACTAACTCTTGGATCCTCCTAGAGTTATTATTCACTAAATGACTTAGATAGGGTTAGTACAAGCCAAAATTGATAAATCACTACTAGCCTAAGTCCTAGGTGCTCCTGCACCATTCTCCCAAACATAAGAAAAACATGTCACCTCCTTGGGAATCAGATTTTGATCAATTCCTAGCTTCTTAAACTCTGTCTCAAACACCCATGTAGTGTTAGAATCATCTATACCCTTCCATTTGATTAGGTTCTTCCAATAGGCTTGATGCCTTATCTTCTTGGTGATCCTTGAACTCAACACCTTCTCGGCCTTTGGATTTGGTTTGGTTGGTAACTGAAGGTTGTTCACATCATCTCATACCTCTTAGTGACTATAATTTGAACCTTGAATTGGTCCCTTGTAGGTAACTAAGTCTTCTATGTTGAAAGCCAATAATAATCCTATGTCACTAGGTAGATCCACCTTGTATGCATTTTCTCCATACTTGGCTAGAATGGCACATGGACCTATCCTTCTCATTTGCAACTTGTTAGGCACCCCTTGCTACAGCATTTCTTTGTTTAGGTGCACCATTACAAGATCTCCCACTTGAAATTGTAGGTTCTTCCTTCTTTCATCAACTTTTTGTTTGAGTTTGCTTGTGTTTTCTATCAATGCTTGCTTGACTAATTCATGGACCTCCTTCATTGATTGAGAAAAGTCTTCTGCATATCCACTTCTTGTTGATGCACTTCCTAAGTCTCTCAACTCCAAAATACCTCTTGGGTGCACACCATAGACTACTTCAAAAGGGCTATTTCTGGTAGTCCTATTCATAGTGTCATTATATGCATATTCAGCTTGTGAGAGTACTTGATCTCATGTCTAACCATATTCCTTAGTAAGGCACCTTAATAAGTTTCCCAAGATTCTATTCACCACTTTGGTCTACCCATCTGTTTGAGGATGGTAGGTTGATCCAAAAGAGAGGTTGGTGCCAAGATTTTGCCAAAGTGTTTTCCAAAAATGACTCATGAACTTTGAGTCCCTATCTGAAACAATGCTCATGGGTAAACCATGTATCCTCACTACCTCTTTGAAGAACAAATGAGCTATTTGGAATGCATCATGAGTAGTCTTTCAAGGCACAAAGTGAGCCATTTTGCTAAATCTATCCACAATGACATAAATGTTGTCATATCCCTGCTTTGTCCTTGGTAAAACTACTACAAAGTCCATAGTAATGCATTCCCAAGGTCTATTTGGTATGGGAAGAGGTTGGTATAAACCGGCATTTGTAGAAGTACCTTTGGCCTTTTGGAAAACTATGCAAGTCTCCACATACTTTTTCACATCTTGATTTATCCTTGGCCAATAGTAATACCTTTGAACCAACTCTTGAGTCTTATTGACTCCAAAATGTCCACCAAGGCTGCCATTATGCTTCTCTTGTATGAGATTTTCTCTCATTGAACCTCTAGGTACACAAAGATGCCCAACTCTAAATAATAGTCTATTTTGCAAAGTAAAATCAGAATACTCACTATGGAAGTGATTTTGATACTCCTTACACACCTTGTAGGCATTTGAGAAGTGTTCATCCTCCAAGTATAAGTCTCAAAGCCTGCACTAAAGCATATAACGCAAGATCATAAGAGGAGTATTTCCCCTTGGAATCACTTAGCTTCTCACTATGGAAGGCTACTAGTCTTTCTTCTTGGCTTAGGACAACACCTACTGTAACATTGCTTGCATCACATTCCACTATGAAAAGTTTCTCAAAACTAGGCAACACTAGCACCTATTGAGTAGCTATCTTCTCTTTCAAGGTTTCAAAACCTTTGTTTTCTCATTCACCCCACTGAAACTTTGCCTGTATTCCACCTCTAATGGTGTCTAACATTGGTGCACATATAGCACTGAATTGCCTAATGAACTTCCTGTAGTACTGAGCTAGTCCATGGAAGCTTCTCACCTCTATTTCTGACTTAGGAGTAGGCCAATTTACAATGGCTTCAACCTTGCTGGGATCCATCTTGAGGTTTCCTTGAGAGAACACAAACTCAAGGTAAACCAACTCCTTCTTAAAAAATTCACACTTATCCAAGTTCATGGTTAGCTTTTCATCATACAATCTTTGTAATACATCTTGCAAATGATTAATATGATATGCTCTATCCTTACTGAAAATGAGAATATCATCTAGATATACCACCACAAATTTACCTTTCAAGTCCTTCATCACCTCATTCATGAGTCTCATGAAGGTGCTTGGATCATTGGATAAGCCAAATGGCATTACAAACTACTCATAAAGACCCTGTGTAGTCTTGAATGCAGTTTTCCACTCATCACCCTCCTTAATCCTAATTTGGTGATATCCACTTTTAAGGTCAATATTGGTAAAGTACTTCGATTCCCCTAAACAATCCATTAGGTCTTTTATTATAGGAATTGGAAAACTATATCCGATGGTGATCCTATTTATAGCTCTAGAATCAGTACACAATCTCCAAGGACCACCTTTCTTTGGGGCTAACATGGTAGGGACAGCACAAGGGCTAATGCTTTTGCTAATTAGGCCTTGGTCTAAGAGCTCTTGGATTTTCTTGGCAATATCAACATTTTGTTGGGGAGTCATTTTATAAGCTTCCTTATTAGGTAAGTATGCTCCAGGAATGAAGTCTATTTGATGGCTTATGGTTCTTTTAGGAGGTAAGGTGGTCGTCTGTCCATCACTTACTATGCCTTTGAATTTCTTCAACAAATCTTGTACCTCTATTGGCAAATCTAGCTGCACTTTCTTGTCTTCCTCTTTGGGCTTCATTACTAGTGCAAACCCTATACCTTCACCTTCCTCAAGTGTCTTCAAGAATTTCTTTTCACTTACCAAAAGAACATTAGGACCTACTGCCCTCTTTTCACCTTCCTCAAGGATAGACTGAATCTTGAATGTGACTCCATCTTTCTTGAATGAGTATGCATTCTTGGCTCCATCATGAATAGCTTGTCTATCAAATTTCCATGGTCTTCCCAATAGAAGATGGCATGCATCCATGGGTAGGACATCACATAACACCTTGTCCTTATACCTCCCAATGGTAAAATCCACCCATGCTTCCTCATTGAATAGGACATGTTGGCCTTTGTTCAACCAAGTGACTCTATAAGGGTTGTTATGAGGTATCCTTTGTAATTTGAGCTTACTCACTACCTCTTCTGACACAATGTTGTCTATTGACCCTGAATCAATGATCACTTTGCAAACTTTGTCCATAATCTTGCATTTGATCCTAAATAAGGACCTTCTTTGGCTTGGCTCTTCTTTGACCGGTTCTTTGATCAAAGCTCTCCTTATCATCAGGTTGTCACCTACCTTTGACTCTAAGGCAACCTCTAAAGTCTTGCTTCTTGAAGACTCTTCTTGAAGATAGTTCACTCTTCATTCACTACCATGTGATGATGATCCCTTCTCTGGACACCTATATGTTGGATGACCAAGTTGGTTGCAATGGTAACACTTCATTGTTGAAAAAAATGAGGAACCTCTACCTTGGCCATTAGATCTTCCTCTAAAATCAGTATTGGACCCCCTTCCTCTATTGAATCCTCCTCTATTAGTGTCACTCTCTTTCTACTCGGTGAGTTTAGACTCTCCTTGTGTTCTTTGTTCGGAACTTATTCCTCCAAAGCCTCCCCTATGGCCTCTATTGTCTTTTCCTCTACCCCTGCCCTTATTGCTGCTTTAGTCATGTCTTCTTTTCAGTTTTTCTTCCACCTTAAGGGCAAATTGATAGGTTTGATGGACTATTTTTGGGCTCATTAGGCTGATTTCTTCTTGGATGTTCCATTGTAGACCATTTAGGTACCAAGCAACCTTGAGACTCTCTTCTTCCACCGCATGAGATCTAAGGCTAAGTTTGTGAAACTCCTCCATATAGCTGCTGACATCAAGGTCTTTTTGTCTTAAGTTTTGCCTCTTCCTATGAATTTGCACTTCATAGTCATCAGGGAGATAGAATTCTTTGATTTTGACTAACATCCCTTTCCAAGAAGAGATGGGTGCTTTGCCCATTTTCTTCCTCTCATCTTGCACAAATTTCCACCATGTGAGAGCAGCTCCTCTCATCCTTGACTTGGCTACCTTGACTCTTTGGGCTTCGGTTATGCCTTCACATTCAAAATGGTTCTCAATGCCTTCTATCCATTCTAGGACCACTTCTACCTCCATCTTACAAGTGAACAATGGCAATCCTTCCAGTGATTTACCACTCAAGGCCTTCAATGCCTTCAGGAAAGGTTCTAGTTCTAGGATAGGATCAAGTTTAGGTACTTTTTCTATCTCTAACACTTCTTTACCCTTCCCTTCTACTCCTTCTCCCTTTACCAACACTTCATCTGCCTTGGTTTCTACCTCACCAAGCTTACTCTCCAATTCTAGCAACTTCTCCTTCAGGAGTCTATTATCTTCCTCCTGATCATCTACTTTCTTTGCCAACTCTGCATTGTTCACCATGATATTATCTCCTATATATTCCACTAAGGACATCTACTCACCTAGCTCAAATCTTATAGGCTCTGATACCAATTTGATGGGGTTCACCTAGTTTGCTCAACACTTCACCTAGTTGGTGTTGCTCAATTCCACCAATTCTCCAGGCCTAATTGCATTCTAGACCTCCAAGTCCTTCTCAATCTCTTCTACATCTTTCTTCTTAACCATTCCCAGGTGTTTTCTTCAAGTGTTTTAGCTAGGAACCCTACCAAGTTACAATGATTCCCATGTGCTCAATTATGGCTTTCTTGGCTTCAACTTGTCAAATTGACCTCCTACTATTGTGAGTTGATGAAAAGGTGTGGAGGTGGCTACTAACATGTTTTGAATTCCTTTTGGGTCCATTTGATGTTTGCAACCATTAGCTTTCTTGCCAATTTCAATATTTTGCCTAGAAAAGGGCTACAAGGAATTAGCCCTATATAGGCCTCCAAAATCTGGTTTTCTAGGGCTTGGAGGAAAATGGTCCAAAAGACCCCCTAGAAAGTTTGAATTTTCTTCAGAGATACACCTAACCTCAAGTTATTTTTTGGTTTTAGCTCCTTACTCCACCGTACAATATGCTAACCCCAAAATGAGGGTTTTGAAGGGTTTCTAGGCCTTCAACTGCAGTGACTGGTCAAGTTGGTTTTTGGACATCAAATGACCTTTTCAAGGATTATCCTTGCATTTTAAGCTCTATCCCAACTTCATGGACCCCTCCAAAATCTTATATGGTGGTTTGGCATTTACCCCTGCACTTTGCACATCAATTCCACCTTGTTTCCTCTAGCCGGGTTGCTCCTAGACTCGCCTAGAACAAGGTGACATTCATATTGAAACTCATCTCCAGCACTTTTCCCTACATATGTACACTTTAATAGTTGTTTCCCTTCATATATCAATAGGCCATGATGGTAGTTCTTGTGGAATTCATGGGGCAACCATTTTACATAAAACTGCTATATACAAGCCAAAACTAGTTGTTTGTAAACCAAAGCAAGAAAACACCAATACAAACTAATTACAAAGCTTTAAATGGAACCAAAAACACTATAACACACTAAATAAACTCAATCCATTTCTGGATCAATGGATTCAATCCATTTGCATTTACAAAATGAGTAAAAACAAGCCAAAATGCTGCCAACTAGTCTAAAAATGAGTAGTTTTAGATTATTGAACTTACAAAACACATTCTCCAACCTTGGTAACCATGAAAGAGAGGGTTATTATATCATTTCCCATGTGTGGAGTCTTTCTAGGGAGTTTGACAATCCCTAACTCCATCGCTAACCAATTCAGGACAAAAGTTGTCATGCCAACTTTCAAAAGTTGTCATGCCAACTTTCAAAAGTTGTCATGCCAACTTTCAAAAGTTGTCATGCCAACTTTCAAAAGTTGTCATGACAACTTTTTGCAACTTTACACTTTTCACTTTTTGGCCTTCTCAACCTATGAGGCCTATTCTAAGTCATCACACATGACTTTTAAAACATGTCTAAGACTAATTTAACCCTCCCTAATGCCTATACCACTTTCCCAAATCTACGAACAAGAATACTAGGGATAGGATTCTCAAGTTGGCCGCTAGATACATTATCCGTTTTAATGTTCTTTATAGGAGGGGTTATAATGGTCTTCTCCTTCGATGCCTTAATAAAGATGAAATCCCTATTTCTCTTGAGGAAGCATATTCAGGTGCTTGTGGGGGGCATTTTGGGGGTAGATCTTTAGTTTAGAGATTGCTCTGAATGGGATATTATTGGAAAACCATAGAAAAGGATTCATTTGCATTTGTTAAGAAATGTCATCAGTGTTAGCAACATAGCAATTTGATCCATGCTCTCACCCAAGAACTTCGATCTCAAGTAGCATCTTGGCCCTTTTCTACATGGGGTTTGGATCTCATTGGTAAAATATCTCCTCCCTCATCTCAAGGACATACTTTCATCATAGCCGCCACTAATTACTTTATGAAGTGGGTAGAAGCAGTTCCTCTTTGATTCACTACCGCTGAAGTAATTTGTCAATTCATTTTAGATAACATTATTTCCTAATTCAGAATACCTTCCGCTTTGGTTTCAGATAATGGAACATCATTTAAAAACAAATATGTAAAGAATTTTCTCAAGAAATATCATATTCAACATAAATTTTCTACACCATACAATCCTCATTCAAATGGTTAAGTCGAATCTTCATGTAATTCCCCACCAGGAAACTCCGAAGGCATAAAGCTAAAACACAAGAATAGAGTGCAATTTTCTTTTTTGTTTTAAAAGTTAAAACAAAATAATGATACATTGAATTATCATTGTTCATATTAGACAACGGGAGACTTAACTAACACCTAAAGAGTTTCCCAACGTGATTACTTGATTCAACACTTAACTCAACTTATGCTAATTATTCCAATTAAGTTGATTAACTTAATGACATGTTAATACTTTAAACAAGGATAAATTCGCTTGATAGATTAAAAATATAGATAACATGATTAAGTTCATCCATTACAATTTAACCACACATTAAGTCCAATCTTACATTAAAACATATGCCATACATCTAATTTCCATGCATACTTTAATTGCATTAACAACTAATGAATACATTCCATTATTCAAATCTACATTCTTCATGATCCATAATACTGCATTTAATAAGGTAAATACATACATGCATTTAATATTAACATCATCTAATCCACATTATACATTTTAACCATAATGCCATCCATACATGGTAAATAAAGAGGAAACAAAAGAACACAAAAACCACATAACATCAAAATGATATCGGAGTTCACCTATAGTGGGCTACATCTCTGGGTCTACTCAACTACAAGACCCCTCTGATAAATAATAGAGTGAAGAATACATAAGGTTCACATCATTTACATCTTGCCATCAAGGAATACATAAACAAATAATACATACAACCACATCGGTCCAATAGATACATGAATGATCCTAGAAAAAGGAAAAGGATCCATCTGAAACATGATAACAAGCAATCTCAAAATAATAACTTTAGCACCCGCGAAACTAAGTCCTTTCAACCCATCATAATCAACCCATGGTCTAACATGAATATCAGGTTCTCATAAGGGCATAAACAACTAGATATGACTCCACAATAGTGCTCCTAGCAAAGATAACACAAACTACACACTAGCGAACATAAGGGACAAGTGTCATCAAATAACCTGGTATGGTTACCTTGGCAGTCCTCCATAGGTCCCAACCCCATCTACTGGGTTACCCTGGAAACCTTTCCTGAACCTACAGCCCATCCAAGTCTCATATGGACCCAACACATCCTTTCATGAAGACAAGGTTGTTGGTTTGCCATTTCAGGCCTTCTCACTGCATTCTGAGTCTATACTAGCACTCATCCCATGTGCGAGGCACAATTATCTTACTTAGTGTTTTCATTAACTAAACTCTCTAATATGCTATTAGGTTATCACTTGTTTAGACACACTTTCGATGGGTTACCCTACAACCACTTTGGGTGCAACCCCCACTCGAAAGCCACTCTCCCATATGACAATAGACCATAATCAAATGAACTCCTAAACCAAGGAATACACCAGGACAAGCATATGGAGTTCAATACGGTAGGAATACCCACTTGGCCAAACAAGTATTCATACAAGGTGCACTGATTGATGGTTCTTCGACTAGAGACATGACCAACAACAGTCAACCACATAACGACACCCATCACTCGCATAGATGGACATGACCAGATACAAACAATCACATGAAAACAGTCCAAAACTCAAGATCAAGGACCTAAGCAGATACCAAAATAAACATATGACAATATCCACCAATCACAATCAAGGACTTGTCATTTCTTAATCAAATGCAAATACATAAAATTAAACATGCATAGACATAAATTGGAAATGACAATCTTCTTCCACATCGTTTAAACATTACAATCGATCCAGTCTTCTAATAGATCTAATTTGATTGTGATTTGTCTACCTTGTCTAGGTACATGTCCCTCATGGTTTACTAACTCACTATAATTCATTTTGCATCATAAAATAATATAAATACTTCATCATGAGTTTTCAAACCAAAATCACATTAATATAATTATAATTATATGTAGAACATACAAAGATAAATCAAATATTCATTAATCAACTAAAATATGATATTTATTTTTCAAAATAAAACATCATTCCCATTCTTTTTCGAAACAATTTATCTAAACTTATCTTTTCTAAAACCAAGATACACTTTCCAGAATATGAAAATATACATTTAAAAGAAACTAAAATAGATAATCATTTTCCCAATGAAATAAAATTCCCTTGCATATATTTAAACAAATATACAAACTAAAGATATTAATTAGTATAAATATCTTTATATATATATATATACCCTAATTAATAAATTAATAATTGAACAACAATTAATATATATTTATCAATATACATTAAATAATAATTAGCAATTAATATATATTTAATAATATACATTAATTAATAATTTAGCAATTAAAATCTATTTATTAATACACATTAATTAATAAATTAATTTTTAAAAAAATAACATTTAAAAGAAAACTTTGTTTGTTTGATATAAAGCCACACGGTGGCCCCCACACCCACGGTTACCATAGCCATGGTTTCCACGGACTTTGGTCTCCACAGCCGTGGAGAACCATGGTCTATGGTTTCCACAGGTTGTGGTTTCCACAGGTTGTGGTTTCCACGGTGTGGAGCCACAGACTGTGGTATCCACAGTTTGTGGTTTCCACATTCGTGGAGCCACAGAATGTGGAATTCCATGGTGGGATGTGGGTAGAGCCATGGCTCCCCATGCCCATACATGCAATCTCTCATTTTTTTTGTTTTATTTTAATATATATTTTTTGTTTAAAAACAAAAGAAAACCCTCAAATTCAATGCACAGTCTCAGAATGAGACAACAACCGAAATATATTTCCAGAATAACAAGGGTTTTTATATATTAAAATTTGTTGAATAACCAGTCCCAGAATAGATAAAACTGGGAAAATTTCTCCAACCAAATACCATATTTGGGCAAATGGAATTAATTTACACACATTCATCCAACTAATTTGCCAAACACAAACTAATTTGCATAGATTTAAAAACCATGCCCAAATTCAATCTTGAAATCAATCTGAGCAAAACAAAAACTGATTTGAAAACAATGGAATGAATTCAAGGAGGGATAAATTCAAAATCTCATTGCTATTCTTCTCTATTCAACAATCTGAAAGATTTTTCAACAAACAAACACATTTCTTTCAAAACCAATCAATAAATTTCTTGACAACAAAGAAGATTAATAAAAATCCTACCTCCATATGCAATCCTGGAAGTGATTTGTTGAAGAGCCCAACCTGCAAGCTCAAGAAATTCCTTCTCCCACAAAAATGCCCAAAATTTTCCATTCCAAAAATAACTCTCCCAAATATTTTTCAAAACCTAGGTTAAAAGGGAAATTGTTTGACCAAAAATCCTTTTTTTGATTTAAAATATTTTCCTCAAAATAAAAATCATTTTCAAACAATTTAAATATGCAAAACTTGCTTTTTCTTCTAAAATTGATTTTCTCAATTGAATTAAAACTAACATTTCTTTTCAAAAATCCAAAGAGGGTAAGATATTTCTATTTTCAAATACTATTTAACCTTTCCTTCAAAATGCATATACTAAATAAATTCATTATTTAAAAATAATTATTTAATCAAACTTGCTACAAACATGAATTGAGAAAATCTAATTATTGATTAATTACACAAAGGGGTCCTATTTAATTTAGTCCCTTAATTTACTAATGCGTAAAAACACATTCCATCTAATTAAATACTTAGGATTTAAATAATCAATTTTACCACATGCACAACACACAACCCAAGAAAGCCAAACAAATACACAGCCCGCATACCCAACCAAAGGGGAAACTGACGCATGACTGACGATGCTCACTTGAGCATGACTAGGGTAAAATGAGGGTCTTACGAATACCTAATCCAATTCATTAGGGTTGATAAGGTACACTCAAACCTGCGAATCTAGGTGGAGATGAACCTCATACCTATGCGGTACTATACCTACAATCTCCTGCAACCACGAACCACATATGCATACATATATATTGAATGAAAGTGTTAGCCCAAGATTAATAACATGAATCAGAAGAACAACTAATCTTACATAAGAATGGATGTGAAAACAACATTTACAGGTATGCACAATAATCATAATATCTGACTATAACATTACATCATGGTACATCAACCATCCAAGAAGGCCACTTAAAAAGTCAACCAAGGTCAAACCAGTTTTGAAAATCTGACTAGGGCAGGGGTACTACACTTCAAATAGAATAATTGAACAAATCCTTTGTAAGACCGTAAAAAAACATGGTAATGATTGGAATACTCAATTTATCTATGCTCTTTGAGCTTACCGGATGAGCTTGCGTATTGCTACGGGTTGTACTCCTTATAATCTTGTTTATGGTGTTGATGCTATTATGCCTTTGGAGTTAGAAATTCCATCTTTAAGGGTTTCTCTTAAAGGTATAATGGATGATGATTCTTATAGAGAACAGAGGCTCCAACAACTTGAGATGCTCGATGAATGGCGTATAAATGCTCTTGAGCATATTCAAGCATATCATAAAAATTTACAACGAAGCTACAATGATAAGGTCATTCAACGTTCCTTCTTAGTAGGTGATTTAGTACTCTATGAAAATCAGCGCAACGTGAATGCCTTACCTGAGGCAAAAGGAAAATTCAGCCCTAATTGGCTTGGACCATATATCCTTGTTGAATTCTATGGATCAGGTGCTTACAAGATAGTAGATGTGGAAGGTACGCCTCTCAAGGAACCCATAAATGCTATGCATCTTCATAGATACTATGCCTTATCTTCTTCTCTCTTTCTTTTTCTCTCTCTTTATAGTTTATTCTCTCTCCTTGTGCCTTTTCTTTCTTCAAATTGGATAATATGTTAGCATATCTTCATTAAAGTATGTGTTATTAAATGATATTGTATTGTTTAGTCTACATTACTTCATTCTTGACAAGCATGTTTCTTCACTTGATAGTTTGTCTTCGATTCATTTATGTAAATTGTAATAGATTTATATTTTTTTACATGTGCTAGCATGGTATACGATTTCATATGTGTTGAGTAGGATTACATCATGTTGTGTTTAATTGGGTTTAATTAAATCACATTAGTCATATAATTCTTAATCTTAACACTTTTTTCTTCTACATCATCAAGGTAGCATTTAATTAAATACTTAGCTATTGAATTAAATCACACATGTATCAATTTAATCATGAAGCATTGAGAAATCAATCACATGGCAATTAAATTAGACATACATGTTCATTACCAAATATGTTACTTTTAATCAAGATAATGCATACATTGTTTCAAGAATTAAAATAACATGTTTGAGATAAAACATAAGCATAAATGTCATAACATGTATATCCCTGTGCATGAAAAAGTATCAAAATACGATCATCTCCTATCCCAAGAACTAGAAGCTGGAGGATGGTGACTAGATGTCCCCTCCTGATCTGGTTGTGGGGGTGGACCCATGGGTGTGTATCGCGATGTGGAGCGTGAGTGAATTTGCAAGGAGTTCCTAGAATCCCACTCCATCATGATCCCGTGATATGTGGTTGCCTTTTCCTGAGCCACTGCTAGATCTTGCTATGTCTTCTATAGCCTCTCTAAAAAAGTAGTCTCTCTCTCTCTCTCTCTCTCTCTCTCTCTCTCTCTCTCTCTCTCTCTCTCTCTCTCTCCAGCCCTCCATCTTGACCTAAATGGGGGTAAATAGGTCCTCATGCTGCCCAACACTCCCCTGTGGTCTATGCACTCTTTGCGAGGAGCTGGGATTCTATGTGGTCGTGATGAGACCTATCAATGCATTCTAGATAAGGGAGTACCACTCTTGGATTCTAACTACGAAGATAGAAAGAGGTTTGTCATCAGTAATATTCTATATCATCAAATCTAATAATTAAGATGCATAAATTAAATGATCATAAAAACACTTTACCTAGATCTCCCTCTTGCCAATAAGGGTCGTGCAAAGGGACCTCATGTGACTAGGACCCGCTAGGCTCTCCACACTCATAATGTCTCTGTACAGTGCTAATGAGACAGTGGGGACTAGGATCACAAACCCTTATAGGGTCCTTCTCCATTCGCTATGGAATGCTCGATGGATCTAGGGCTATGGTGTCATCCTCAAAGTGATGAGGAACTATATCTGACTCATCCTCCTCGACCTCTTTGTCCTAATCACTCTCCTCATCCTCCCTCTCCTCCTTTGTTGGCATTATTTGGTGAATTGATTATGTGTTACATTGATGTTTTGTCATTGATGTCAACACTAGTTGTTATGGTTGGTTACCGACATACATGTTTTGGTTACCAGTAGAAGATCAAGTGTTACCAGCAGAACATACTATATGTTGGACATTTCCAACATGTTTGGATCTATGGAATATGTTTGGTTACATGTGGTACATGATTCTAGAGCATGTCTTGGTCAGATGGTATTGTCTTGGTAATCAGATCCTATCATACACTCTGGTAAACCCTTACTGGCACTAGTTTAAGGCTTTACTGGCAGAGCTCTCACTGGGGAATCTTGACAAGATGCATAATTGGTGTTGGTCCAACTTCTAGATGGATTTCAGGATGTTGAAGATGTTCTTTGATCATGCTTCAACTACTTGAAGATATTTCTTTGGCATGGCAGACCCAGAATAGGTCCTGTACCTATCTAGGTTTTGGACTGGTATCATACTAACGTGTACTCTACACGTTACCGAGATGTTTCGGGATGATTTATGGATTTTTTTATTTATTTTTTGGTCTTAAGATGACATGGCACATCATTGTAATATGGATTTGTGTAATGATCTTATTGTAATATCTTTTAGGTGGCCGACCTAATTGGTTTAGGCCTTAAGGTTTGTATAAAATGATGTAAGATCTCATTGTAGATCGTGGTATGAGAATGGAACAAGTGTCATGGTCTTGAAATACGATATCATATGCGAAGGAGACTTGGTTGATCATAGTTGATCAAATTGGGATTAAGGAAGAGGTCAAAGGCCTCTGGTATTGAGCTTAAACGAGACTGTAATCAGGCATGGTAGATGCTATCTCTGGTAGTTCACTCTATTGGATTGTTGTCCATTCATCTTGAGATGGTTGTTGCCTCTCTGTAGTCAGTGAGACTCTTTTATAATGAGAGGTACACTCTAGGAAGTGTGCCTTCTTGCATGTGAAGGCCCCTCATTGTATCAAATACTTTTTGCAGAAGTATCATCTAACTATGGGTAGGCTTCCCACCATGGTTTTTCCCTTTCCTGGTTTTCCACATACAAATCATGGTGTTATGTGGTACAGTTGCTTTGCATTGATTATATGTTTAATTATTAAGTTGCATTGTTTACCGGTACTTAATCTGGTTAAAGGTTATTAAGTGGATTAAATGTTATAATCTATTAACAACTGATTCAACCCCCCTCTCAGTTGTTCATCGGTCATCCTAACAATTTGTATCAGAGATTTGGTCTTCTTTTGCAGAAGCTTAACCACTTGAGGTAGATCTTATGGCAGCTAACACTTCTAATCCACCGACAACTATTTTCAGAAGAGAAATCCCTAAGCTTGATGGAACTCATTATGGGATATGGAAAATTCAAATGGAGACTCATCTTAGATGTCTTGGCAAGGATATTTGGGAGATCAGTGAGAAAGGATATACACCTTATGATCTGGCATGTGGCAATCCTGCTCCTGCAGACTTGGACAAGAATATTGAAAATGATTGCAGAGCTAAAGAAGCCCTCTTGTGTGCACTTACTAATCAGTAGGTCATGGGATTAACTGATAAATCATTGGCTAAGGTTATGTGGAAAAAATTGAAAACTCTGAATGAAGGTGATCCTACTGTCAAAATGGCTAAACTTGATGGTTACCGGGTAAGATATGAAAACTTAAAGATGGAAGATAATGAAAGAATTGTTGTGTTTATGGAAAGAGTAAATGAGATTGTTATGGGAATTTAGTGTTGTGGAAGATTTCTGAGTGAAGATGAAATAGTTTCCACCAGCTTACAAGATGAAGGTAACTATAATTAATGAGTTGAGAACAATGACAAACTCTTCATTTAACAGAGACATTATGATTGGGAAATTATCTTCTTTTGAGCTTGAAGAATTTGGATCTTCTCGAGCTGTAAAGTCTGAACTTGCTTTTTATGCATCATCATCATCATCATCTACCAGAAAAAGTGATTGGAAAGTTTTATATACAAAAGAATTGGAAGACAAGAGGAAAGAAGATGAAGAATTTGAGCAACTTGAAGCCTTATTTGCTAGAAGAGTACCTAAAGGTCCAACAGGAAGTAAGTATGAAGGAAAAGCACCTTACAAATGTTTTTCATGTAATAAGATTGGTCATTTTGCATCTAGATGTTCTGAAAGGAATGCAAGGTTTGAGGAAAGAGTTAAGAAATCATTTAAGCCTAACCATAATAGATATAGATTCAATAAAAGTAAACAATGCTACATAGCAGATGAAGAAGGAGTAAGTGATGACTCTGGAGATGAACCGATAGAAGACTCTACTAGTGGATCCGACAATGGAAAGGAATGGGTGTTCTATGATTTAAAGGAAGATAAATGGAAACCAGCTATCATAAATGAAGAAAAGGCCCTGGCAAAAAAAGTTGAAGATAAGGATGAATGGGTAATTGATAGTGGATGCTCACATCATATGACTAGAGATAAAGGGAAATTTTTGTCCCTGCAAGAATACAATGGTGGTCAAGTCAGATTTGGAGATGACAAAGCATGTATGATGAGAGGTAGAGGTATTATTTCTTTGGATGGTAAGAATAATACTAATAATGTCTATTATGTAGAAGGTTTAAAGCATAATCATTTGAGTGCTGGCCAATTGGTAGATAAGGGTTTCCAGCTTCAGTTTAAAGATAAAAAATGCAAAATCATTAACAAGACTGGTTTGGAGATTGCAATTGGTATTCAGACTAGAGGTAATATCTTTCACTTGAACACTGGTAATAAAACATGTTTGATTGCTCATATTGATGAGAGTTGGTTATTGATATTGATGTGAAAAATAATAAAAGGAGTTGTATACAATAGGGGGAGAGTTATTGATATTCAAGAGATTGTTGGCTGTCCTCCACAGGGGGAGACTTGTTTGGCATTTCTTGGTATGGCATTTCTTGGTACTTAGATGTTTTTTCACATCTAGTGTTGCCATCAATGCCAAAGGGAGAGATTGTTGGCATTATTGGATGAATTGATTATGTGTTGCATTGATGTTTTGTCATTGATGTCAACACTAGCAGTTATGGTTGGTTACCGGCAGACAGGTTTTGGTTATCGATAGAAGATCAAGTGTTACCGACAGAAGAGACTATCTATTGGACACTTCCAGCATGTTTGGATCTATGGAATATGTTTGGTTACATGTGGTAAGTGCTTCTAGAGAATTTATTGGCCAGATGGTATTGTCTTGGTAATCGGATCCTATCATACACTCTCGTAAACCCTTACCAGCACTAGTTTAAGGCTTTACCGAGAGAGCTCTCATTGAGGAATCTTGATAGGATGCATAATTGGTGTTGGTGCAGCTTCTAGATGGATTTCAGGATATTGAAGATGTTCTTTGATTGTGTTTCAACTGCTTGAAAATATTGCTTTGGTATGGTGGACCCAGAATAGGTCTTGTACCTATCTAGGTTATGGACTGGTATCATGTTAACGTCTACTCTACACGTTACCGAGATGTTTTGGGATGATTTATGGATTTGTTATTGTTGTTTTGGTCTTAAGCCGACATGGCACATCATTGTAATATGGATTTATGTAATGATCTTATTGTAATATATTTTAGGTGGCTGACCTAATTGGTTTAGTCCTTAGGGTTTGTATAAAATGATGTAAGATATCATTGTACATCATGGTATAGGAATGGAACAAGTGTGGTGGTCTTGAAATGCAATATCATATGCGAAGGAGACTTGGTCGATCATAGGTGATCGAATTGGGATTAAGGAAGAGGTCAAAGGCCCCTGGTATTGAGCTTAACCATTATTGTAATCAAGCATGGTAGATGCTATCTCTGGCAATTCACTCTATTGGATTGTTGTCCATTTATCTTGAGATGGTTGTTGCCTCTCTATAGTCAGTGGGACTCTTTTGTAATGAGTGGTATGCTCTAGGCAGTGTGCCTTCCTGCATGTGCAGGCCCCTCATTATATCACATACTTTCTATAGAAGTATCATCTGACTGTGGGTAGGCTTCCCACCGTGGTTTTCCCCTTTCCAGGTTTTCTACATACAAATCATGGTGTTATGTGGTATGGTTGCTTTGCATTGATTATCTGTTTAATTATTAAGTTGCATTGTTTACCAATATTTGTTTCTTCTTTACCGGTACTTAATCTAGTTAAAGGTTCTTAAGTGGATTAAATATTATAATCTGTTAATAGCTTATTCACCCCTCCCTCTCAGTTGTTCACCGGTTATCCTAACACTCCTCATCCTCGTCCTCCTCATCCTCATCTCCATCCTCACCATCCTGATCTTCCTCTCCTGCATCAGGATCATATCCATCGCCACCAAACTCTTGCTCTCCTGCATCATCATCTTGATCATCTATGTGCTCCTCACCAAGGTCCTCGGATGTATTAGGATCCTCCTTGTCATCGGCGTGTCTCCATATTCCCTAGGTTCCCTCTAGGGAATTCTGCCAGAAACATGGCTCCAGGGTATGTCCTACCCCACCATGTAATGTACCATCGGTGTGCACCCATATCATCTCTATAATCAATCGCAATATCTCGATCTGACCCATCTGAATCTGTGATATCAATCTCATCACTAGTAGGCCTTGGAATGGCTCCTGGCCTAGGAGTCACACATGAGTATCAGATATAGATAGGTACATCTATAGGGACACACTACTCAAACCAAAATTACCATCGGACTCGGTCGAAGTAGAAGGGGACTACAATTTGGTTGTTCCATCTCTCTACTAGACAATTCCTCAGCATGCAAAACAACTACTTATGTATATCCGCTCACATGTACATCCTAAGGTAGGGTCTCCATTTGATAACCTCTGTTGTCAATCTATCAAATGTCACTCTCCAATGTAGCAAATCTCCCAACCGCCACTCACGAGTGAGAGGATATGCAAACACCCTAGGATGCTTTGGAACCAACTCAATGGGCACTCCAGTGGGTCTAGTACATGTAATGTGCTTGAATATCTAGATCTGTAGTAGTGTGCAAGTCATCAAGTTGCATCCCTGTCCAAACACATACTCTCCTAGGTTGTGAAAGAGGTGGGCTAGAATACTCCACCCCCAGGAGAATACCCTCTTATGTCTCTCCATAGCTTTAACTGCATAAGCAAGACCTCCATGCATGTGAGTGTTGCACCCATTAGGGTACATGGATAATGCAATGGTATCAATCATCAACCATGTCACTAGCGGAACCTCACCAGTGGGATGCAAGAGCCAACTAATCATGATGTGGCCCCTCATCTCATCAGGTATCTCTCTCCCAATGCAATAGATCTGCTCCCTCCTGTAATTGGTAGTGGTGCATTATGCTCAGTATCTCACTCTCTCCTCTGATGGGAAGATAAAGTATGTGGTATATATCCTTGAGTGTGACTGTCATCTCCCCCATAGGTAGAAGAAAGGTAGAGGTATCCATGTCTCATCTCTCCATCAATGCCAACAACATCGCAAGATGGAACTTGATGGCAGGCATGGTCATCACGTACCATAAACCTACTGAATGCAACAACTCCCTATCCTCTGGTGAAAGCCTTAGAATTTGACTCGGGAGGCTCCAAAAGGTGTGGTTGATAGTGTGCTCGCGGATGTAGGGAAGAATCTGAAAAGTGAAACAATCAAATCATCAGTAATTACTCATTGATCATCATCATCTAATAAAAAACATCATTACATCTATTCTATGCATCCGATTCCTAATCCTGTGCAACACTCGGTTGCTCCAAGTAGGGACCAGGGTGCCCCTCTAGGACTAGAGTACCCTAGGAGGACCAGGGAACTCAAGTGCGACCAGAGCACCCTGGGAGGACCAAGGCGCCCTAGGGGACCATGGTGCCCAGATAGGGGGGCATTTGCATGATCAGACACTAACATCATCGACATGAAAAATAATGCAAAAAAGAAAAGTCAATGATGAGTCAATGGTCAGTGAACTCACCTCATCGAGTGGTCTCCCGATCAACATGTCCTGGCACAAGATCTCCATCCGCGTGGGTCACTCAGGTCGACATAGAGGCATGATGAATGATGCATGGGCTCCTCTATAGTGAATAGTGCTTAAAGTCAAAAAGTGACAAATGAAAGTGTCACTTTCATATTTATGAGGTATGCACTTTTTTTGTTTTATGATTTTAAGTGAAAAACCCTAATTTTTCCCTTTTCACTTAATCTATCATAACTTTGGCTAGGGAGTTCCAATTTTTGTGTCTTCAACAATGTCGAAATCATGAATTCACTCTCTTGCTCCACATTTGTTCCATAAAGTGCTTGGAAGTATAATAGAGTCTTGTTGAGAACATGTTTTCATCAAGTTCTTCATCACAATTCATTGTGGTAAACATGATACCCTGTTTCACCTCACTAATAAGAAAGCCGAAACAGGGGGGGCATATAGATACCCATAAATTTCATCACTTTCCTTAGTAAGCATTAGGTGATTTTGTGATCTAGCATGTGGTTCCTAATTGTATACTAGAGATACCATTAGGGGCTTCGTCTGACAACTTATGGATATATTCCTTCTCAAAATAATGTTTAATTTTCTATACTTTGGCTTGCATATGCATGTAGTGTCATATGACCACTAAAGTGGGGGCTAAATGTAGCATCATAAATTGTACACCATTGCTAGGGTGATACAATTCCACGCTTGGTTTAGCACCCGCCTCAGTGTATTTTGCATCTCACATTTCTAATCTCTTTTAAGTATTTAATTAATCAATTTAATTAAATCTAAATCCATATTTCATCACTTCACACATCATAAAGTTGGGCCCTTTACCCTAAGTGTGCCCCTTTTCATTTTATTCCTTCAATTAATCATTAAATCATAAACCCTAATTATGTCCTTTTTTTATCTTTAAGGCCCGATTTCACATATCAAAACATCTTGAACTCATTTGTAACTTTGGAATTCACTTTAATATCATCATATCTAATGGCCCTGAAAATTTGGTAAAAAGTTGGTCGGACCATGTGCAAGTGCAACACGGTCCCTGACCTTTTTCTTGAAATTTCGGGAGCACAATTCTATGATATTATAATTATTAACCCAAAAATCTTGGCGGGAAATTTAAATCCTAGGTCGGCATAAAGATGAAATTAAGATCTAGGGTTTCATACATAAGAGCTCTCTTTCTTCATTTGATGGGATCTAAGGAATCGAATCTCGGAAAAAGATTTTAGAATGATTATAAGGAGCCTTCTATGTAGAGAAAGAGTAGATCTTTGGAGTCTTGAACAACATTCAACAACACCTGTCAAGAATTCATCAAGCATTCTTTCATCAATTGGGGGCTTTTGAAGATATAGGAAAGCAATAGGAGATCACCGACTAAAGATTGGCTTGTACCTCTCCCTCGGGGTTGGGTATGGTTTCATGTTGTTTCTATCTTTGTATGAGCTTCATCACATCAATTTGATTTACATTTATTCTTTAGATCACTTTGCATCATTGATTTAGGTCATTTACTTTGTCAATTACAAGCAATTAGGGTTTACTCTTTAGGGTTGCTCTAGATTGTTTACTCTCATCCTAGGATCTTGCACACACATAATGTTCTTGCACACACTATTATACTATACGAATCAGCTATTTGTTGAGGTGGAAACCACCAAAATAGGGGTTTGACTAAGTTAAAACCCCATATAGCCACCCAAAACCCTATTTTCAACTACAGGTGGAAATTCGAGATCCGAGCGTCACTGCAAGTTTCAGGACCGACAAAGTGCACAGAGACAGTTCCAAGGCTCAGATATCAACAAAACCCCTTGGACAGTAGCGTGGTGCCCTAAACTTGCCTAGGATAGGGGCATGGTGCGCTGGTCCTCCTCATTTTCAACAAAATTTCACAAGACAGCTGTTTGGAGTGCTCAAATCCTATTCTGTTAGGTACAACTTTCAGTTTGCAGAATCAGGGCAGGGGCGCAACACTAGAGTCCCAGACATTTTGTCTCAGATTTTTGGCATAGGTACACCTTTGAATTTATCTCCTAATCTATACTTTCTAGCAGCATATTGGTTGTTCTCAGTTCTGTATTCTCATATTAGGGTTACTTGTGTACATTTGCATTCTAGGTTAAATCATTCAAATTTGCACTTTTCATCACTTCTTCCCCTCATTTGCAGCAAAGGAATAGAAACCCTAAGAGGTAGCACTTGGCTCCCTCTTCCTCACAAGAATTAGCCAAAGTTCGTGACCTCCCTAGGCTCTTTCGTATTCCACAGTGTGTACATGAGAGTGGGATTAGGGCTTGTTTGCTTAGTCTCACTTTTTCCCTTATACAATATTATGTGTTATTGATGTGGTGTTGTTTCATGCTTTCACTGTTTATTATCAGATCTGAATTTGTGTTTGAGTTGTACAGAGATTGAGAGAAAACTGATTCATCCTGCCCTATGATTTTGCTACATTATTGCAAATAATAGAAACTAGGGCCTTACCTTTTCCTTTCCCCTTACTCTTATTTGTGTCCTTTGAAGATCCTTTTGATGAACTTTGTTTGACTGAATCAGGCACCTTGATATTATTCTTTTCTAGAAGATGTGAAAGGTGATCAATTTGTTTCTTTAAACACTTATGTTCATCATGACCAAGCCTCTTACAATAAAAACACTTTACCTTCTCCTTCTTAGGTTGTTCACCTTTTGATGAAGAGGTTTGATTATCTACTTTTGAGGTAGCAATTTTTTTTATCTTTCTTCTTCTCTCCTTGGTTCTTTTGTTTCTTATCTTGCTTACTAGACCCTTTTCTTTTTTTTTTGTGCCTTGATTTATAGCTAAGACATGTGACTTAAAGGGTTTTATTGTACTCATTTTAACCAATTTGTCATGATCCCTAGTAACAAATTCATTTAAAGAAGGCATTTTGAATATGGTACCTAGGGCACATTTTATAACATAGAATGTAGAAACAAACACTAAATAGTTAGGACCAAGCTTAAAAAGAATACTCAAGATCAGTTTCTTATCATCTTTCTTAGTTCCACACTATTCCAATTGCAATCTTATAGACTTGAGTTTTGTGAAAAAGTCTTGTATAGTGTCAAAATTGGTTGGACTCAACCCTATGAGTTCATTCTCCAACTGATGACCTTGTAGCTCATCCAAAGAGGTTTTTCAAAGTGGTCCACACTCCATTTGGTGTAGTGGTAGATTCAATGTGATAAATAAGGTTAGGGAGACTAGCATACACAAAGTACCAAAGGCTTCATCACATTTGTTAAACCATTTAATCTTTTTTGTAGCATCTTGAGGTTCAGTTTCAAGTCTCATTGTAACATGATGATATCTATTTATTTTCAGATATATTATCATCTTAGATTTCCATTCAAAATAATTATATGGTGTTAAAAGAGGAACTATAGATGCATCCATGATAGTAGAAAAAAATATTTCAAAGAACCAAGAAAAGAGCAAGAAAGAAGACACATGAGAAACCCCCCCTTTTCCACTAGTCTCAAAAATCACCCCCCATAATATTACAAGGTTGGCACTTTATGATTAGTGTGTTTACAAGGCCTTTAATCAGATTACAATAAATTCTAAGGCTCCAATATTAAAAATTAGAAAGTTTTGACATAAACAAATTTGATGCAAAATCTGAAAATATTAGCCTTATTTCTGTTCTATGCTTCTCAATACCTTTCCAACAACTACTCATTTTTGAAAAAAAGAGTTGTGAGGTGAAAGACATGACCAATAAAAGGAAGAAATGCAACTGATTCAACCTACAATATCTGATAAAAAGGATATAATTTTTCAATGAGACCTACATGAATGGAAAGTGCTCATTTCCAAATTTTTGTCAAGTACTCATTTACAAAAATCCAACACTCGAGGCAAAAGTTATGAATTTTTTAATAAGGGTTGCTAAGTCTGCTTGCTAGAAAAATAACTCATTCCCTATTCACTCTCATTTTTAGAAACCTAAATTTTTTTCGATGTAAAGAAGCAAACCCATAAATCATTTTTCTTGCAAATGAGAGAAAGATGGAATTGTGAAGCCAAAATGAAAATAGCTCCAAAAAAAATTCACTCTGATTTTTTTTACTATGTCCTCCAAACATTGATTTTGGTGAAATAAAAGTCACTTTTGACTTTCTCAAGCCTTTTGGACACTCTAGAAATGCTAAATAATCCTCCAATATTACCAAAATGGTGCAATCACCCAGATCTCCAAGGAACTCATATAATAAACTAGATTAATTTAGAATCTTATTTTCCTTTGAAATGTTCTGATTCTCAAGGTCATATGAGAATGTAGGAGAAGAGAAAACTTTGGTTTTAAGAAAAATATTTGCTATCTAATAGTCTCAAAGCTCTCAAATAAATTAGAAAATCAATGAGCTATACCAGACAACATGACTTTGATACTATGTTAGATTCTACGAGAAGGGAGAACCAAGCTAGGATCTAATGTTGATCGTAGATCACATGCACCTCCAAACAACATATGATTGAAGATCAAAATAGTTGAATGAAGAAAAATCATATATGAGAGAAAAATTAAAGATAGAAGAGAATTTGGAGAAGACTCTCACTGAGCTATCACTGAACTAGTAAAGGTGAGAGTATGGTGCTTATTATATAGAAAAATAATAGGATATACATCCAAGGGGTGCATTAACTCCTATTCCACATAAAAATTGGGAGGTTTTACCTTCTTTATAAATGCCAAAATATGTGGCATAACCTCCTTACATGAAGACAAGAATGAGTTGAGAAAGTTGGCGCATAAGGCCAAAAGAGGGTGAGAAACCCAACTATCCCATAACCCACTTAGGAAATGAAAAAATAGTGGTTGTGAAAGGTGGCACAACAAGCCAAAAGAGGTTGTGTAACTCAAATACCCATGTGAGGTGGAGAGTTACACATGTAGCTAAAGTATTTCAACATGTGTCCTCATATTAACCACTCCTAATAACCTAAGCAAGCTTAAATAATGTGTGTAGGAAAAATAAATACCCCTAACATAAGGAAAATTAAAAACCTACACTAACAAAACCTTTGGAGTTGATTCACATAGATCTTTGTGAACCTACAAGGATAAATGGAATCAACAAAGAAAGGGTAGAGATAAGAGTAAATCATACTAAGACACCTTGTGAGCTTTGGAATGGAAGATGTCCTACGGTGAACTATTTCAAAATATTTGGAAGTAAATGTTATATCAGAAGAGATGAAGGTGATCTAGGAAATTTTGATACCAGAGAAGATGAAGGTATATTTTTGGGATACACTACAAATAGCAAGGCCTACCAATATTACAACAAGATACTAAGAAAGATAGTGGATAGCACAAATGTAAAAGTATGTGAAGAATGGGATCAGACTGCCTCTGAACCTGAACAAGAGACCAAGTTTGAGATTATTCTGGTTGTTGAAGAGAAGTTTGATCCAGAAGACAAAAGTGGAAAAAAGATAAATGAAGAAGAAGAAGAAGAAGAACTTGAGCAAGTGCTCAAGATTATAGTCAGTTATGTGAGAAAGAACAATTTAGAAGATCAAATTATTGGAGATAAAAATAAAGGTGTTTAGACAAGAAGAAGAGTTGCAAAAGCAAATGAGCAAGAAAATTATTGTTTTCTTTCACAGGTTGAACCAAAGTCTTATGAAGAAGCAAGCAAAGAAGATAGTTGGATAAAAGTAATAGAAGAGGAGTTGAATCAAATAAAAAAATATCAAACATGGAACTAGTATCTAGAACAATGGACAAAATATAATAAGAACTAAGTGGGTATTCAAAAACAAGCTAAATGAACATTGGCAGGTTACAAGAAACAAGGCAAGGTTGGTATGTAAATGTTATTTACAAGTTGAAGGTATAGATTTTGAGGAGACTTTTTCTCTAGTAGCTAAGATGGAATCTATAAGGATGTTTCTTTTTTTTCTTAAAAGAAATTTAAGGTATATCAAATGGATGTTAAGTCAAATTTTCTAAATGGAGAACTTGAAGAAGAAGCATATGTTGAATAGTTAGATGGGTTCAAATTTTCAAAAGATCCAAATATGGTCTGCAGGTTGAAGAAAGTGTTATATGAACTCAAACAAGCACCCAAAGCTTGGTATGCTAGATTGGATAGATATCTGTTATAACAAACTTTCAAAAAAGGAACTGCTAACAACAATCTTTATTTCAAAGTTGAAGGCAACAAAGTGTTGATTGTTGTTGTTTGTGTTGATGATATTATATTTGGAGGAAATGATTATCTATGCAAATATTTTACAGATGAGATGCAAAAGGAATTAAAAATGTCAATGATTGGTGAATTGTCATTTTTTCTTGGTTTGCAAGTTACAAAATTAGAAGATAGAATTTTTATTTCACAAACCAAATATATCAAGGAAATGTTGAAGAAGTTTGAAATGAAAAATTGTAAACCAGTTGCACCCCTTTGGTGGTTGGTTGTAAGTTGAGAAAATATGATAAATATCTCGAAGATGATTAGAAGATGTACAAATCTAGTATTGGAGGATTGCTATATTTAACTACCTCTAGATTATATATCATGCAAGTTGTCTGTTTAGTTGCAATATTTTAATCTAGTTCAAAGCAATCACATGAGAAAGTAGTGAAGAGGCTTTTCCAAGCACTTAGAAGGTACCCTGGATTTTGGTCCTTAGTATAAAAATAATGGATATTTCATGCTAAAGGCATACACAAATGTAGATTGGTCTGGATGTATTGATGATAAGAAAAGTACTAGTGGTGGTGCATTCTTCTTGGGAGACAGGTTGCTCTTGTGGTTAAGTAAGAAGCAAGATTATGTATCTCTATCTACTATAGAAGAAGAATACATTGCAACATCATCTTGTTGTACTCAGGTAATATGGATGAAACAAATTCTTAAGGATATCAGAGTAATGTATGATGAAGATATCCCCATCATGTGTGATAATAATAGTGCTATAAAAATTTCAAAGAATCCAGTAATGTATTCAAGAACTAAACATATATCAATTAGGTATCATTTCTTAAGAGAGGAGGTTGCAAAGAAGAAATTCAGATTGGAATATATTTTTATGAAAGAATAGGTTGCAAATATTTTTAATAAAGCATTAGTGAGGGATACTTTTGAGTATCTCAGGTTGAAACTAGGGGTCATCACCCCTCTCTCTAACTACATGCATAAGTGTAGTGCATCTTTCTAGGGGGAGACTCAAGGCTTATCCTTTGTCTCTTGGATTGATGTCATTGCTTCTCTAAGGGGGAGAAATGGAGTATGTGGTGTCTATTGGGTATTGGATGATGAGTATACCATGTTGTGCCCTTTGTCTTTGATGTCAAAGGGGGAAATAAAACTTGAAGAGGGAGATAATTTTTTGTTTTTCCATCAATGACTAAAGGGGAGATTGTTGGAAATTTGAGTTATTTGATTGATATCTGAGTTGTGTTGTCATTGATGTCAAACTTGGTGTTTTGGATGTAGTTTGGTCTAGATATGATTTTGTACTATTGCAGGTTTCCTTGTCTCTAAGTGTTTGGTTTCATTGTTGAGTTTGATGCATTAGTGTTGGTTGTGGAAAGTTAAATATGTAGGAAAGAGTTTTAAATATATGCAAGAAACAATATTTAATGTCCCATTGGTAGAATTTTTGGCATTCTTTCGGATGGTAAAGATTATGTTATATGAATGTTGCATCGATTGGTTCATAGATTACAAAAGTTTATTGATACTATTCTATGATGTCTAGTGAGATCATTTGTTAGGCTAGTCCAAAAAGTATTCGATGGACTCTAGATATGTGGAATCTTGTGTTGTGTTTTTTTGTGGTCATGTTGAGTTGGTTAATGCAATGTTTCAATTCAGAAAGTGAGCTTTGTTGGTTTGTGCTTGGTATATTTAGCCATATTATGTTTCGGTTTTTTCAAATAGATTATTTTGTTTGGATCATATATTTTTGGTTTGGATATACATTGGAGGTTGAGTTAGAATATTGCTATGAGTTTCACCATGGTGTATGGAGATCTACATTAGGTAATTTGCATTGGAAGATGTCTTTTGACTGACTGAGTGTTAAGTCTTATTGTTTATCTACACCTTACAATTGGTAGTGACCTTGGAGGATCTATTAGTTTTTGAGGTTTGTTGGATTCAAATTGGAAGGATATATTGTGATGTTTTTGGGTCCCTGAGCTTTATCCTCAGATGGACTGTTTTGAGTATTTTTGGTCCAAGTGGCTTATTTTGTGTAATAATGTTTATTTTGTTTTTTACCGGCCCTCAATTAGGTTTTTAATGATCTATATTATATTTAAGGAGTGTTAATGTATGAGTTGTGTATCATATAGAACATGAATTGATGAGAAGCAAATTTGAATGATATGCAAGCATATTTGAGACTGTGGATGTGCAAAAATTAGTTTGTGAAGAGATTTGAAGGTGATATATTCAGTGAGATAGTGGTGGTTATCAAATGTGTTTTCCATGATGTTGGTCTCTTGACATAGAGGTTCAAGGAAAATTTCATGATCAGAAGATTCTTCTCATATCATTTCTACTACTCTTTCTATTGCTGGAAGATAGTGGGTCTCTTGGCAGCCTCTTTTGTATCTCACTCTGAAGAAGTGTGCCTTAATTGAACAAGTCCATGTATCTTTCCCTAAGGTAGTGTGCCTTAGTCTTGCAAGTCCATTAGGTACATGTTACTCCTTATCAATAAGCCTAAAACTTTGTAATCAATTATATTTATATTATTAGTGTTTTTTTATGAATATTTGGAATTAGGGTTTTAATTAAGATAATAAAACCACTAGCAAACCAAATTAACCCAATACACTAAAAGAGGAGTATACTTAATAGATCTAGCCACAATCCAAATAGGGAAAGGGATGAAATCCTGATTAGATTCACTAGTTAGGGTTTTTTACCCTCTTTCTTAGTTGAAATTGGAAGATACTTATAAAATTAGGGTAAAACAATAAATAATTGAGCCAAATTATCAAAAATAGACTGCTAAAAATATCCCACATAGCCACAAACTAAGATTTGGGGAAAAGAAGATATTTCGAAACCTATTCCCAAAAGTTTGGCCTAACTTTTTAGGACCTGGTAGTACAGATTCACCCTAGTCAAAAAATTTCTCCATCAAAAGTTAAACCCGTTCATCACTGTTGACTATGTCAAAACCCTTGAGTACAACTCCTAAACTCATTTCTTGCACACAAAAAGAGAGGGAAATTTTTTGTGTGTAAGGCTCTGGCTTAGGTCAAATCCCAATTTAGGAATTTTATTGTGGAAAAATTTCCTAGGGTTTCCACCCAAAGAATGGAAGTCGCTAGATTTTTCACATGGAGACATTACATTCAAAAGGGGATGGGGAATTCACTAGATCACGTCATAAATCAAATAAAGATTGAATGCTAAGTGAATTTGGATTGATAGGGATTTCCTCTTTTGTAAGTTGAAATGTTGAAATTAGGTAAAATGTTGAAAAATGGAGGTAAAAACATGAAAGCAACAAGCTACGGATGTGGGATTTTCGCACGCACCTAGATCTGACCAATAAAAGATGAATAAAAAGTGCTCCTCAAAATTACCCAACAATTGTCGATACCATGGCACATCACATTGGTCCTCCAAAATTTTCACACACCGAAGGAGAATGATTCGTCTCTATGAATAAATCTTAATCTGAAGAGTACATCTCTATATTTGTTTCCTGCACCCATAAAGAAGAGAAAAGGGGGTTGTGAATAGGGGTTTGCCTCAATCAAACCCCAGTTTGGAATCAACCTTGAATGAAATATTGCAAATGCTTGAAATAAATAATGGAAAGGTATACCTCAAATCTGTAATAGCTGATAATGATGTTTTTCTTATTGAATGTAATCAAATATATGTTGTATGAAATGGCATGCACATGACAAAACCCTAATCACACATGCATGCTTGCAAATGAATGATGTAAAGTTTTTCCATAATGGTTGAATGAAAATGGTTGATGTGGACTTGATGAATGCTTGAGAAGACTTCACATAATCAACACTTTCACTTCACAAGAGGCTCCTTTCAGTGATTGAGTTGTTAGATGTTGGATTCTTTAAATGAGGAAAGGAAAGACTATATATAAGGCCCTAACATTGGTTTTTATCATAAGCTGACCTAGAAATGATATATTTTCACACCAAGTCAGGTTTAAATATTATAATACCACCAAATCATGATCCTGAAATTTGAGGAGAAAAAGTAGGGACCGATGTGAATCACATCAATCCGACTGACTTTTTTCCAAATTTTTAGGGATGCAAGGTATTGTGATTATAAGGTGATTCGCAAGTGGGTGAGATGATCAAAGATGTTTAGATATGTGAAACCAGGGCTTGAAGATCAAAATAGGACAAAATTAGGGCTTTTGATGAATTAATTAATCGAAGGAATAAAAAGGGGAACACTTAGGGTAAAGGGCCCAATTTTATGATGTGTGGAATGATAAAAGAAGACTTTATATTCTTCAAGGGAATTTAAAATGATGCTCCCAATTATCCACTTATGCTTCTTATATCCAAATGAGAGGGAAAGACCTCCTTATGCACTTGCTCGTAGTCAATTATGTTAATTTTTCTGACATAGGCCGACACGAGGAGGGGATTCCTGCCCAAAATTTGGATAGGGTAAAGGGTTCAAAATGGCCCCCAATTAGGGAGGACCATGGCATGGTTGCATGGTCCTGGTGAGGACCAAGGCACCATGCCCTAGTCCTACCCCATAAATGGGCTAGGGTTGGTTCTAGCAAGATAAAAAGATATAATATGACCATTGTTGCATGGTGGGGGCATAAATAGGTCTCTATCAAGTGTGAAGATGCAACTGCTAAGGTGAGATCCCTAAACCCAATCCATATTGTAAGGGAGTGCAATTCAGGATGCTACATGAATTGAAATAGAAATTGCTACAAAATGCTTTCCTTTTGAGGGAAAGACTAAATCTAAAGTAAAAATATTTGTAATTGAAATATATACCTTGATGAAGTTTTGTTTGACCCTCATGCAAAGGTTTTAGGGTTTTGTATAGAATGTCTTCAAAGAAGGTTGATCATGGATTCCATATTGAATGCATAAACTTGACATCATTTCTACTCCAATTCTTGATGAATGATGAATTTTTTGCTCACTTGAATTTTCTAGAGTGTAATTGAGAACATTAGATGGCTTGGGTTTGAAATGAGAGGGGTAGGCCTCGTTTTATACTTGATTGCCTAAAAAATTAATTAAATTTCTAAAGTAGGCCAATAGGGATCAATTTTATATCTCATCTAAGATGATCATTATGGGGACTGAAAATGGGCCCTAATTGAGAGGACTAGAGCAATGGGAACCTTGGTCTTGAGCTAGGACAAGGGTTCCCAACACCCTAGTCCTAGAAATTTGGGCTCAATCTTGAAGAAAAGGAAGAGAAGGAGATGAAAGTGTAGGTTTGTGGATGGTGTGAGAAGAATCAAAATAGGCATCAAGCATCGAAAGTCAAAGTGCCAAGATGAGGTCTAAGTGAGGATGAAATTGTATGTAAATACAATTTATGACACTGCATTTAGCCCCCAGTTTAGCAGGAGTATGAGAATAATCATACTCCTTGTAAAGTACAAAGTCACATTGCAAAAATTTCACCAAGATATCAAAGAGACAAGACACACCAAGCCCCTAGGGACTTTAGGATCTTACTACTCTAATATCAAGATAAAAGGGACAATATGTACGAAAGGGAAAGAGAGAGAGCATGACTATACTAGCATAGTAAGATTTTCTTCCTATGAGTCGTACAAAATAAAAATACCAAATTACAAAGAAAAAGGCTCAATTTGCAAAGTAATTTGAGTATCAAAAACTTGTCATGGTGTGTGCATAAAGTTTAACATTGAGTAGAGTCTATTCCCCAATGTTAAAGTAGTTGCATATGCCTTATAAAGATTAATTTCTTTAAGGTAGCTTGCATCCAAAAGACAAGCATATTACCACAATGAGATGCCCCCAAGAAAGGAAAAATCAAAGGATAATGGTCACAAAAATATATAGGAAAAAGAACATAAGGGATCCACTAGATCTATGGTCAGTATGCTCTTATGATAAATAATTTATATCACGTATATTTGTATTGAATTGACATCATCCTACATAGGTAGTGAAACTAGGAACACAATGGAAGAAGAGAACAAGAGAGAATAAATAAGTGTCATTTTGAGTCAACATGGAAGAGACTAAAAAGAGATCAATTCTTTGCATCATCCCCAAGTAGACAACACAAGAGCACAACATATAGAATAATTGACATACAACTAGAAGAATGTCACAATAGATTTGATCTCTTTATTACCTTGCACCAACAGAGTAAAAAGGTTCATCCAAAGAGAACCTAACATATCAAGCAACGTGCCATGAGGGAAGCATAGTATGAACAAGAAAACACACAAAAGAGAATCCATGCCACAAATGAAGTTAGTCAAGAAAATCATTTACCTCCCAATCTTGTTGAAAATCAATTATATAGATGGTGGAAAATATATAAGAGGATCTACTTTGAACACAAAAGATGGAGCTATTGTAAGTTCCAAACAAGGATCATGCTCTAATGATGAGTCACTATGTTTGTCACTTGGAGCTAGGGTTAAAGCTTTTGAAAACTGTGAAGATAATTCATGATTAATTTCAAGAAGTTCATACATATCATTAGAATCATTAGAATCATGTTGTTAGCATGAACAATACTATCATCATCTAGATTAATAAAAATAGGATCTCTAACATGAAAAGAAGTTGAACCATCATTTTTCTTAAGCATTTTTTAATTAGGTGATTTGATGTGAACTTCTTCCCTAGGGTTAGGTGAAGATTGGACAAATGGAACCAAGTCAACATTTGGGAAGCAAGCTCATGAGCCTTAGCATGGCATAATTGTCAGTATTCTCTCACACAACGATTTATTTGAGACTTGCAAAGGTTGAGGATCAATGGACATAGGCTTCTTAACTTCCTTTATAAGAGGAGAATTGGAAGAAACCCCAATATCTTGAGGGAAAATTGATGCCAAGAACTTTCCTTTGTAAGAAGAAGGGGGAAAGACTGAGGCATAGATAGGAGGAATAATAGGTCTATTTTGAGGAGGAATATCCATTGGTATAGGGTCTCTAGGTTTACTCACAGACATGATCATCTCATTTCCCCCTTTCTGATAAGATAAGAAAAGGATGTCATTTTAAGGCTTAAGAGGCTAAGGTTGTTTTGTTGGCAACAACAAGGAAGGACAACTGGGAGGGGGGTGAATCAGTTTTCACCAGATCAAACAAATTAAGAATAATCTCAAATTTGATCAACTGCAAAAAAAAGAAAGATAACAACAATAACAACAACACACATAACACCAATATTTTTGACATGGAAAACTCGGTTAAGGGAAAAACCATGATGAGAACCTAACCACAATGAGATGATACTCTACAGTAGTATGTGTAAATATTATAATGGGGAAAGCACATGCATTTAGGCGCACTGACTAGAGCTCACTGCTGAAATTACAATGACCCAGAAGGATACAACCCTCAAGGAAGGTTCACTACCTTACAAAGATATTCAGACTACAATCTAGAAAAGATGAACTGCATGAAAAATAACATCTGCTAGTGCCTGATGACAGTTTTGGTTAAGCTCATATGTCTTCCCTTAGCCAATATTTTCTCAATACACCACATCAAAAGATGAATTCACTTGATGGAACATACACCACTCTCAGATAATGTCGACTCAACAACAACCACTAAACTACATGAATATTACACCCATTTATACAGATCATCAACCTTGACTACAAGGTCGACCAAACCCTTAACACCTAATAATAAAATTACATCACACGATACATAAATCAATTACTAAACTAGTACAATGTCATAGACAACATAGCATTGACCTAAATCAACTCCTCAAATATGCACCACCACCGAAAATCTTGCCAAGATCAATCGCAACACGTTACACCACCAAAATACCGCATAACACGAAGATTATTACCAGACCCATAGGATCATAAAAAAATCACACAATGATCAATGCGGACCATCAAAACAAATAGGAAATGATTAAGAAAAACCAACAAGTATGTTAGAACCATCTACAATAGCTACACCAATACCACTTATTCAAATATTCATCGATCAACACGCTAACACTCAAGAACACTTAACAATAGCAACTCAAACAAGAAAGATATCTTGTGGCACATCAAATAATGAACCATCTGAAATTAAGATATGCATGAACATCCCAAACATTCTCCCAAATCCACAACACAAGATATGATCATACCGGAGCACATTGGATCAAATACCAGAACATTGCAGCACTGAACATAGGAAAACAATCTTCATACCGGAATCCACAACTCGACCAAATCATCACATAGAATCATGGAATCAATAAAGAATGAAGTATCTCTAGTTGATTCAACATCCCAAGCAGATAAACTAACCAAATCAACTCACTGCAATCACCAGATCACCAAAACAATTCTCTCCAACACCAAAACACAGAAATATGTTGACATCAATGACAACAACATATCCTAGCAGCAACAATATCCAACAATCTCCCCCTTTGGAATTGATGGAAAAATATGAATGTGCAAAACAATAAATGCAAAGGAATAAATTAACACCAACAAATTCCCCCTAAGATCATACATGCAAAGCTTCAAAGATAAGGCAGGTTTTCACATGCTTCTCTCCCCTTTTTACAGCAATGCCAAAGACAAACTAATCAAGATTCTCTCCCCAAACTAGATAATATCTCCCCCTAGAATAAACTCACAACTCTTAACAATATTGAATACCCTAGCTAAGTAGCGACACCAACTCATCAACCCAAATAAGAATACTATGAAGTCCACTGGATTGTGTTGCCAATTGACACTCATTTGGTGGCTTCTGATGGTTTATTATTGGTTTAGGGTTGTCATTTATGGAAACTCTTCATGATATTCCTATTCAGTAATCATGAATCTAGATTTTCGGAAGCGGGTGTTAATTGGTAGCCAGTTAACTGACATTCCAGGATGAACTGAGTAGTTTTGGATCTAGAAGCTTTTCGGTGATTGCGGTGCATTGAATCATGTTTGGGATGATTGGGTTGACATAGAGACATAATTTTATTATTGTTTTGGTTTTCCACATTTATCTTTGGTGATCCAGTCAAGCCAACATGAGACTACACGTTACACTAGCAGGCCGACATGATGTATGATCTATTTTGTGATTGTCGGTGTATAAGTTTGGTGTAGATGATCTTTTTATGGTATGGTGTGATTGTATGCAAGCGAGTGGTGATTGATAATCCATTTTGGCACAGTTTCACATGTGCATTATTGATCTAGTAGCTGACTGAGATAGTGAACAAAGCAGAACAACATAGGTGATCCAGTCGGTTTATTTAGCGCTCAATCAAAACTCATTCAAGAATTATAGATGTTATTTTAGAGTTTATTTTGTTGTAATTCATCGTTATAATTAATCAGTAAGGCAGTGAGCCTTTTGAGGTTGTAGCCCTTTTGTACTTGAGCAATGAGCTCTAGGAAGTGTGCTTGAATGCCTGTACATTCCCCATATTGTAATATTGTTTTGCTACTAGCCATAGTGGAATAATATTGTGGGTTCAAATCCCACTGTGGTTTTTCCCATTTGGGTTTCCATGGAAAAATGTGGTGTTATGCATTTGTGGTTGTTAGTTGTATGTCTCTACATTTTAGTTTTATTTGTATGCTTTCGATGGTTTAAAGTTAAGTTTGAAAATCTACTAACCGGTAGACCACTGATTTACCCCCCCCCCCCCCCCCTCTCTGTGATCCCTAATTCCAACACATTGATGCATCTCAATGCACCTAGTTCTCATCAAGAGGGGCAGAGACCCCTAACTTGTCTCTCAAATACACAAATTTATCTGCAGGCAAAGGCTTAGTGAAAATATTTGCAATCTAATCTTTTGTAGATACATACTCTAGTTTTACTTCTTCATCATTGAACTTCTCCCTCAAGAAATGATACTTAATTGACATATGATTTGTTTTAAAATGTAGTACCGGATTCTTGGAAATATTAATAGCATTCGAATTGTCGCAATAAATAACAATAGGCTCATCATACACAACTCTAATATTTTTCAACATCTACTTCATCCAAACTACTTGAGTATAGTTGCTAGCAGCAATAATGTATTCAGCTTCTTTAGTAGATAGATCAGATATAGCATCTTGTTTCTTGCTTGCCCATGAAACCAACTTCTTCCCCAAAATGAAATCTCCACCGATAGTGCTCTTCTGGTCATCTACATCACCTGCCCAATCAACGTCAATATAAGAACATAGCATGAAATCATCATTCTTCAGATACCACAACCCAAAGTCAACAGTTCCCTTCAAATATCTGAAAATCCTCTTCACTGCAGTAACATGAGTCTCTTTAGGATCAGCTTGAAATTTGGCACAAAGACAAATAGCATGCATGATATCTGGTCTAGTCTAAGTCAAGTACAATAGTCCACCTACCATAGATCTGTACAAGGTTTGATTAACTTTCTGAGATTCATCATTCTTAGACAACTTGCATCCAGTCACCATAGGAGTTTCAACAAGTTTAGAATCAACTAACCCAAAATTCTTCATCAGTTCCTTCACATACTTAGATTGAGAAATGAAAATACCTTTATCGGTCTGAGTAATCTGCAATCCCAAGAATGATTTCATCTCACCTATCATAGACATCTCAAATTCCTTTTCAATATCATCAATAAACTTCATACTCAAACCATCATCTCCTCCAGAAATAATGCCATCCACAAACACTTCAACAATCAAAATGTTATCATTTTCAACTTTAAAGTATAAGTTACTGTTAGTAGTACCTTTACAAAATCCCAACTTCATCAAGTACTTATCTAATCTTACATACCAGGCTCTAGGGGCTTGCTTCAGTCCATACAGTGCTTTCTTCAATCAACATACCATGTCTCCTTCATTTGATAATTAAAATCCTTCTGCTCTCTCAATGTAGACTTCCTCCTCAAGATCACCATTCAAAATGGCTAACTTGACATCCATCTGATAAACCTTGAAATTATTATAAGCATATGCAAGCAACAATCTAGCAACTTCAATTCTGGCTATCGGAGAAAAAGTTTCCTCATAATCAATTCCCTCCATATGAGAGCATCCCTTACATGCCAGTCTTACTTTGTTTCTTACCACTTCACTGGTTTCATTCAGTTTATTCCAGAACACAAATTTAGTACCAATCACATTCTTGTCTTTAGGTCTTGGAACATGCTCCCAAGTGTTACTCTCTATCTGATTTAACTCTTCCACCATAACTTTTATCTAATTCTCATCCTTACATGCTTCAACAACATCTTTATGTTCAATATTAGAAATTAGGCATATCTCTTTAGCAACAAGTCTTCTCCTAGTTATTACACCCTTGTTCTTATCACCAATAATCCGATTCTTAGAATGATTCAGTTTCACATACCTCAGAGTCTTCAAATTATTCTGATTCTCAGGCTCTTGAACTTCTTCTGCGACAAAAGCAATATCCAGATTAATTGTCTCTACTAGATTATTCTGCTTCACGATCTCAGTCTTTGCAGGCTTTGAAACAATATCTTGATCATCAATCTCATATCCACATGCTCTGATCTGCTTCCCAAAACATTCATCAAGCTTCAAATTTGCACTTTCCACTATTTTATTTAATCTCTTATTGTAACAGCGATAGGCCTTTCTCTTAGTAGAATATCCCAAGAAGATTCCTTCATCACATCTTGCATCAAACTTTCCTATATCCTCATCTCTTTTGATATAAAATTTTCTTCCAAAAACTCTAAAATATCTAACTGTAGGAACATGACCGAACCATATCTCATAAGGAGTCTTACTGGAATCACCTTTTATATGCACCTGGTTGAATGTGTAAATAATAGTGCTAACAATTTCCTTCCAAAAGGTTTGCGCAACATTTCCTTCAATCATCATCGTTCTAGCAACATCCAAGATTATTCTATTCTTTCTTTCAACAACTCCATTATGTTGAGGGGTTCTACCTGAACATATAACTATCTTCTAATTCCATTCTTCTCATAAAATGTATCAAACTCACTGGATGTGAATTCTCCTCCTCTGTCAGATCTCGGACAATTCATCTTCAACCCTATCTTAGTCTCCACCTTTACTTTGAATATCTTGAATTTCTCCAATGCTTTTGATTTCTCCCTTAGAAAAGTCACCAACATCATTCTAGAGTAGTCATCAATCAAAAAAATGATATACCTATCACCCTGCATACTTCTTAACAATCCACTAGATGTATACAACTTACATTTAAATGATGTTCTTGTTTGCTTTCCCAACTAACATTCTTTGCATACCGGATTAGAGGGCTTCAAAATATTAGGCAAATCTCTAACAGCTTGAGTGGAACTTATCCTTATCATGTAGTCAAAATTAACATGGCACATCCTTCTATGCCACAACCAACTTTCATCTATATAAGCAATCAAACAACTTTTCTCACCAGCATTCAAGTGAAAGATATTACCTTTAGTTTTAGTCCCTGTTGCAATCTCTATACCAGAGGCATTCAAAATCTTGCATTTACCATTCCTGAATTGCAAATCATATCCCTTGTCAATCATATGTCCAACACTCAAAATATTATGCTTCAAACCTTCAATATATAAGACATCGTCAGTGTTATTATTACCATCAAAAGATATAGAACCTCTACCAAGAATCACACGAGATTTTTTATCTCCAAATCTTATTATTCCACCATCATACCTTTCCATATTCACAAATTTTCTTTTATCACCTATCATATGATGTGAACAACTGTTGTCAATTACCCATTCATCTTCCTCCTTGATAGAAATAAATACAAATTCATCTCCTGAATTTCCATTATCTGATTCCTTATATGTCATACCTTCATCAACAACATAATAGCATCTCTTCTAATTTATGTACTTTTGATAGGGCTTGTAGGACTTGTCATGCTTATCAAATCTATCATGTCTTTCATGCTTATCATACCTAGACATTATTTTAGGACACCTAGAAGCAAAATGTCCTATCTTATTACAAGATAAACATTTCAAAGGTAACTTTCCATCATACTTACTGGCTCCCTTAGGAAATCTCCAAGAAATAAGTGCTTCAAGCTCATCCAACTCTTTCTCCTACTCTTCCATCTCTCTCATCTCTCTTTCATATCTTGAAACCCTAGATGAACTCTCTCCTGTATCATACAACTGCTTCTCGGATACAAAGGCTTTAAATGTAGTCTAAGATTTACCATTTGATTCTCCAAATTCGCTCAACTCAAATGCAGCCAACTTACCAACCAACACATCTCTTGTCATAGTAGTCACACTCTGGATCTCATCAATAAAAACATCTATAGATTTATAAGAAAAAGGAAAAGATCTCAGTACCTTAGCAACAATCTCATCTTCCTCAAGAGTTCCACCGACACATCTGATGTTCATAAAAAGCTCATTCACTTTAGCCATAAGGGATGTTATATTCTCATCTTCTCCCATTTTCAATGTTTTATACTTTCCCTTCAAACTCTGCAACTTAGCAACTTTAACTTGTGCATAGATCCTTCATACAAGACCTCTAGATTTTTCCATATCTCATGTGTAGTCTGAATTCCCATTACATTAGTCATCTCCAAATCGGTCAAGGCACTCATCAATGCTTCCTTAGCCCTTATGTTATGTCCAATTTCCTTGATTTCATTAGCGGTAATTGGTCCATTCGGAGGGACATTGTAGACATTCATTGTAATCTTCCAATAATCTTCTCCAAGACATTTCAAATAAGCTTTCATCCAGTCCTTCCATACAGTGTAATTATTTCCATCAAATCTAGGACTCTCCTTCTTGAACACATAGGTTGTCATCTCGGATCTCCTCAAGCAATTAAGCTTCTTCAAGAGGATCTAGCTCTGATACCACTTGTTGGCAACAACAAGGAAAACTAAGAGGGGGGGTGAATCAATTTTCACTAGATCAAACAAATTAAGCACAATCTCAAATCTGATCAACTAGAGCAAAAAAAAAGATAACAACAATAACAACAACACACACAAGACCAATATTTTTGACATGAAAAACCTGGTTAAGGGAAAAATCCTAGTGGGAACCTACTCACATTGAGATGATACTCCGTAGTAGTATGTGTAAAGATTACAATAGGGAATACACATGCATTCAAGCACACTACCTAGAGCTCACTGCTCAAATTATAATGACCCAAAAGGCCACAACCCTCAATGAAGGTTCACTACCTTACAAAGATATTCAGACTACAATCCGAAAAAAGATGAACTACAAAATAGCATCTGCTAATGCCTGCTGACAATTATGGTTAAGCTCATATGTCTTTCCTTCACCAATATCTTCTCAATACACCACACCGAAACATGAATTCACTTTATTTCACATACAAAACTCTTTGATAATGTAGACTCAACGACAACCACCAAATTACATGAATATTACACCTATTTATATAGATTATCAACCTTGACTACAAGGTCAGCCAAACCCTTAACACGTAATTACAAAATTACATCACATGATACATAAATCAACCATCAAATCAATACAATGTTATAGAAAACATAGCATGGACCTAAATCAACTCCTCAAACATGCACCACCACAAGAAATCTAGACAAGATCAACCACAACATGTTACACCACCAAAATACTGCAAAATACGAAGAATATTACCAAACCCATAGGATCATCAACAATTCGCACAATGATCAATGTGGATCGTCAAAATAAATAGGACATGATTAGGAAACACCAACAAGCACATTAGAACCATCCATAATAGTTGCACCAACACCACTTATTCAAATCTTCATCGATAAACACGCTAACACTCAAGAACACTTAACAACAACTACTCGGATAAGAAAGATAGCTTACAGAGCATCAAATCATGAACCATCTGAAATATATACACACAAACATCCCAAACATTCTCCTAAATCCACAACACAAGATATGATCATACCAAAACACTACAACACTAAACATAGGAAAACCGTCTTCATACCGAAATCCACAACTCGACCAAATCATCATATAGCATCATGGAATCAATAAAGAATGAATTATCTCTAGTTGATTCAACATCCCAAATAGATAAACCAACCAGATCAACTCACTACAATCACCAGATCACCAAAACAATTCTCTCCAACACCAAAACATAGGAATATGTTGACATCAATGACAATAACATATCCTAGCAGCAATAATATCCAACATGTTTAGGCTAAAAGTAATCAAGAGTGAAATTTATATGCTTCATCATGGGTTGGTAAAGGCTATGGTTAATCATTATAATAGTGCCATTATGAGGGAATTTTAAATATTTATGGATTGTAGAAAGGGTAGCTTTCATGAAAGAGAGCCAAGGATGTCCCAACTTCACACAAAATTGATATGATGTATGAATGATAGAAAAGGTGACATCTAAGAACTTAGTATAAACCTCAAGGGGGAGAGTAATAAAACCAATAGTAGGGAAAGAGAAACCATCATGCACCGTAACCATAACATCAAATTTATCATATGTTACTTGATGCAATTAGTAAATATAAAAGTGTTTCAGTAATCACATTAAGCATACACACTAGATCAATGATCACCCCTCGTGAGAGTTTGTCTTTGATATTTTCAATGATATATAATGGGCCATCAAGTGCAACAATGGTATCACTAGGATAAAAATTAATTCATAAGTCTTTTTGAGGTGTAGGTTTATCAACAAGGTTCACAACATTATTAGATTCTAGGCCAAGACCATTAGGAGAAAAATTAAGAAACTTAGACTCAACAACATTGGTAGAATGAGAAGACAACAAATTGGTAAATATTTGGAGGTTTTGATTAGGAGAAGCTACATATTTTTTCTCTTTTTAATTGATACCAACTATAGATATAGTATTGTTATCAATGAATTCTTGGATCTTATTTCTCAACTTGTAACACTTTTCAACATCATGGTCAGGTTGACAATGATATAAACAAAGATCTTTAGGATTATGGTAAGGTGGTAATGGTTTAGAATTTTCAATTGGCTTGATGGGAGGAAATTGCAACACTTTAACATTAATTAACCTCAACATTATACTGTACAAATAATCAGAAAGAGGAGTTGATTCTTTTCTAAAGTATTTGAATAAAGAGGCCACACCTGATGTCATGGCTAACACTTGAGTTTTGATGTTGTCATTTATCTTGATGAAACCTTTGTTTGGTTTGAACTTCATAAATAATTGTTGAGCACTCTCATTCTTATCAACCAGAGCCATTGAAGGAGATGATTCAAATTGACTCACTTGAAGTTGATAATTATGAAGCACCGCACACAATTGCATAAAAGAAGTAAACTCAAAAAATAGAAGCATATCTCTAATATCTTTTTATAAACTAGAAATAAAAATTATTTGAACATCATGATTGTGTCCTTGATAAGCAATTTGAGAATGCAAATGTTTGTATGTTCCAATAAAATTAGTCACTTTTTCTTTAACTCCTTGCTTACAATGCATTGACTCAATCAAAGTAATCTTAGGACAAATGTTATTTTGAAATTTTTGAATGAAAGCATTAGCCAATTATTGAAATGAAGTAATAGAATAAGGAGACAAAAAATAATACCATTGCAAGGATTTATCTCTAAAGGTTTTAGTAAACAATTTACCCATAAGTCTTTGATCATGAGAAAAATCACTACACAAAGTTTGAAATGCCTGAACACATGAGTCAAGGGATCACCTTTTCCATTGTATAACTCTAATTGAGGGACTTTCATATGCTTAGGAGGAACCACGCGGATAATGTCATCACATAGTGGACTCGTTACATCAAATATGGGAACATTGAACTTAGATTGAGTAAAGCCAATTGATGTTTTAAGGATGTAATAGTTTAGACTAGGTTACTGATGGTTTCTTCAGTAGGTGGATTGAAATTGGACATATGGGATTGTGATGGAGGAGTAACATTATTGTATGTAGTTGGAGGTTGAGAATAAGAAGGGGAAACATTATGATATATTGCTATGGGAGATGGTTGTGAAACAAATAGAAGAATCACAGAAGGAGGTATGTAAGAATATTGATTAGTAGGATTTTCCCCATGACTAACATGTGTGGGATTAACATTTTTTGTGGAAGCAGTCATGACAATTCTAAGATGTAAAGGTAGGAACACTAGGCAAGGATGTAGGCATAGGAATGAAATGGTTAACTTGGCTAGAGGATTGAGAATATTCAAGTACTTCGGCACACATTTTGATTGGAATAATATTAGTATCAACAATATGAGCAATGCCATGCAACAAATCCACACCTATCTTATCACTTTTCACCATTCTTTTTAATCCTTCAATCAAGGGGATTGCCTCACTTTCCGGGTATTGTTGACTCATCCATTATTGAAGATTCTCAAATTCATTGTCAATCTTCTCAATGATTCATCCACATCATGAGAAGTACGAGGAGAATGGATATAAATGATATCATTTGTTGGATTGGAGGAAGCACTAACATTCTCATGAAATAATTTATCCAACTGAGGCTCCATATCCTTAGTGTTTAAACCTTGGGAGGCCTTTACTCTACAACTTCTTCACACTAGAATATTGTATATGGGACTAATTATAACAAAACTCAAGCACAAAGGAAGGAAATTTAATGAAAACTATGATTAAACAATGCAATTCTTTGTAAAAATGATTGATTAACCAGCTAATTAAGCAATTTGAATTGTGATATTGAATCTTAGATGCATCTAAATATGAGCATAACATGTCATAATAATTATATGTGAAAACACCATTGAAAAATTATGCAACCCACAAGTTAAATATAGCAAATAAATTAGGGTTTTTGTGAATTTAACCACTAAATTTATGTAATTAAACTACAAATAAGATTTATGAGTGCAAATATTAATGTTAAAGTGCATACAAATCAAATCTGAGACAATAAATCAAACACAAGCATGAAAGAAGTCAAGTTCACCAAATATTTTGGATGAAAATTTGTAATTAGGGTTTCAATTAAGATAATAAAACCACTAACAAACCAAATTAACCCAATACATTGAAAGAGGGGTGAACCTAATAGATTTAGCCACAATCCAAATTGGGAAAGGGATAAAATTATGATTACATTTAGTGGTTAGGGTTTGCTACCCTCTTTCTTAGTTGAAATTGGAAGGTAATTGTGAAATTAGGGTTAAATGATGAATAATTAAAGAAAATTGCTGAAAACAGACTACTACAAATATACCATAGAACTAAAAATTGAGATTTGGGAAAAAGAAGGTATTTAGAACCTATTCCAGAAGTCCAGCCCATTTTTTGGGACCAGGTAGTAGAGATTCACCTTGGTCCTCTAAATTTCGCTCCGTCAAAAGTTGAACCTGTTCGTCACTGTTGAATATGTCGAAATCCCTAAGTACAACTCTTGAACCTATTTCCTGTACACATAAAAAGAGGGAAAGATGTTGTGGATAGGGGTTTTCCTTAGGTCAAACTCGGTTTAGGAATAACCTTGAATTTGAAATAGAAATTGAAATGGAAATTAATGCAAAATGCTTTCCTTTTGAGGGAAAGGCTATATTTGAAGTAAAAGTGCTTGTAATTGAAATATATACCGTGATGAAGTTTTGTTTGATTCTCATGCAAAGGCTTTTAGGTTTCATATAGAATGTCTTTAAGAAGGTTGATCATGGATGCCATCTTGAATGCATAAACTTGACTTCACTTCTACTCCAATGCTTGATGAATGGTAGATTGCTTGCTCACTTGAATTTGATAGAGTGTAATTGAGGTCATTAGATGAATTATGTTTCAAATGAGAGGTTTAGATCTCCTTTTATACTTGACTGCCCAAAAATTAATTAGATTTCTAGAGCAGGATGATATAGGATCAATTTTCCCACTCATCTAAGATGACCATTATGGGGACCAAAAATGGTCCCTAATTGAGAGGACTAGGGCATAGGGTGCCCTTGTCCTAAGCTAGTAATATGGTGCCCAACACAATGGTCTTGATAATCAAGACTTAGTCTTGGAGAAAAGGAAGAGAAGGAGATGAAAATGCAAGTCTATAAATGATGTGAGAAGAATAAGAATAGGCACCAGGCATCACAAGTTTAAGCGCCAAGGTGAGGTCTAAGTGAAGATAAAATTATATGCAAATACAATTTACACCACTACAATGAATATGATTCTCATTGTGGTTTTTCTTTGATTGGATTTTCCATGTAAATTTGGTGTTCATGTGTTGATGGTTGATGGTTTTAGTATTGTTGTTACATATTGTTTAATATCAGTTAGATCATATTTGAAGTGTTTCAGACTGATTCCCCCTCTCTCAATCCTGCCATGGGTTTAACAGTGAGTGGGAGAGATAGAGAGACTTGATAGAGGGAGGGATGAAAAGAGTGGGAGAGAGAGACTTGGGAGAGGGGGTAGAGAGTGACTCTTTGAGAGATAAAGAGAGGGGGAAAGAGAGGGAGAGGGATAGTGAGAAAGAGGGGGAAAAGAGAGGGAGAGTGTGATCTAGAGATAGAGAGAGGGGGCAATAGAGGGAGAGAGGGAGACACATGAGAGAGGGAGGGAGAGAGGGAGACACTAGAGAGAGAGAGAGAGAGAGAGAGAGAGAGAGAGAGAGAGATTGTCAATGCAAGACATTTGGCATGCACCAAATTGAAGAGAGAGAGAGAGAGGGAGGAAAAGAGTGGGATAGAAAGACTTGAGAGAGAGAGATTGTCAATGCAAGACATTTGGCATGCACCAAATTGAAGAGAGAGAGAGAGAGAGAGAGAGAGAGAGAGAGAAAGGGAGGAAAAGAGTGGGATAGAAAGACTTGAGAGAGAGATATTGTCAATGCAAGACATTTGGCATGCACCAAATTGAAAATTATAGTTTTTTGAATTTGACACACACCAAATTTGGTATGCGCCAAATTAACTACCATGGGAAACACCAATCCTTACGCTTGGATTTTACTTGGGAATCTAATCCAGAGGCTTGGACATACTTCTTATGCCTAATACATGTGATTATATAAACTTGCAAAATTTTATCACATTTTTTATTGTGCTCTCCATCAGGGTTGCACATGTTTCAATGCAAACAAAAATAAATGCCATGACAAAATTAAGCTCTCTCTTAACTATCCAACCATATATTTTTTTCACATTTTTATTATGTTAAGGTCTTTATCTCTAATTTATTTTGTTGGTGTGTCTTTTTTTGTCAAAAATCAGCATGTCCTATTTTGGGCATATATATTTACTCGTTAATCAAATTTTGAAACAAAATACATTTTTAGAAACTAGACTCCATTCTACACAATTTAAAAATAATAATAATTCATTTTTTTTTAGTTTTCACAAATTTTAGGGGCGACACACTCAAATTTCTACTTTTTCAAGATGTGTCCACTATGAAAATTAGTAAAAAATCATATATTCATTAAAAATTAGCCAAAAAATCTAGCATAAACTACATGGTGTTAGCTAATTTCTCATTGGAGCAATTTTAGAAATTCCAAAAAAAAGTTGACATTTAAAGGGGATCACACTAGGTGCTATTTTATGTTTTTCTAAAAAAAATAGGACCACTTTGTGCTCCCCCTTTTTGAAACCCTTAATATCCACCATTTTCAAAACAAATTATTAGTTTAGAAAGTAGGCTTAGAGAACAACAACCCTTTTCCTTGCTCCATCTTCACATTTTGAGTGTAACTATCTTCATTTTCTCATTGAAGTTCAGAATTTGCTGATTTCAAAAAAAAAAAAAAGTGGCATCTTAAGACTCCTTTTTGGTCCCCCATCTATGTGCACTTACCCTACTTAGAGATCATTTGGTAATTAAATGAGTCTAACAAAACTTATTTGAGAGGGTAGAAGAAAGGATCATTTTTTCCTACCTCTTTGAAGTGGTTTGACTTCCAAGTTGCAAACAAGGATCCATTATAACAAATGTATTCTGTATTGAAGAAATATAGAATGCCACATGCTGGCCAAGAATCAATTTGGATCTAGAGGGGTTCATCAATGTAATAAGGGATAGTGTGAAGATACCTCCTTTTTCTTATGAAATAGATTTTGATGAGGAAATTACAAGGAAATGCCTCTCAGTTGAGGAAGTGAATGACAAGAGAAGAAATTGGCTCAAAATCATTAAGGATGAAAAGGTGAAGATCCCAAAGCATCCTAACTTTCCAAGCTTCTTTGCTAGGAAAGATAATAGAATGATCAAGATACAAAATATGTTGGCCAATACAAATAAATTGATGACTAGAAAATAGGAGAGGCGTGTCTTCAGAGGGATCCAAGTATCCCAGTCAAACCATATGTCAAGGTAAGGAGTGAAGAACCTAAGGAGAAATATCAAGCTACTTTCATGACTGAACATCAACAAATTAAGATGAAAAAGACCTCTGAGGAGAAAGGAAAGGCTTCTATTAAGATTGTGTAAATAGGAGATGTTCCTAAGGTGCCAAAATTTGTTGAATCTAACTCCTCACCAACAACTTTTAATGAAGAAATTTGGAAAAAATTAAATGGCACAAATAATTATTGAAAAAGAAATATAAGTTATCGAGGGAAATATAATGGTAAAGGAAATTTTGGATATGCTAACAAATAGAACATTGAAAATAAATTAGGACATTAAAGGCTACAAATAATATGCATGAAGAATTAAATTGTGATTACTATAGGAAAAAAAACCGTCAAATATAATTAAAATTTAAAGGAAATAAAATAGCACCAATAAATCTAGGTGGGCAATAAAAAATTGGTCTAAACCAAGGAAATAAATTTTACTTGACCAAATTAGAAGCAATAGTGATGGTATTAGGATTTGCAATAATACACAAACATGAATGACAATTGAAGAATCCACTGCTACAAGTAGAAGATACACCAAATTGGTTCAATCGTAGAAATAAAAATATTCTTCTACTTTTTGTGTTAATACAAAAATATCAATTGTAGAAATAGAAAAAGAAGAAAAATAGGAGCTAAATTAGAGTAAATAAAGTCCACTCTAGTACAAGTAGCAATAATGAAGTTCAAAAGCTTTAGGTCACTACAAAACAAATAAAAAACATATATTCATCGGGACAAATGGACAATGTCACATTAGAATTAAGTTTAGAATTATTTGTCAATCATATTTAAGATAAAATTACACAAGGAGGAATAATCAAATTGATATAGTTTTGACCTATTGATGAGGAGAAAGTAGAAATAAAAGAGTATGGCAAGGCTGGAGAGGAGAAAATTTTAAGGGAACCACTGCAAGATGACAAGATCAATAATAGATAAAAATAATAGGTTGAACACTTATAGTAGGATCTAGATATATGTTCACCAAATAAATATTGTAGAGTACAATGGTTGAGATCTCGGTACAGTTACTGTAATTCACAATAGATGAATATTAACCATTAAATTGGTTGTTGGGTACAATAATAAATGGGTTGATGGAATAATTTAGGAGTTGGGAGGTAGAAAGGGAATTTAGGTGAATCAAACAAGTTGACGTTGAACTAAGCTAAAAATTGTGGTGGAGTTAAGATAATGGGTGGTTAGTATAGAGAAGGAAAAACATAATTTGACATTATTAAAAATAATTGTGGATGAATAAAGAGAATGTTACACCCCATAAGGAATGTTTCAAAGAGAAGAAGGATGATATGCCAAAAAAGATTAACGTCACACAAATTGAGATACCCATGACAAGGGAACTAGAAAAAGTTAAAATAGGGCAAATGAAAAACAAAGAATTAAATAAGGTTGTCAAGTGAGCATGAGACAATGGCTTAGGTCTTAGGGGGGATGTTGACAAGTATTAGTGGTACTACAAATAAAATTATTATCCTTCTACGATATTATCTTATGTCACAAAGGGTTTGTGGTATCATGCAAGAAGAGTCCAACCTCCTATCAAACATAGAATATTATTATACAATACAACACACTACACTAAGGGACTTGTGGTGCAATATATAGGCATTAGACAATCATTAGAGGGATATGTGAGGTCATGCAATGTCACAAAACATCCACACATGCCATTTGGACAATATATGGCTCATATAGCCATTGAAAGTCTCAAACGTATCCATAATTTTTTATAATGGTGCTAAATGTCATGAAAGGAAAGGTTAGTTCATGGCAAAACAATAATTAAGTGAATAAATGATAGGTTTTAAGGAAAAGAGAAGATGAAAAAGAATTAAGAAGCTATAAAAGGAAGGGAAAGTGGGAGAGAAATGACAAGGACATGGATGAGTAAGCGTGAGAGATATATGAGTGAGTGTGAGAAATGTATTAGGTATATGGAATAGATATAGTAAAAATAAGGACATGGAAGAGTAAGATAGAAGATGATGTAAGATCAAATAATGTAGTAGAAGAGATAGGTTAGAAGGAGGATTAAGAGAAGGGATAATGTATAAGTGAACATTGTATCTCATCAAATATATATAATGAGATACAAAAATATGATATATTAGACATATTGATCTAATGAATATATAAGATGTTATGATATATCATTCCTATATGTATGTATAGATATATTAAATTTTATATATTTTATTCTACCACAACCTTTTGCAATCCAATGCATAAGCCTTGAACTTCTCTCTTTTCACTTCTATTTGCAAGTAAAAAAAAAACTCATGTCTTCAATCTACAGCCTATTGTTGCTAACAGTCTCTTCAATCAAACCTCTTAATAGACTGAATGTATGACTATGAGAAACAGATTGAAGAAAAGTAAGCACACAATAGACCTACAAAGATGTCACAAATAAACAATGTAGATTAGATTTTCTCATAGATTCTTTTACATAAATGTTCTTTTCAGATTCTAATATGATTTGACAGAATCCATTGATTCCCCAAACATAATGGACAACTACCTAAAATACAACAAACATAGAAGACTTTAATTTTTTAATAAGTTTCAAAGTTGTTGGCTGAATTGTTTTACCTTCTTCAGTTTTCGAAAAATAGGACTAGAATGATCTCAGTTCGTGCCATTAAACTCTTCTTTAAGATGTAGTATATATACTTTAGAAGAAAGAATAATTTATGTCATATTCATTGCTGTGTCAAACAATGGGAAAGACAATGCTAGTTCAAGGAAATCTTACTTAATGTAATCCAAATCCAAACGACAAAACTCCCCACCAAAACCAGAGTACGTGGAGTTAGAGTAGAGATGTCATTTTCTAACGAGTACATGACAGGTAGCACCTGTAACCCAGGGTGAAGCTGCAAGTTGAAGGAAATTTCCCCTTCAACCAAAATATGAAAGCTAAAATACTCGAGAAGTAGTTGAACTTTATTATAATCTGTTCATGTAACTACGACTTCTAGCCTAACAATCGCTGTCCCGTTTTCCCTGCCCCTGTTGGCTGGACAGTCAATGTCAACTGATGCATAATAAAGCTTTCAATAATCATTTTTATCTGTAATTCTATCTGGAGCACATATATGCTGATTTACCATGTCCTAGATTCTCCTTGAATAGTAATTCTAACATCCAGAAGCTGAAATAATATAAGTCGATACTTTCATGAAGTGTAATTGAATATTTATATGGGTATTGGTCCATATTGTTAAATGTTGGTGTATTTAGCGTTCGAAAGTCATATATGAAGAAACCCAAAACTTTTCAAGTGGAAATGAACATTTATACGTAAGTATCAATCAACACTTTGAAATGATCAATTTGGATCTTTGTGGATTTAATGATTCATCCTAGAGTCATTGTAACTATTCAAAATCTTCTTACGTCATATATGAAGAAAACCAAAACTTTTCAAAGTGTAGTGGGTATTTATATGGGTATCAATTGACACTTCCAAATGATCAATTTTAGATCTTCATGTACTGAATGATTCATCTAACAATTGTTGTAACTATTCAAAAGCTAAAACAATAGTTTTAAGCCATTAAGTCATATATGAAGAAACCCAAAACTTTTCAAGTGTAACTAGCCATTTATATGTGGGTATCGATCGACACTTCAAAATGGTCAATTTTAGATCTTCATGCACTTAATGATTCATCCAACAATTGTTGTAACTATTCGAAAGCTAAAACAATAGTTTTAAGCTCTTAAGTCATATATAAAGAAACTCAAAAATTTTTGAAGTGTAACTACGCATTTATGTGAGTATCGATCAGTATTTCTAAATAATCAATTTTGGATCTTTGCGCGCTTAATGATTCATCACAGAGTCATTGTGATTATGTAGAAGCTAAAACAATAGTTTTAGGCTCTTAGGTCATATCTAAAGAAACTCAAAACTTTAAAAATGTAACTAAGCATTTATGTGGGTATTGATCAACACTTCCAAATGATCAAATTTTGGATCTTCCTACACTTAATGATTCATCCGACTTGTTTTAAGTATTCAAAAGCTAAAACAATAGTTTTAAGATCTTAAGTCATATATGAAGAACCCCAAAAAATTGAAACGTAACTAAGCATTTATGTGGGTATCGGTCGACTCTTCTAAATGATCAAGTTTGGATCTTCGTGCACTTAACGATTCATCCCACAAACGTCGTAACTATTCAAAAGCTAAAACAATATTTTTAAGCTTTGAGGTCATATATAAACAAATCCAAATCATTTCAAAGTGTACATTCTTGTGGGATATTGATTGACACTTCCAAACAATCAATTTTACATCTTTATCCATTAATGATTCATTCAAGAAACATTGTAACTATTCATAAGCTCTTAAATTATATATGAAGAAATCCAAAACTTTTTGTAAAAATCTAATGTACTGTTTAGAAATTTAAGATGTATGATTAAGATATTTAAGATGTATGATTAAGACGTATGAAATTAGAACGAATGACTATTTGATTCTCTCCCATAATTTGGAATCGACGTGTACCACTTAGATACATAAATATTAGGGTGGTGGCTAGGGTCCTCTCCTCTAGTTGGGAATCTGCAGTTTGAAGGCTTCTTCATAGGTAGAATTTGCTTGGTCTTGAAGAAAAAATTAGAGGACAGAAATCTTGCGGTAATATGCGAGGACCAAGAGTTGGTATACCAATGAATGCTTGCAAAGAAGGAATAACATTTGGTGTGTTACGGCTTTGGGAAATGTGTTGTTGTGTTACTTTACTACCACTCGACAGTTGCTACATCTTCTCTTCTGAGTTGAAGAGAAATCCAAGCCGCCAGAAGACAAAAACATAAGTTGAAAGTTTACTAAATCGATTTGAAAAGTCATAAAACCCAATATTTTGGATGGATTAATATAGCCCACCAAACTACCAAACATTTAACCAGACCACACAACCGATTTGATCTGTATATATCCACTGACAATACTTGAAAAGGTTCAGATTAGCAATACTGGAAAACACCTATCTTTTCCAGCTCAATCTGATCTCCCTGTCTCATTGTCTGTAAACTGAAATGGCTACAATGGTAACTACTTTCAGGACGTATGGTGGCCTACTTTTAACAGTTATAGTATATGTACTATTTCTGACCAATACTGTTTCAGGAAAACATTCAGGGATCACAAGGCGTTACAAATTCGATGTGGGTCATAAGTGTTTGTAATCATTTTGCTTTTGCATTGAAATAAAAGCTTAGAACAGCTCTGATTTACAGCCATTTGAGGACTTGTTTTTCTGTTATTTGCAGATCAAACTGAAGAATGTGACTCGGCTTTGCAATACAAAGAGCCTGATCACTGTTAATGGGCAATTTCCAGGGCCCCCAGTAGTTGCTCGGGAGGGTGATCGTGTGATTATCAAAGTGACAAATCACGTAACCAACAACATTAGTATTCATTGGTATGTTTGTAATAAAGGTGGTCGACATAATTTTAAGTTCTTTTGCATTATGAGAGTGAATTAATAGTTGTTAAATTGTATTAGTATAGATATCTTAAATACATCTATCTAAAAGAATATAGAGAAATATGAAAGATATCAGTTTAAAACAATTTTAAAAATATCATATTTGTTAAATGATAATTTTTATTAATCTATGCCATTACACTGCACCCATTATTACTGTACCCATTATTACTATTGTAAAAAATGTCTTTCCACATTAATTAATGAATGCAAATCTTTATCTTTTGCAGGCATGGAATTCGTCAACTGCGATCTGCATGGGCAGATGGTCCTGCTTATATAACTCAGTGCCCCATTCAAAATGGGCAGACTTATAAGTACAAATTCAAAGTCACCGGGCAAACTGGAACACTGTGGTGGCATGCACACATTTCATGGCTGCGAGCCAGTGTATATGGACCCATTATAATCTATCCTAAAAAGAACACCTCTTATCCATTCCCTAAGCCAGATCATGAAGTGCCCATTATTTTTGGTAAATTAGAGAACTTCAGCCAACATGAGTTTTGTTATAATTAGCAGCCAGGTAACATAGAGCATGGCATGAGATTAAAACCAATATTGTGTTTGCAGGAGAATGGTGGAATGCAGACACGGAAGCTGTCATCAACCAATCCATGCAAACTGGTGGCGGGCCTAATGTATCCGACGCCTATACCATAAACGGCCTCCCTGGCCCCTTGTATAACTGCTCGGCCAACGGTAAACTCATTGACAGGAGCTTTCCTATCTTTGAATTGAATGTGAAGGAATGAATTTGTTTGATTTGGTCATCAAGTCTGAGTTTTTTATGGATCAGTTAAGATTCAAATTTAGGGTTTTTCATTTGTGATTAGAATGGGCTATTATTGAGTTATTGGTCTGTTGAAAATTAGTTCAACATTTATTTTTGACACCCACCTTAAGCCACTTTATAGAATGTTAGGGGTTCATATTTCTAACACCCACCTTAAGTCACTGCTTTCACAAGCCACTCTATCAAATGTCACCCACCTTATAGAATGTTACGGGTTCTTAGCCTAGTTCTGGTACCATGTTGAGTTTTCTATGGAGCAGTTAAGACTTAAACTTGGGACCTTTTCATTTGTTGCTAGAATGTTCTATCATTGAATTACTGTCCCTTTTAGAAATGACTATTCCAAAATTAGTAGTATTAGAATCTAAGATCTTTTCTCTTTGATCTAAGTGTGGCTTATTTCCAATGGCCCACTTAAGCCGCTCTAAAGAATGCTTGAAGCTCTTGGTCTTGTTCTTTACCATATTGATGTTTTCATGACCAATAATGACTCAAACCAAAGATCCGTATTCCACCAGTAAACTACTAACTCATTTGGGACAATCCATCTTTGAGCCACTTGTGACTTATTTCCAACATTAGTAATATCAACTTTGTTTACAAAATCATTTTGGTTAAAAAAGCTTTTTTTTAAGAAAGAAATTGTATATTATTTTGATTAATGTATTCAATTGCATTCTGGATACAATGAATCTTCTAACGAGTTTTGAATACAATGCAGATACATTCAAGTTGAGAGTCACCCCGGGGAAAACATACCTCCTGCGCATAATCAACTCTGCTCTCAATGATGAACTCTTCTTTGCCATCGCCAACCACACACTAACAGTGGTAGAAACAGATGCAGTCTACGTAAAGCCCTTCAAAACCAACACAATTCTCATATCACCCGGCCAGACCACCAACGTCCTATTAACCACCAAAACCCATGCACCCGCCGCCAAATTCCTCATGTCAGCCCACCCCTACGTAACTGGCGGCGGAACATTTGATAATTCCACAGTAGCCGCCATTTTAGAATACATTCTCCCCAATACAACCTCAAATAACTTCCCTCTACTAAAACCCACACTTCCAGCTCTAAATGACACCTCCTTTGCATCCAACTTTAGCAAAAAACTAAAAAGTCTGACCCCTCCACCCGTTCCTCAAACTGTGGACAAGCATTTCATGTTCACAATTGGACTTGGACTCAACCCATGCCCTAAAAACCAGACCTGTGGAGGCCCCAATAACAACACCAAATTCACAGCCTCCATTAACAACATTTCCTTCGTCATGCCCACCACGGCTCTTCTTCAAGCTTACCATTTTGGCCAATCTAATGGCGTCTATAATACCACTTTCCCTGACAACCCACCTTTTCCTTTTAACTATACTGGTACACCTCCCAACAATACAATGCCCACTAATGACACCAATCTCAAAGTCCTCCCTTTCAATACCACAGTCCAGCTTGTTCTGCAGGACACAAGCATTGTGGGTCCTGAGAGCCATCCTTTGCATCTCCATGGCTTCAACTTTTACATTGTTGGGCAGGGTGTGGGCAATTATAATGCTTCTAGTGATCCCAAGAAGTTCAATTTGGTTGATCCTCCAGAGAGAAATACAATAGGGATTCCTTCTGGAGGTTGGGCCGTTCTTCGATTTAGAGCTGATAATCCAGGTATTTCATTTTGAGTTATCATTTTTATGTATTTGTGTAAAATTTGTTTTGCATCAAGTTTTTGGATCACTAATATCAGCTTACGTAGTTTTTAGATTTAATTATATAAGATTTGTTTTGCATCAACATTTTGGATCAGATTTATTTTGCATCAACATTTTGGATCATAAATATCATCTTATATAGTTTCTCGATTCAATTGTATAAGATTTGTTTTGCATCAACGCTTTGGATCACCAATATCATAGTTTGTAGATTCAATTATATAAGATTTGTTTTGCATCAACGCTTTGGATCACCAATATCATAGTTTCTAGATTCAATTATATAAGATTTGTTTTGCATCAACATTTTGGATTGGATTTATTTTGCATCAACGTTTCAGATAATAAATATCAGTTTATATAACATTTTGGATCAGATTTGTCTTGCATCAACATTTTGGATCACAAATATTGGCTTATGTAGTTTCTAGATTCAATTATATAAGATTTGTTTTGCATTGATATTTTGGATCAGATTTATTTTGCATCAATTTCGGATCACAGATATCGGCTTATATAGTTTCTAGATTTGATTTGCATCAGCTTTTTAAATCAGATTTGTTTAGCATCAACGTTTTGGATCACACTTCATAAGCCATCACTAGGATAATAGAGAAATAGAAGAGAAGAATGCTTATTGTTTAATATTTGAGTAGAATTGCTTATTGACATGATGTAAATGCAGGAGTGTGGTTCATGCATTGCCATTTGGAGGTCCATACAAGCTGGGGATTGAAGATGGCATGGATTGTTCTAAATGGAGATGGCAAATCTCGATCTCTCCCTCCTCCTCCAAAAGATCTTCCCTCGTGCTAGTCACTTGTTATACTCTCTTGTCACACTAGAGATAGGAACATACTTTTACTCTCCAATTGTTGGAGTCCAACATTGACCTATTTATTGTTATAGAAGAGTGTATTTCAAAGCGAATGTGATAGGGTCTAGTTGGTATGTTGTGATTTCAACTTTAGGTGAAATAAGGTCCACTAGAAATCATTTGCATTTGTACGTCTTACATAATTGAGTTGATCAAGTTGCTCCATAGAAAGTAGAGGTCTTAGGTCCTAAAAATGAAGCTTGTATCGATCTCCAAATAAGAAAATGAATAGATGATAAAATAATATTTTTCAATTCTATCTACATTTATATATTATGAAAATTTTCTTAATGAAAATAAAATAAATATTTATTAATTTTATATATAAATGAAATACATAACATTACACTTAACTTTGGCCATTAATATGCTTTAGTCACTTCCTGTGATAACAGTAAACGTAAACAGTGTACGATTAAACATTGATAAGACATGGCATAACGAAGACATATAAACTAATTTTGTCGAAAGGATTCAGTCACAATCCTGGCTAATGACTTAGATTTATTATTTAATTTTGCTCAACTATTCTCCACCAATAATAAGGTAAAATATCACTAAAAAAATATGTTAGTCTTTCACATAGTATGAATAAGCAATATTCCCTTCTATACGTGGATATATCTTTTTCTTTATTCTTAAAGGTCATTAAATAAATGCACCCCAATTTTAGGGTTAAGAGCTATATTTGAAACAAGAAAATTGAATACAGTGAAAAAGTCACAATCTAAGCAAGATTTCGTAAGTTTGTTTCAAAGTATTTGTGGTTGAAGAAGAATTAGATAGCTTAGAAAGATACAAAAAAAATGGATGGAAATGGGGTCAAGCTTAAAATTTATATAAAAAATTATCAATAAGGTTTATGTTTTAAAAATAATATATCAAGAATTTCGCTTGTTATTTAAATATTTTTAAGGTGAAGTGATGGCTTATTTAGAAAAATATCAATCATATGTGATTGTTGAGTTGTTAAGATTTATGTATGTTACTTAATTTTATTTTTTTAATTTTTTTTTATGAATATTGATTTAAATTTTATAATATTATTTGAAAATAAATATTTTTTAAGAGAATTTTTTTTTTATGATATAAATTTATTTATTTATTTTTATTAGAGAGTACAAAAATAATAAAATTGTTTTTAAAGGAAAGATAAAAAGAAAAGGTTAAAAATGTTATATGAACCTAACATTGAAAAAAGTGTTTAATTTTTTTAGAAAAATGTCTAGAATCTCATCTTTTCTAATGGTATTGAAATGGACTAATGATTTACTCAATTAATTAATGGAAATCTAATCTAATGGATTTCATCATCTTCAAAATTTTATTCTATTGCTATAAATAATCAAATATAATTTTTAATTTGAATTGTCTAAACAAGTGAATCTAATATTACCTTATATCAACAATTACACTTCACTTAACTTTTCTTTTTTTTTTGATCGGTCACTTCACTTAACTTATTAATCGCTCATTTGTTTCTTATATATCATGATATAGAATATTGCATGATAACTTTTTACCTTTTTTCAATCACAACTTCAATTACTAATCATAATCATTTAATTTTGAATAACTTTGATCAATAAAATAATATATTTATATGAATAAAAATTTATCAATTCTATAAATATCAAAATAAATATAATTATATATAAATTTAAATATAAATTGAAGTGGACCACTTAATGACAACAAATATATGCTAAGACTTTCCAAAATATAATTTACTAATTTAATGTGATGATAAACTACTAAATCATTTAATGTTATGTAAATATTTAATAAAAAAATGTAAAATGCCAAGTCAAGTCATTTCCATTAGGAAATGTTGTCAACAAATATTGTGAATTGTGAAATCTATTCATTAAACAAATGCCATATAACTTCCACTAAAATGGAGTTCTATGAGGATGAGTTTGACCACATGATGAAGGGAAAATGATTTAGTTTAGGAATCCCATACAAGGTAGAGTCATTATCAAAATATCTCAACATATCTAAATATAAAAATCTAGACTCCAAAGTTGTAAATCAATTGGATAATCACTCTAAAATCAAGTGATTGGAGATCTTACCCCTATTTATAAGATTAAAGGTTACTATTTATGAAAGAGAAATAAAGAAGCCCTACATTTAATCTATATAATTTAATTTCATGATTAGAATCTGTAATAACATTTAGCCCAAGTAATTACTGTATGATAAAATGACTAAGAAGGGTTAGGGATTGCCTAGAATTTGGATTGTTGTCAATATTGATGTTAAGAAGTAGTGATAAAGAGATGAGAATTATAAATCATGATTCTATTAGTGATTAGAAGCCTATGGTGAATGAATCGAAAGACTTTTGGATTTAATCAATTTATTTTCCAAGATTTATTATAATTGGTATGATTGTATTCTCTATGCATGATTTTACTCCAACACCTTTAGATATAAGAAAATAGTTTACCACTTTGTACATACCTACTATTAGGAAATTTGTATGCATAATGGAAAAAAGAAACCACCTTCATTGACGATGATCAAGCCCATAGGTCAATTTGATAAATTGCAATACTTTAACATTGATTTAATTTTTATCTATACAAAGGGTGAATGCACGAAGTTGTGGTACCAAAAAGGTGCAACACTTCAAAAAAATTCAAAATTACACATTTGGCATGTAACAAATAAGGCACATGCCCTATTTGGTGCATGCCAAAATGAGGAAAATACAACTTTAAATCTCCATTTTGGAATTTTATCATTCATTCTATTGCAAACATGCATTTTAGATGTTTTTCTACTGCTTTGACCTATGCTTGCCAAAAGAAGAATTTGTATTTTGCCCTTGAATTTACCTATTCTTCACTAAAATGCCACCATGAAAATGAAGAACTCAAAGAGGTATGCATTTTTTATTTTTTAGTGTCATTTTTTTATTAAGTTGTAGATTAAACTAGGTTTCTTCATCTAAATTTATTTTAATTGCCAGGAATTGAGATTCCATAAGAAAGTGTTGACAACACTCAATCACCTCCTCATGAAGTCCCTCTTTAAGAACAAGCACATCAAGAACCTTCTGCAATCCCTAGATATCCCATCTAGGTACAGAAGAAAACACATTAGGGCAAATAGAAAATAACCAAAAACAACTTGAGGAATTGATCACAAGGCTAAAAGATCCTACTAGAACAAACTTTCATAGGACAAGCCTTGCTAATTCTTTGCAATCTATCATAAATCATATAGAATCAATGAGTAGGAAAATAAATTTTTGGTCCAATAAAAAGGAAGAACAAAGACAATTTTATGCTAACAAACTATCATATGAGGGAGTGAAGAAAAAGAAAATTAACAAATTTGACTTGTGTGCCCTTTTCACAAATCTCTAAACAAATCAACCTTTACCATGAGGGCTTCATTGGCTAGGAAATTTTATATCACGTGCATTCATATTGGAGGTTTTAATATCTCAAAAAATAAGCTCAATATATTGCCTATTTGGTGAAAATAGGGGTTTTTTTAATTCGAGCTATGAAAAAATGCAATATATAGTCAAAATAGGGGGTTTTTAATTTGGGTTGTGTATTGGGAGGGGATGACAAAAAATGATTTTAGGGCAATCTTTTTTGAAAATAGGGGGATTATTTAGTATGCCATGAACACACATATTATAACCTAGGTTCCCTAAGTGAGGACCTCGTGACCTTTACACCCTAGATGCAAGGGGTTCCCTATCCATTGGTACCATCGTTAAGGGATTAAGAATAATTTTTGGGAAAGGTGGTGGATGGTTTTTTATCACCCTCCATGTAATATTCATGAGGTACCCCATTTTTTTATTAAAAAACTCTATTGTGAGTTTGTCCTCAACGAGATCCTAAGCTATTTTGATTATCTAGATTCCCGAGATACAGGTGGGGCCTCCTCACATGATAGAGTGGGGAATAACGTGACCCAAACCTCCCACCAGGACCCTTGGCCAACCCTTGTTGGGATCCAAGAACATTGAGAGGGGGGTGAATCAATGTTTTGCCAGTTAGAGTATTTTTAGCCTTATTATGAAATTCACTTATTAACTGGTATGCATAAAAGAAAGTAACAACAAGTAATAGCAATGAAACCACAGGAATCAACACCATAACACAAAGATTTATATGTTGAAAACCTCAAAGAGGAAAAACCACGGTGGGATTGGTGACCCACAATATCTATCCACTAGCCAAAATGAATAAATATTACATGAGAGGCATGCACATACAAGAAGGCACACTACCTAGAGCACATTGCTCATTACAAAGGAGCCTCACTGACTACATATCCAAAAAATTGAATTACAAATAAAATCTGAACTCTGGATGTGCATCTGACATGCTAGATGAGTTCCAGTTTAAGCACTATCTGTATCATTTTATATTATAACCTCCCTTACTAGTAACTTAGATTGTTCTCCAATCCTCTAGACAAATAACCAAGACTGACTATAAATCTTTACATTTACATTTTGTTGATCAAGATCTCACTCACATAACATCACATAACCTATCGCATCTATATATCCAAAATGACCTAACCGGACTGACTTATATACCCATTTATATTTATAAGCATAAATGCCTTGTGTTGGCTTACAATCATATTTCAAAAGATAAGAGACATGTTGGCCCAAACAAAATATAAATATAAAACTATATGATTGTTTCCGCTTCCATGTTTTCTAGATCAATCTTGTTGGCAGTGGACCAACATCCCTCGTAGGGATTTGTGACATGGTTTAACAGCCTCCTATGGATTCTATAAGTGTAGTGGTTGTATTGGGCATTGATAGGTCAATCTTTTTGTGCAATGGTGACCCTAGCTTGTAACAATATCCTATGTCGGCCTTAGAATACCGGTTCCAAGTTTTCCGGTTACACACCTGTCGGTTCTCTGAATGTTGGTGATATGAATGTTGGTTACCTTGATTACCGGATCTTCCATGAAGTGTGTTGCCATCAATGACAATACCTATAACCCGAATGAGTGTCAATTGCCAACAGACCTATGGTGGAGCATGTCATTATTCCTTTTGTTGTGAAGGAGAGTGTTGAAGTCAAATGGTGCAGTCACCAATTAGGAGGGACCTCAAAGAGATCAATCTGGTCTGGGCAACAAGAGTAAACACAACAGAAACAAGAGGATATAATGGAGACAATGTAGAACTGAATGTATTAGATCATGAAAAATGATTACAAGCAACCGGTAACATTCGGGTTAAAAGCTTCGCTCACTGGTCTACCACATATATGCTCAATTACCAAACAGGTCAACTCCGAACCTCTAAATCTACGATCTATCCTCTATGTTCTATTTGACTTCCTCCCTTGAATTCTAATGGTCAATTACAATGATTTATACGATCCAAGGGGATCCAGTCATCCCAAAAGGGAAAAATGTCAAAGAACAACATCAAATGTGTAAAACCAAGAGGTCAACCTTCGCCAAGGAGATTCCTCCAGAAAATCCAAAGGATGATGTGTGGATCAAAGGGAAGGTTGACTACATGCCAACAAACATCAAAATCAACGAACTGGGCTCTGCAAGCTACGGAAAGGATTCGATAGATTCACCAATGCAAATAGATCCAAGCGGTTTCGGTGCCAAAAAAATGTCTCACAATCCGAAATCAATAACTTGCCATGAAATGATCTAAATGCTCAACGGTTTAGGAATAAGGAAGATGATCGTGTCCTCAATCAAAATCCAGCTCCACAAGATCCAGTGAGCCAATGCAAGAAAATATAGAAAGGAATGTTGAAACTGCAAAACAGAAAACAAACTGAAAAATAAATATTTTTGGTTGATGCAAGATTGCCAGGAATCGGGGATGCTCCTGCATCATCAAAACTTTAGACTCTATCAGCTCACTCACTCATACCTATATACAATAAGTTAGGCCTCTAGAAGAAGGTGATGAAGGGGGTTCTCCTAGGCCTTAAGTTTTAGCTCACTTTTTTTTATCTTGTGGGTCTCTTTGCACTTATGATCTTGAGGGTAATGAGCATGCATGTGTACAAGAGGAATCTGCTACAAAAATTATTGTCATGACATAAACTTTATTGAATGAAGCATTCAACATTAATACTCAAGTGAATTTAATTACAATTTCATTTCACTTTTTATTAAATTTTATTTTGAAATATAAGAATATAACTAAATTAGTAAATGATTATGATAAAAATAGGGTCAAAGTATTCATAATACTTGCAGCATTCCCGCAACATCCTTTTTCATGACTTTGTTGATTCCACAGGTATATAACCAATGCATAAATATAATTATCATATGTGAATAGTTGAACCTTATGTTAATGATTTTCTCATTACTTATTTTGGATGCCAAATATTTTTATGTTGGATCTTCAATATTGACACTTCATAGTGAAGTTCGTCAAGAGACTTACACCCAGGTAAGCAAGTTATTCATTAATGTTGTTGTTAACCAATTAGATAGTTTTGGTAATTGAACAACATATATTATTTAATTTTTAGATGTTGACATTAGAGACTCCTCATAGTTTTCATACCACAATAGAGCATGGTGTTGTGCAATAGTAACAAGTTTAGCTGCTTTGATAGAAGTATGAGACAACTTAGTAAATTTAACATTACATTTGTTCTTTTAATAGTATAATATTTAAAATTTTAATGATACTTGTATTTAGTTTAATTTTTATCATGATGCTTACAGGAGGGACTTGTCACTTAAAATAATGAACATGTCCATGTTGTGGATGAACACCATTTATTTGTATGCAATAAGTGATTATTCCATTATGTGTCAATCTAAAATATATTTTTTTTATATATTAATGTCTATACTTTTTATTGTATCAGGTGGAGTTAAAGAAAAGTCTAGAGAGGAGGTCAAGTGGAAAAACTTGAAAGGCACCTACATGATATACATCTCCATCCACTCAACAACCAAAGATATCTTGTGATATGTTTGCTTCCCCTATAGTTAAATGACTAGATTAGGGTCCTATGTTGTATGCCTATATAGTATTTATGAACATATGTTTTGTATTATAGATATGTGACATTCTAAGTTCATATGGCTTATATGGAAATCCTATATGACTTTATTGGATATATTTTATACTTTATCAACATATAACGTTGTATGGATTTATAGATTTTTGGTTGATACAAATTATTTTTACCATTGTTATCCATAATTGTAGTACAAATGATTAAATGAATAATAGCATAAAGTTGATCTTTAATTAACCTTCCAGCCTAAATATGCATCTCTATAGCACATATACTTACCATGCTATTATCATTTTTAATGCTTACAAGCCTATTATGTGATGTAATAATTGTTGATATTACAAGTAACGCGATAACAAACTTATGTCTAGATCAAATGTGCTTTCATGTTTGATTTATTCTTTCACTCAATTTACTACATCCTATGTTTATTTCATAGGTTCATTAGGAATGTATGGAATTTCCAATTTTGAAAAAAAAATTGAGTGTATATGAGGACTTGCCCAAATTTTATCATGAAAGAGGTTTATTATATGCTATATTAATGGTTGTTTTTATATTTGGAAAACTTTATGTTCTATAGGTGATTATGGTTCTTTTAATTGCTAACTTAGCTACCAAGCCCTTTACTAAGAATTGAAGTACATTGGGAGCTATATGAATATATATTTTTTATTAAGTAGAGAGAGATATTATGGCTAACATCCATGAATTTTCCTTACATTGAAGGATTATGATTTGTAGTTTCACCTTACATCCCATCCTGAATGAAGTAATCCAATCACTTGTTTCTGTCTATCATAACCAGTTCTCTAAATGCTTTCCAAGGTTTTGCAAAATTTAGGTCATCAAATACAAGGTCTTCGATTCCTCAAATCCTAATATTGCCACTCTCATCTTTGTCAGAAAATTCCTTCTCCTACTCAATGCATCAACAACTTTGTTAGATTTTCCACTTCTATGCTTCAACACAAAGGTATAACTCTGCAAAAAATCTACCCATCTCATATGTTTCTAATTCAACTTACTCTAACTATTCAAATACTACAAAGCTTGATGATCTGTATACAACACAAACTCCTTAGGCAATAGGTAATGTCTCCACTTCTTCAAGGCTTGAACTATGTAATAAAACTCCCCATCATACACTGAATATTTCCTCCGAGCATCATTCAATTTCTCACTTAAATAAGTTGTACTACTCTCCCTTCTTGACTCAAGACTGCTGCTATTGTTGTTCCACTTGCATCATAATCCACTTGAAATACTTTATTGAAATCTGATAAAGATAACATAGGTTGCTCGGTCACTTTATGCTTCTAGTTAAAAACTTTTGTTTTCTCCGGTGGTCCACTTGAATTCCTTCCGATCTTCTCTCATGGTATCAGTCATAAGGTTACAAACTGAACTAAAATTTTTGATGAACTTACGGTAAAAACTAGCCAATCCATGAAATGATCTTACCTCTCCAATGCTTTTCGGTGTAGGCCACTCAACAATCACCAACCATTCATATAGTCCTTCATTCGTCTTGAATGTTGTCTTCCACTCATCTCCTTCTCTGATCCTGATCTAATGATATCCACTCTTCAAATCTATTTTTTTAAAGTATTTTGCTCCACTTAAACAGTCCATTATGTCATCCATCTTAGGAAAAGGAAACTGGTATTTCACTGTGATCTTGTTTATTTCTCTGGAATCAATACACATTCTCCACTCTCAATTCTTCTTAGGTGCTAATATTGCTAGTACTGCACAAGGGCTCATACTTTCCCTGATCAAACCTTTCTTCAACAACTCTTGCACTTGTCTATTCAGTTCTTCATTTTGTGTCGATGTCATCTAGTGTGTAGCTTTGTTAGGCAAACTAGCTCTGAGAACCAGGTCCATGCAATGACTGATACTTCTCACAAATAGAAATCCATCAGGTACATTATCTGAAATGATGTCTTCATATTCTGTCAAAAAATCTTTTATCTCTTCCGGTTATTCCTCCTCATGCTCCAGATTCTCAGTCTTCTTAGGAATTAAGGCAAAAAACACATTCTCATGTCTCAATCCATCTAGGAATTTCCATCCATCTACCAAACAGATTCTAGCATTCGTACAGACTTCACTCTTCAAAGGTTCCTCCAAAGGCAACAAGGTTTGCTTCGTCCCAATGGCCACAATAGTGTATGTATTCTTCCTCATATATGTACTGCCTGTCTATCAAACTACCAAGGTCTACCCAACAAAAGATGACAAATATCCATATGCATAATATCACACAAGACTGCATCATGATAATTCCTAATTTTCAATTTCACCAAACATTCTTCACTTACTAACAACATATCTTCATCCCAAATTCATGTTATCTGATAAGGCTTAGGGTGTTTCAATCTCTCCAAATTCAACTTATTCACCATCTCTTTTGAAACAAGATTATCTAAACTACCACTATCAATAACAACTTTACAACACTTATCGGATACCTTACATCTGGTCTTGAACAAATTCTTCCTCTACAAGGGCTCTTTATCTCGTCTGGTATGACACAAAGCTCTTCTCATCATCAACAATTCTCCATCTTTTGGTTTATTATCTGATCCGGTGGGGTTTTCTTCCTCCACTGTTTCTCTTTTGGTATTCTTTGTCTTCTTACACTCGAAAGCATGATGTCCTTCTCCTCCACACTTATATCAAGTTCCTCTAAATGTTCTCTTGTCTTGTCTTCCAAAATTATCATTCTGGTAGCCATTCTGTTCTCTCCTCCGGTAGAAATTTCTATCATCCTTCCAGTATGAGTTACCTTCTTTTTTCACTTGGACTTCTCCTTATTTTGATCTGTGCAGGTTCCTCTACCTCTCATATATCCTCTTCCGCCTTGAAATCTTCCTCCGGTAAACCTTCCACCTCTACCTCTCTACTTCTTCTCATGTCTTTTGTTTAACTTCTCTTCTGCCTTAAGGGCATACTGGTAAGCCTCTTCAACATTCTCCAATTTGATCAAACTAAGTTCATCTTGTATAGACATCCGCAATCCATTCAAATATCTTGCAACTTGTTCAACTTCATCATCAACATGTCTAGATCTAATGTTCAACTTGTAAAATGCTTCAGTGTATTCTTTCACACTAGATTCCTTCTGTCTCAAATTTTGCAACTTTCGGAATAGATTCACTTGATAATCAACTAGCATAAACTTTGACTTCAACTTAGCAATCATTTGATCCCATGTCTTGATATTTTCTTTACCTCTTCTTTGTCTATCAACTTGCAAATTCTCCCACCAAGGAGATGCATGACCTTTCAACCAAGTACATGCATATTTCACCTTCCTTTCTTCTGTAGTTTTTTCAAAATCAATGTACTTGTCCATCTCCAAGATCCAATCCATCAATTCATCTGAATCTAACTTCCCATCATATTTTGGTGGGGTAAAATGAGGTTTAGTATTTGCCCTACTCAAAAACCTTTCCTCATCTGAATCAACAATCAGTGGGTTTACTTGTTATGTTGGGGCTTCTTCTCCTTCATCTTCAATTACATCTTCGATGTGTTGGCCTCTTCTCTAGGTTGTCGAGTTACGTTTTCCAACCGAGCTTCTATCCCTCGCAACATTTACATCACAACAAGGTCTACATTCCCACGTGCTCCACCATTCCTATCTCCTCTTCGCACCATTGTTCACACTGGTCCTCTTCAGCTATAGGTCAGATCCATAGTCTGCTACCCTACAACAAAATTCTTAGGACACACAACCTCTAGAATGAAAAATCACTCTGATACCACTTGAAGAAGTCACTAGTTAGGAGGGACCTCAAAGAGATCAATCCGGACCAGTCAGCAAGAGCAAACACAATGGAAACATAAAGATATGATGTAGGCAATGCGGAACAGATTGTATTATAACATGAAAATTGATATCAACCAACCGGTAACAACTAGGTTATAGCAAAACTGGCTCACAGGCCTGCTAAAACATGCTCAAAGTATAGAATAGGTCACAACTGGGACCTTCAATCTTAAGATCTATCTTCTACGCTCAATCTAGATACTTGATTCTTTGATTGATACATTCTAATGTGCAATTATAATTATATATACAATCCAAAGGATCTGGTCGGTCCAAAAAGGATCAAAACCTGAAGAACAAGACCTAATGTGTAAAATCAACAAGGTCAACCTCCACCAAGAGATTCCTCCAAAAAATCCAAAGGATGAAGTGTAGATCACAGGAAAGGATCGCCCACACACCAAGGAACATCAAAATCAATGCCCAAGGCTCTGCAAGCTTTGAAAGGGGTTCCAGTAGATCACCAAAATAGGTTCAATCAACTAGTAACAGGAAACTGTCATGGAAACCGATAGCGATAACTTGTCGGAAAATGATCCAAATGTGATGTTGTTTATAAATATGAAAGATGAACAATTCTTCGAGTAGAATACAACTCCACAGGATCCAGTGAGCCAAAACTAGTACACACAAAAAGAAAAGGTGAAACAGCAAACAGAAAACAAAACATAAAGAAAATGTTTTTGGTTGATGCAAGATTGCTATGAACTAGGGATGCTCCTACATCATTATGCTTCTCACTGCAGTTACAAAGAGGACTATAAGAGACCAGATGATGATGAGAAGAAAAATAAACCTAGAAGATGCAACTTAATAGAAGAGAGATAAAGGGATTATGTTCAATAGAGGAACACTCATCTGAAGATGAAATTGATGATGACTCAAATGAAAAATCCTTGTTTTTGGCAATTGAAGAAAAGAAGAATACATCGGAGAAATTGGAAGAAGAGGAAATAGTCAAGACTATATTGCTTGCAAAATTAGAACCAAATATATAGATCATTAATTCTAGATGTTCGAACCACATGACTGGTGAGAAAGACAAGTTGATTAATCTCAAGAGATATGATGGTGGATCAATGAAATGTTTTTGGATAATATGGGGTAACTATTTGAGGTATTTGCTGGAGAATATGGTGCAAATATTATGGATATGTTAGTTTTATGGTCTAAACATATCTTTATGGTCTTTGGATGTTGTGGTATATGTTTCATAGCCGGATATGATATTTTTTGTTAATCCTACCTTTTGGTCGAGATATGATTTGTGGAAGGTAATTAGATGTATTATGGGTCTCATGATAGTGTGTGGAGATCTAAATAAGAGTAATTGGCATTGGAGAATATGTTTAGGCCTATTGATCAAGTCTATATGGACATGTTACACTATGAGTAACATTCTGGTGTTTGCGGATTGATGGATTGGACTTAGGAAGATATGTTTTGGTCCCCTCTTTCTCCTAGAGTGAATCAATGTGTGTGTTTTTGGTTTAGAAGATTTATTTTTTCTTTTGACCAACTTGGTTTAGGCCTTGATGATCTATCTTGTATATAAAGAATGTATTTGATTGATTTGTGTGGGTAGATAGAGTGTGTGGTGTGAATATAGATAGTGAAATTCAGTGAAGACCAAAGAGGAAGAGTTGTGGTCAAATGATATGCAAGTTGTTTGAGACTGGCAAAAGAGACAATGTGTTGACAGATGAGATCTAATTTGTGTATGTTGATGTTGGCCGCTTGATGCTAAGTTTGAGGACAACTTCAAGATTAGGAGATCTTTCTTTTCAAATCAATTTGTTGTATCTTGCCTTGTTGTAGTTAGCATCAGGTTTGCAAGTCATTTTTGTATCTTGCTCCAAGAGCAGTTAGCCTTGGTCTGCAAGTTTGAAGCAGTGAGCTCTTTCATTGTAATCTGATATACATAGTGGATATATTGTGTGAGCAAGTTCTTAGCATGGTTTTTCCCTATTTGGGTTTTCCACATACAAAATTTTGGTGATGTGTTGATTATGTGTTGCTATTTAATTGATTAAGTGTTGTGAGTTACCTCATTTTGAACCTCAAATGATTCAATCCTTCTTCCTCTAACCTCATTACTACCACTTTACTAATGCATACTACCCATATTATCACTCTTGGTTGCCTCTTTCTCTTCTATACTTACCTCTAAGATTATCATTAGATCTCATATTTCAACTACTGTCATTCCCATACTTAAATTCCTCATACTAATCCTCTCTCACATCCTATCCATTTCTATATTATGAACTCTTATCCTTCACCCTCTTTATGCATTCTCTAGTATTCTCCATATTCCTTATACCGTTACTATCCCCACCTTGACCTTCAATACACTCTCCAAATACTATGATCGACCTAAACAAAATGTTGATGTTATCCATACTAACAGTTATTCAATTATATCAATTGAAATCAACATATAAAAAAAATAGAACTCTAATCTATCTTATTCTGTTTCAACACTTATTTCATTACTAATATCACTTAACTTAAACTATTTCAAAAGGCTTGTTTAGAAGCCAGATAATGCGTCACACTAAATTTGAAACAATAGTTAGGTTAGCTTTGATTTTGAGCAATCTCTGGAGTGGCGCAAGCATTACTAATTGGACAAGGAAGCTTGCTTACAAGTAACCTCCAAGGTAGTCTTATTCCTAATTGTTTTTTATGTCTATTCATTTCAATTGTGGCAGATGAAAAATCAATCAAATGGGGACAGTGTGGTGATAACCAGTGCTATAATGGTGGTATAGATTTGGAAACTGATGCTTTTAATGCTATTGATGGAGATGGGCAAAGAAATGCTATGCTACCTTCAATCTTGTCAGCTGAAAAAACAAAATTCTATCACTTCATACTTCTATACTACGTCAGTGTTCCCGTTATGGTCTTTTTCTCATCGAGTTTTCTTCATTGTTATGTAACACTGAACCACTTCGCTATGGTTATTATTTTCTTCTCATTCCTCTATATATATAAAGTTGGAAGATATTATAAAAGGATCTTCAAATAGTATCAGTTCTTATTAAAGTTTAAAGAACGAAAATTCAAAGAGGTTTATCATTGAACCACCACGTTCAAGTTTTATCTAAAGAAATAGAAACTTACAAATTAAACAATCGTAAAGAAAGAGTAACAATGATCAATTCAAATTGTCTTGAAAAAGCTGAAGAAACTATGCAAATTAATTAGACGAAAGAGACTCTTATGTTGAAACATTCTATCTACAATTAGTCTCAAACGCTTATTTGACTAGACAATCCATAACAACATTCCATTCAGATGGAATATGAACACAGGAGAGGGAGCTAAGATTTTGGGAAAAGCAAATAATATGCTCCATAAAAGATACCAACCACCAAGAGAAGTCATGAAAGCTCTCTTTATTCCAAAAAAAAATTGAAAATAATGAAATCCATTTCACAAATAATGTACTTCTAACCCAACTCGCAAGATTTCTCCAAAGCCACGAAGATAGTCATTCTATCTCTATCTACCATGTTGTTAATTTATCTAATGGTTAGATTCCTAAATGGTAATATCCCAGTCAACCTTCTTTTATCTTATTTAAAGCATTTAATGAGATAGTTGAGCTTTCTCAACTCATGATAATTGGGAATGTTAGGAAGAACAAATGGCTTCAAGTAATACATTATACATGATATATCTAAATAGTATAATTATTGAATTGTTTAAATTATTTATTCATGTTTTATTTACTTAGAGAATTATCCTATTCCATGTGAATATTTATGTTCATGATCTTCATTATGAGACACACATGAATCTCTTCAAAAAAAAAATAGATATAGTTAAAATTTATGTTTATGAACAAGTTCTTAATTAGAAAATGTATGTAGAATTTTTTAAGGTTGATTGATTTGATAATAATATGATCAAAATACACTTTCCATCTATCTTTCAAATCTATAAATATTAGGTTGATAATTCTAGTGATCACCAACTTGTGAATTCTTAAATAACTATCATCATAGAACTCTCACAAACCCTACATATAATTTCTAAACAAAATAAAGTTATCAAAACCATATTTGAGATCACAAGATAATAGAAACATCATAATAAAACATATACACATTGTAAAAATACAACCTTAAATAAACAAAAAAATAAAAAATAAATATTTGAAACATCTCATCATTATCTAAAATATCATTACACAAAATTCATAGTACCACCATGGCTCATTGGAGCTATTTCAACAAGTTTCAAGCTCCTTATGACACAAATGTCAAATACAACTAAATCAATATGCTTAAATGTTTGGATATTTCTTGTCGAGGTAATTGTGGTGCAACTAGGATTGGTGGTATTGGACGATATAGTAATAGTTTTATTCACTTTTTTTTCTCTTTTTCTATTAATTTTGACACTAATAGTCAAATGGAAGCCCATGCTATCCTTGTGGCTTTGGATAAAGCTTGTGAGTTGGGTTGGAAGTAGGCTATCTATGAGATGGGTTGGAAATAGGTTATTTGTGAGATGGATTTCATAAACTTCATTTTTCTTTTGAATAAAGAGAGTTTTGATGACTCCTCTTGATAGCTGGCATATTTTATGGAGCAAATTTTTTGCCCTTCCCAAATTTTTGGCTCCCTCTCCTTTGTTCATATTCATTATAAATGGAAAGTTGTTGTGGAATGTCTACTTAAATGGGTTTTTGAGACTTTTGTAGATGGAATGTTTCAAAATGCAAGTCCCTATTCTTTAATCAATCTTCATAGTTTCTTTAGCTTCTTCAAGACAATTTGGATTGATCATCTCTACTCTTCTTCTATGATAATTTAGTTTGTGTCTATTTCCTTACATAAATCTCAGAAGTGGTGTTTCAGTGACAAACTTCCTTGAATATTCATTCTTAAAAGCTTTAATAAAAACCGATGCTATTTGAAAATCCTTTTAAAATGTTTTCCGAGTTCTTAATTGATATTCTTATTTTTTCCAATAAAAAAAGTAGAAAAAATATGCCTGAACATTCTATAGGAATGAGAAGAAACATAGTACAGTAATAAAATAAATCAAGGTCATGAGCGTAAATAATAACTATATTGTAGTGATACATAAGAATGAAGAAAAGTCGATAAGAAAACAACCATAACAGGAACATAGACGTATCCAGTGATAGAACATTGTTTTAGTAGCCGACAAAGTTGAAGGTAGCATAGCATTTCTTTGCCCATTTCCATCAATAGCATTGAAAGCATTAGATTCCAAATCTATACCACCATTATAGCACTGGTCCACAAGTCCCCATTTGATTGATTTGTCATCTGCCACAATTGAAATGAATAGACATAAAAAAACAACAATTTGGAATAGGACTACCTTCAAGGTTACTTGTAAGCAAGCCTCCTTGTCAAATTAGTAATGCTTGAGCCAATCCAGAGATTGCTCATAATCAAAGGTGGCGCAATAGAGGCCATCAAGGCATAACTATTGTTTCAAAAAATGTGACGCATTGGCCAGCTTCTAAAGAAGCCTATTGAAACAATTTAAGCCAATTGATATTTTATTAACAATGAAATAAGTTTTGGAAAAGTATAAGATAGATTAGATTTCTCTACTTTTTTAATGTTAATTAGTTTTTTTATGTTAATTTCAATTGGTGTAATTTTGAATAACTTTTGATTATGGATAACATCAACATTAGGTTAATCATATTATTATTATTTCAATAGTGTATTGAAGGTCAAGGTGGGTGAACGATATGAGTTAATGATATAGAAATCATGCTAAAGGGTAAAGTGGTCATAGGATAAGAGATAGGATAAGAGAGAGGATTAGTGGGAGGAATTTAAGTATGGTAATGATACTAGTTGAAATATAAGATGTAAATTGAACAATAGTAGGGAGAATATAGTGGTAATCCTAGGGATAAGAATACAATCTAGGAAGAGGTCACATTAGGAGTGACAATATGGGCAGTATATGTTGGATTTGAAGGAGATAAAATTGTACAAGAAAATAACAAAATAGAGAATACAAAATAATAGATTGTTACAGCAACAATTTTTTTATTAATCTTAATGCAAATTACAAATACAGGGCTCTGCAAAGATCTCCTATATATGTTTTGGTTTGATGATCAAGTTATTACAATAGCTCTTATTTTATAGTTATAAAAGGCATTAAATAAACTTGTTATGCACAAAAAGTTAAGAATCAAATTGTAGATGGTGGAGATGTAGCTAAGGATGCCAGTTTGCAAGCAAGGCAATGCTAAAAGATTAAGATAGTGTTGAATGACAATTAGTAGAAATTTCCAGTAAGGTGGTGAATAGGTGGTCTTGTTCCAAATCTTTTCTAAAAAGTGGACTCAATTTCTTGCACACTTTTTAAATAATGGGACCTTATGTTTTAAATAACAGGATCCTATTTTGTAAATTTATGCTTAGGACCTTGAAACATAATAAGATCTCTTTTGTAAAATAATGGGATCTTGTTTTTGTCAGTGTATTTCATGTTTCTCGTTAAGTCCAAAACTTTGATGAGAAGTGGAATCAACTTCGTGCTTCTACCCTGATTTAACATCAAACTAATATAGTAACGACATGGATTGTGTTGCTAATGCTAAAATTATTCTTATAGTATATAATCTTGCTACAGGGGCATAAGTTTCATTGGTCTATACCTAGCTGTTATGTGAAGCCTTTTGCCACCAATCTTTCTATGTATCTTTCAATGGATCCATCAGCCTTATACTTTGTTTTATAGACCCATTCTAGGCAAATAACATCCTTTTCTAGTGAAATTTATACTAATTCACATGTTCTATTTCTTCTAATTTTGAATCTATTTCCTCACCCATGGCCTTAATCTGATCAACTCCATGCTTTACTACATCTTCAAATTGTCTTAGTTCTACTTGAATATGAGATAAAGAAAAATTTGTAATTAAATCAAGACTAGTAGTTCTTTCATAAATATATTTAATGGTTTTTACCTTCCTTAGAGGAGGACTTGAACTCAAAGGAGGTTCTGATGATGGAGTTACTTTAGTAGAGTTTGAGCTACTGCTTGAGATAGTAGGCTAAGATGGAACATCTTGTTCTATTTCCACAATTACTAGTCTTTCTTGTTCTTCATTCCATTTCCATGAATCCTTTTCAACAAAAACTACATCTTGACTACCTATCAAGTTTTCTATTATTGGACTATATAACCTTTAACCCTTAGTTTCCTCACTATACCCATAAAAAATACATCTTCACTTTTATCGTCAATTGTTTGCCTTTTTTGCTCTACAATATGAGCATAAGCAATGCAACCAAATACCTTGGGATGAGCCACATACCAAGTTTTCTTCCACTCCATGCTTCATAAGGAGTTATATTCTTCACACTTTTTGTTGGACATATATTTAGCAAGTAAATAGATGTAGCTACTACTTCAACCCATAAAGTATTCTAAAGATCCTTAGCCATGAGCATGCTTCTAGCCATCTCTCCTATTATATGATTTTTACGTTCAGCTACTCCATTTTGCTAAGAAATATAACTTGCAGTCAATTTCCTTTGAATACCATTTCTTTTGCAAAAGTCATGAAATTAATTTGAAGTAAATTCTCCCCCTCTATATGTAAGTATAGTCTTTAAGAAACAACCACTTTGATTTTCTACATAATCTTTAAAATGCTGAAATATAGAAAATTCTTCTACCTTTTCTTTAATAAAGTATACCCAAGTTCTTCTACTATACTCATCAACAAAAATAAAGTAAGGTCTACTTTTGTTAAGAGATAAGGTCTACATTGAACCACAAACATCAACATGCACCAATTCAAGAGCTTCTTTTGCTCTCCAAGCTTTTATGATGGTAAAGGAGTCTCGGTGTTGCTTATTGATAATACAACCTTCACAAACTTAATCATCTCATCCAATAAGGGGTAACCCTTTTGCCATTTTCTTTTGGTAAAGTATTTTTAACCCTCAAAAGCGTAGGTGTCTATACCTCATATGCCATAGCGGAATGACTCATTATCTAGGACTATATTCAAAGCTTGATTTTCTCCATTTGCAAATCCAAGAGGAAAATTTCTACTTTGTAGCATACCCACTTTTGCTATAATCTAATTTATCTTAGTTTTATCATAGACAACACATTCATTATTTTGAAAAACATCATAATACCCTTTCTCAATAAGCTATCCAATACTCAAAAAATTATGTGTTATTCCTAGAACATATAACACATCATTTATATATTTTTCCATTCCGTGTTTAGTTCTAACTACAATTGTTCCTTTTGCCATAACTTCAACTTCTATGTCATCAAGGAGACTCTTCCATCTTCACAAAGATATTAGTATTGCTTGTCATATGGTTACTACATCCACTATCTAGAAGCCAACCATTTTTAGAAATTTCTTTTGAAACATTACATGCAAAAAAATTTATTTTGTCCTTGTTTTTCTTGAGAAAAGTTAGCATGTGGCTTATTCTTTTTCCAACAATCACTTTCATAGTGACCAAACTTTTTTTTGTCATAATTTTGATTACCTCTTTCATTATTGTTGTAGTATCTTCTTCTATTATAACCCCTACCTCATCTACTATTGCTCTATTTACTTTCATTATCTATTCTTTTGAATTTTCTTGATAGTTCACCGAAAAAAGTATCTTTATTTTTTGAAATATCTACCTTTGATTGAAATTCATGTTCAATAGACATTTTAGTGGATTTATTCATCCTTTCCTCATTTTTTTGAAGAGACCCTTGTTAGGATAACCAGTGAGCAACTGAGAGGGGGCGAGTGAATCAGTTGTTAACAGATTATGTCAATTAATCCACTCAATTACCTTTAACAAGATTAAGTACTGGTAAAGCAAAAACAGATGCCAGTAGGAACAGATACCGGTAAACAATACAACTTAACAATTAAATAGATAATCAATGCAAAGCAACCATACCACATCACACCATGATTTGTACATAGAAAACCCGAAAAGGGAAAAACCACAGTGGGAAGCCTACCCACAGTCAGATGATACTGTTGGCATTACAATAGAAAGTAGATTGTTGGCATTTCAATAAGGATATTGAAGGTTGTTGGAGATTATTGATATAACTGAAGAAGGATGATTACTGTCTTAATAATATTATTTTGTCATTGATGTCAAGAAATTGATTTTCTGATTCAGTATGATGTTGCCATATCTTGAGAAGTATGTTTTGATGAGTATTAAGAGGTCGGTAAGTGACACAGAAAGAATGTGATAATGAAGGGGAATAATAAGTTATTCAATGGGCAACTATTACCGAGTTAGACAATGATGAGATCATGTTGTTTTGATTGTTTTGATATCCTACATATGTTGTTGATTATAAGTTTGATAATGTACTATGTCACCGAGCAAAGAACCTAGTTGGTAAACCCTAAGGTACCTAGTCGGTAAACCCTAAGGTTATCAATATCGGTTAAAGAAGGTAGAATGTCTACCGAGTGAATTTTAGTATTAACCGAGTAACAACCGAGTTATAATAGATCGCATTGGATGAATAAAAGCATTATTTAATGAAGGATGCTGATGAGCTGGAGATGAATAAATGATTGGTATGTCATGCAAGAAGTTTGTTAAGGATCTACAGCAATGGAAAATCAAGAGGAAGATCTACAGCACAAATTGAACCGCAATAACCTAGCACAAGTTCCAAGGTGAGGTAAAACATTTTTTAGATCGAAAGATACGTTGAATCTAGTCAAGTTTGATGATCTGATGGCTAAGATTGATCATGGGAAATGTGATCAATGAAATTAAGCAGTTAGAAATTGTTTATAAATAAGGAATTGTTGATGAACAATGTATGCGGGCAAATGTATGCACAATGATGCTACAGTAATGTTTACCAAACATAGAAGCTTGAAGATCTGATTGAAGAACAGATTGAGAAGCCCAACAAGGGACAAGATAAGTCTTATGACAAGATTGTTTTGAGCAAATAGAATCTGCTTTAGCACTTCAGATGTGAAGTTGCAGATATATTTTATTACTGTTATTTATTTTGTAAGTTATAGGAAATCTCTTAACCGAGTGGACTTAACAATCTTATTTGTAAACCCTCTAGCAAGGTAACATTCTAAATGAGTGTTTGAAATCCTTTAACAAGGTCACTTCTAACAAAGTGAAGATCCTGACAAATCTGAGGGAAATCCCTTAACTGGGTCACATCTAGCAATGTGTTTGTAATCTTTAATAGGATTAGCTTTTAACCGAGCATACTCTAGAAGGGTATATTTCTTAGTGGGTCCGAAATCCCACAGTGGTTTTTCCCTATTTGGGTTTCTATGTTAAATCTGGTGTTAAATGTGTTATGATGTTTTAAGTGTATCTGTTTATGAGTATTGAATGATTTACACTCATAGTTGCATATTAGTAAAGGCTACCGAGGTTGAATCTGGTGAATATATTGTATAGTGAAGTTTTTATGATTCACCCCCCCCCCCTCTCATCTTAACTAACAATTTGTATCAAAGCTTTGGACTCTGGAAGAAAACTTTAAAGGTACTTGAGGCAAGATTTGAAGATGTATAAAGGGGATGCACCAAATCTGAATAAGTCAAGTTTCTCCACATGGCAGAAAAGGATGAAGCTGCATTTATCAGGAATTGGAGAATATGCAATATATTATCTAGAGAATGATTACATAGCACCTAGCACCAACCCGATGACAATGGAAGAGATAAAGGCAAAGCAAGAACATATTCAAGCTATGATTGAAATAAAATCTACATTAACCGACTCAGAGTTTAATGACCTAGAAGGCTGCAATGATGCCAAAGCAATGTGGACCAAGCTTATATATGTGTATGGTGGTGATGAACATGTTCAGAGAGAAAAAGTAGATAGTCTATGAGGTCAACTTGAATCCATGAGAATGAATGAAGGTGAGAACATAACCCAATACAGTACAAGATTAAAGGAAACTGTCAATCAAATCAAAGGAGCAGGAGGAACTATTGAAGAAAAGGATGTAACAAGTAAGTTGCTTAGAACACTTCTACCTCCTTATGCCATTCGAGTCTCTGCAATCAATGAATTAAGGTCTATGCCAAACATGCCAGTCTCTTTGGATGCTACTATCGGTACGCTACATGCATTTGAGTTAAGTAATTTTGATAACAGTGGGTCCTCGGTAAATAAAGTTGAATTTGCATTTAGTTCTTTTCATATTGGTGAAATTGATGATTACAATGATAGAATGTTTAAGTATACTAAATGAAATCACAGTGGAGCAAGTGAAAGATTTCGCAAAAACATGGAAGAGGTACACAAACTATATGAAGAAATCAAAAAGCAAGAAGAGTTTGATGCATTATTAGCCAGAAGGTTACCGAGAGGCAAAGGTAAGTATAAAGGAAAGTTACCTTTAAAATGTTTTAACTGTGATAGAATAAGACATATGGCTTCTAACTGTCTTGACAAAGAATCTAGTGAAAAGAGAGAATACCGAGATGACAGACAAAAAGACAACCAATACAGAGGACACTTAGACTTCAAAAGGAAAGATAGAAAGACATGCCTAGTAGCTGTTGAGGAATCCAATGATGATAAATCTAATGGGACTGATACAGAGGAAGTTGTTTATGTGGCTATCAAAATGGATCAGATGAAGAAAGGTATGAAGAAAAAGCCCTAATATCTCACATAAATAAAAATGATTCTTGGATCATAGATAGTGGATGCTTACATCACATGATAGGTGATAAACACAAGTTTGTTAAATTAGAAGACTATGATGGAGGATATGTAAGATTTGGTAATGATGCACCATGTCCAGTGAAAGGTAAAGGATCTATAACACTTCTTGACAATGCTAAATGTGATGATGTATATTGGGTTGAAGGTTTGAAATACAATTTGTTGAGTGTAGCATAGCTAAACAATACAGGATACCAAATAGAACTCCAGAAGGGATGTGTCAAAGTTCATGACAAACATGGAAAGTTGGCTACTACCGAGACACAAACAAAAGGTAATACATTTCATCTTGACTCAACTTGGAACAATTGTCTGTATGCTAAACTAGAAGATACCTAGTTATGGCATAAAAGGTTTTATCATGTAAATTTTGATAACCTAATCAAAATAAGTAAGAAGAACTGAGTAAGAGGTCTACCGAGCCTGGAAAAACTAGAGAATACAATATGTTAAGAATGCCAGATGGGTAAGATGACAAAGTCAAGCTTTACAAGTAAGTCCTACACTTCTAAAGGAATTTTAGATCTAGTGCACACTGATCTTTGTGGTCCTATGAAAGTTCAAAATTATTATGGAGATAAATACTTCATATTATTTGTGGATGATTACTCAAGAATGATGTCAGTTATGTTTTTAAAAAAAAAAATAGAAGCCTTTCAAATGTTCAAATGGTATAAGACTAGAGTTGAAAAAGAAATAGGAAGACAGTTGAAATGTCTAAGATCTGATAGAGGAGGAGAATTCATTTCTGATGAATTTAACCTATTTTGCAATGATCATGGTATAAAGAGACAAGTGTCTGCATCAAGAATACCTTAGCAAAATGGGATAGCTGAGAGAAGAAACAGAACATTTGTAGATTATGCCAGAACCCTGATGATAGAAAAGAAGGTACCTCAAACATTTTGGAGAGAAGCAATCAGCACTACAGTTTACACCCTGAATTGAGTACAACTGAAGAAAGGAACTTTGAAGACACCATATGAAATCTAGTATGATAAGAAACCCAATGTAAGTTATTTTAAAATATTTGGAAGTAGATGTTATGTTCACAAAGATGACAAAAATGGAAAGTTTGATCAGAAAAGCGAGGAAGGAACATTTCTTGGCTATTCTTCTAGAAGTAAAGCATTCAAATGTCTGATCAAATCATCTAAAAAAATAGTAGAAAGTGAAAATGTGAAAATTGATGAATTTGCAGAGAAAAAATGATGAAGGAAATTCCAAAGAACCAGAAAATTATGAAGAATTTGTTTATGTTCAACCGAGAAATCCTACCGAGAAAGTTGATGAAGAAAATACTCAGCTACTGAGTGATGAAGAAGATCAAACAGAGCATACCGAGCCCATATTAGCCAAGTATGTCAAAATAAATCATGCATCAAGTCAAATTATAGGAGATAAGGATGATCCAGTGATGACAAGGAACAAACTGAGACAAAACACATATCTGATATCTGAATTTGAACCGAGGATGGTAAAAGAGACATTTAGTAATGAAGATTGGATAAATGCTATGATAGAAGAAATTGAACAAATCAAGAAGAATGAAACATGGACACTGGTCCCAAGACCAAAAGAGAAAAATGTAATCGGTACAAAGTGGATTTTCAAAAACAAGCTAAATGAAAAAGGAGAGGTAATTCAGAATAAAGCAAGACTAGTTTGCAAAGGATATGCTCAAGAAGAAGGAATTGATTATGGTGAGACTTTTGCACCTATGGCAAGACTTGAAGGAGTGAGAACATTGTTGGCATATGCTGCTTACAAAAATTTCAAGGTCTATCAAATGAATGTTAAAGCTGCATTTTTTAATGGTATACTAGAAGAAGAAGTTTATATTGAACAGCCTGAAGGATTTATTGAAGACAAGAATAAATATCAGGTATGTAAGATGAACAAAGCTTTATATGGTTTAAAGCAAGCACCTAGAGCATGGTATGAAAGACTACATTCTTATTTGATCAAGATTGGATTTATAAAGACAAGTGAAAACAACAACATGTATATGAAAAATGATGAAAACAATGGTATACTACTTTTAGCCATATTTGTTGATGATATTATTTTTTGTGGTAATGACTCCTTATGCAAGAACTTTGGAAATGAAATGTGCAAAGAATTTGAGATTTCATTAATCAATGAAATAAAGTATTTTATAGGTTTACAGATACTACAAATGAAAAATGAGATTTTCATTACTCAATCCAAGTATATAAAGGAAATCTTGAAGAATTTTGGAATGGAGGATTCTAAACCTGTAAGTACTCCTATGACTACCAATTGTAAACTATCAAAGAGTGATGAATCTGCATCTGTTGATGAGACACTTTACCGATCTATGATTGGAAAGTTGCAATATGTGGTTCACAGCAGGCCAAATATAGCACATGCAGTAGGTATAGTTGCAAGATTTTTTGCAGATCCCATAGAAACTCATTTGACAGCAATCAAGAGAATTTTTAGATACCTGAGAGGCATTGAAGATTATGGCTTAGTGTATCAAAAGAGAAATGTTTTTGACTTAAAAGTCTATACTGATGCTAATTGGGCGGGAAACATTGATGACAGAAAAAGTACAAGCGGTGGAGCTTTCTTTTTGGGAGATAGACTAGTAGGTTGGCTTAGCAAGAAACAAGGATGCATTTCATAGTCAATAGCTTAAGCTGAATATGTCGTTGCAGCATTGAATTGTACCAATATAGCATGGATCAAACAACTGTTGGAAGGTATGAATGAGAAAGTTACCGAGCCAGTAACTATATTCTGTGATAATACTAGTGCCATTAACATTTCAAAGAATCTGGTAATGCACTCTAAGACAAAGCATATCTCTATAAAGTATCATTATCTCAGAGAAAAAGTTCACGAGAAGAAAGTTGTATTGGATTATATCAGTTCAAAGGAACAAATAGCAGATATTTTCACAAAGCCATTGCCAAGGGACACTTTTGAGTGTCTCAGAAGTCAGTTAGGGGTCCTACCCCTATCTAGTACTCACTGACAGAGTTCGGTGAAAGCAATTCTATGAATCTAAAGGATAACAATTTATGAGTTGATGTTGCTTTACACACTTTAGGAGGTTGCCTAAAGCTATACAAGGAAAAAGTGATTGAAGACAAAGATGCTATCAATGTGAATGAAACTGCAAGGAATTTACTTCACAAAGGAAGAAATCATGAATTAGTTTTTCTTTTTGGCATTGTTGTCAAAGGGGGAGAAGACTAATTTGTAAGGAAATAACAGAAGAAGTTGGGAGAAGACTAATGATAGGGGGAGAAGACTTCAGGAGAAGGTTTAAACAACTCAAGGATAACAGGAGAAGTCTAAACAGCAATCTGAATCTGAATCAGTTGGTATTACCATTTAAAGTTGGTATTGCCATCAATGCCAAAGGGGGAGATTGTTGGCATTACAATAGAAAGGAGATTGTTGGCATTTCAATAAGGATATTGAGAAGGTTGTTGGAGATTACTGATATAACTGAAGAAGGATGATTACTGTCTTAATAATATTATTTTGTCATTGATGTCAAGAAATTGATTTTCTGATTCAGTATGATGTTGACATATCTTGAGAAGTATGTTTTGATGAGTATTAAGAGGTTAGTAAGTGACACAAAAAGAATGTGATAATGAAGGGGAATAATAATTTATTCAATAGGCAACTATTACCGAGTTAGACAATGATGAGATCATGTTGTTTTGATTGTTTTGATATCCTACATATGTTGTTGATTATAAGTGTAGTCACACAAATCTGTCCAGCTTAATTAAATAAATATTCGCTATTTATTTGATTAAAAATCCACTAGCCATCAATTAATTAAATTAATATTTAATTAATTTATTCCCAAACATTCTTCTATTAATTAAATAAATTATTCAATTTATTTTAATTAAATCATTAAACCAAATTCCAATCAATTAAATAAATAAAATTTATTTATTTAATTAAATCCCCCTATTCCTCTTTCAAATAAATTAAATAAAAACATTTATTTAAATCATTATCCTCCCCCCCACTTGCATTTTCCTACAAATGCAACTTGCACACATTTATTGAAATAAATGAATTTTTATTTTAAATAAAATCCTATTTTCCCTCACCCACCAAATCCACTTGCAAAATCTAATCCCTTTCTAGATTCTTCTAACCCCTTCCTAATTAGCCTAATCCATCCCCTAATTATTGTCACATTCCTAAGCAAAATGGAGTCACTTCTCAAAGACTCCAAAGTCTTTGAAAAGCATATAATGCTTTGTGTGTTCAACAAATTAACCCCCAAAGTCTTCCAAGACCACTAATGGCTCTTACATGACCATTTATGGCTCTTACATAACCATTTATGGTTATTTCAAACTTGTCCCCCCAAACATTTATTGTTTTGACCATATTCATCCATTTCACATTTGCACAAGAGTTTATCCATTAGATAAAAGCTTTATTCTTTGAATAAAGAGTTTATTCATTCAACCAACCTTGACTTTAACTCCCAAAGTCACATCAAGCATTTAATGCTTATTCCCTCTCCTCTCAACCTATCTCACATTGACACTTGTCATCCTGGGATTGGGTTGAAAGCCATCACATGGATTTGAAATCATTCAATCCTGACCCTTGTTGAGATTGCTCAATCTCAACCATCCATTGCTCCATTTTTCCTATAAATAGAGCCCATTTCTTCATAATCCAGATCCTGAAAACTTGTATGCATTTAAGCTATAAGCATTTTAAGAGAGCATTTTAGCATAATTAACTAATATCTTGTCATTTTGGATAAAATCAATCATTTTAAATATCAATAGTATAGTATTAGCTTTTTATGCATATTTAGAGCAAATACTTCAATCTCAATCCTCCATAAGCATCCATAGTGCAAAAAGCTACTGAGAGCTACACTATTTTGGAACTTGGAGAGGAGAGGAACAAGGGAGAAGGAACTAAGAGCATGCTAAGAGGCATTTGGAGATGCCTCATTATCTTCGTTTCATTTGTTAGATATATTAGCATGATTTTAGCGTCTCTTTTGATATGCCTATTTAGATTAGGTTTTGATTGAATAACATTAACGATTTTCTTATGTGTTTTGTGTTGTTTCTCTTAGACTAACCTTGTCCATTTCATAGTGCATCATTTGGTGAACCCAACGTGAATCCAAGCACCAAAAATATCATTTTTTTTTAACCACTAACATGTTTGAATGTTGAAAATGTCACACATGTTGCGCTTTGGCACTATTGAACTCGTTCTAGCGCTATCGATACTTATGGTTTTAGCGCTATTGCCTCAAGTTCAACGCTTTTGAAACTATTTTGGCGTGTTTGACATTATTTTAGCGCTATTAACCCTATTTCAGCGCTTTTGCCTCTCCGTCTTTCCCTTTCTTTTAGCGCGTTTGTATTAAATAGCGCTTCTGTTCAAACACAAACTAGCACTATTGTAATAGAACATTGTACAAAACACCTTGTAACCGAAAAAGTGAAAATTTTAGGCTTGTGGAAGCCCCCCCTTGGACATAGATTTTACTAACCATTTGTTGTTTGTGCAGGTTTAAAAATCACCATTAAAAATCACAAATTTTCTTTTAGTGCTTTAAAACTTAAAACAAATTTTCCATGCTTTCTAGTTAGGGTCACTCATCTTTTGGTGCATTAAAACTGAACAAAACAAACTTTATTTCTTGCAAGTTAGGAAACAAACTTCATTTTGGTGCTTAAAATCAATAAAACAAAATTTATTTTCTTGCATCAACTTAAAGAAATTTACAATCAACACTTTGTTTTGGGCAATCTAAAAAGAACAAGCCATTTTTCCTTCAAGCTCAAAAACAAGTTTACTTCAAGCAAAACGTGCTTTTTGTTAAGTTGACCAGGACTTCCCATTTCTAGATTACAACATATTGCCTTTGAAGTTAAAAAGAACATCATGATTGTTGGAGCAACATCTCCAAATAGTTAGACCACATTGCGATGATGGGTTAAAAAGAACAAAGTGTTTTTCGTGCTTGGCACACTTGTGCAAAAAGTCGGTCGAGTGGTCCCACTTCTAACACACACTATCCTCTCCCTTGGCTTTCGTGGTCTTAGGTGCAAGAGAAAAGTGTTAGTAACACTCAAATTTTATCTTTTTAAGAGAGGCCTGCCAAGGGATCGATACTCTTGGGAACGACCTCGAGCGGTAAATCCTTCGAGCCACTATAGAAATCAGGTGAGAGCGAAAGTTGTAGCCTTGGGTATAGCTGTTCCTATAGTGTAACTGGCTGAAAGGACAAATGGGCCCCACCACCAGTTACAAGGCTCTTAAGTGAGTCACTGTAGAATGAACTTATGTCCAAAAACATCGAACATGACTAAACACCTTTAAGTAGTAGCCCACCCATTCTATTGATTGAGGATATTTGCGATATAATTTAGTGCAAGAGCATAGATGGTTTTGCTCCCAAGATACTCACCATACATATTTCCTTGAGCAGAAACATAGCTTTTTGAAAAGTCACTTGTGGCTTGATAAAAGTGGTGACTCCCCCATCATAGGGATCATCTATTTGTTATGCTCGTGCAAGACTTAGTATATCACATCCTTACCTGCCAAGGCGGGATTCATAAGGTATGTAGTACCAAAGTTGAAGAAATATCAAGACGTGGGCTAAATTTATCACAACTGGCCATTTGACCTTAGGGATAAAAAGTGTTTGAAGTGTGTTTGTTTTAGTCAAGACCAAGTGCAAATTGAGCCGACTTCAGGCTTTGGAAATACACCTTAAAATACATCTAAAGGAAGGGTCATATAAAAGTCGAAGGATTGGGTTGATCTAGACCCATACTCATTTGTGCCTTTGGGGCAACATTCTTGTGTTTGTGTGCTTGCTTTGTTTTCTTGTCAAAGAAAAATCAGAAAAATCACTTCCAAAAACAAAGTATTCGTCCAACCAAACATTTCTCAAAACAAAGAGTCAAATTTTATGACCATTCTTCACATCTTGTGAAAGAAGAAGTGTCATCAGAATATCAACTTGAAAAGAAGACCATTAAGCTCAAAGGCTTTGATCAAAAGGAGGAAATTCTTCTATATAAATAGACAAATCTTTGTCTCCCATAGAGTTTTTCTGCATCACATGCGTCTTTACCTTCAAGGCAAAACAAATGAATTTGATTCAGAATCATTGAACCGCAGAGCTTTTATGCAATATAGAGCTCTGAGTTATCACAAAAACCAAGGAGGTATGATTAATCCCAACTTTTTCCCAAATGTTTGTATCACATACAACACAGCTCGAGAAATACCACCAACACCCGAAAGGGAAGAGGTAGAGTTTGTCCCATTTGTAACACAAAGTTTTTATTGAAGTTGAAAACATTTTTCATCCATTTCATCCATCATCACTTCATGATCAATCCATTCCAACTCTCAAAACATTAAGAAGTTCTTGTCCCAAGTTCTCTTTTTAGATATTGCTTGAATCAAACACTTCACATCACTTTTTAGATTGTTTCTACATCTAGGATAAGCTCGTCCTAAGAGACACATCTATGCAGGTTAAAACTATTTCATGAGTGAATCCTCTCATTACTAGGTAGTTCAATCTGTAACACATCTCAGATTTCTCTACACCTTATCACATCAAATCTTATCAAAACAAGCAAGCAATTCAAACAAGGAATTTTGGTTACATCTACCTTAAAAGTGCTAGAGATCTACATGCAACACAAATCACCAACCATCAATCTTTCATTTCATCAAAAACTCATCATCATTTTCACTCAACTTCAATGAAAGCTTGTAAGCAAAATGGCTCAAACCCGATCACGGTCAAGGCAACGAGAAATAGAAATGGAAGAAGAAGAAGAGGAAAATCTCAATGAATTTCAAGAAGCACTTGGAGGAAATGCAAATGATGAAAACCCAAGTACTCCTACTCCTGCAACAATAGAAAGGGCTCAGCATAACCCTCTCTTTAACAGACTTTTTGATGAAATACTCAGGAGCAATGCGGATGCTCACTTCTTAAAACTCACTCAAGAAGGAGCAAAACTCCCCTCTGACTTTGATCTTGCCCAATTAAGACAAGCATCAGAAAGACAAAGTCACCATGAAGAGGAAAGAGGTAGAGATCCCATTAGATATAACATTCCTCGAGGAAACCCACCACCTCCTCCTCCAAATGAAATAGAGATGTTGCGGCAACAAGTCAAGAATCTCACCCAACAGCTTCATAGTGGTGTCAAGACTAACCAATTCTCACTCAATGAAATTTGTCCCTATCCTTTTGATAGGAATCTTTATATGCCACCCTCTCCACGAGGATTCAAAACACCCAAATTTGAAAAGTATAGAGGAAAGGGAGATCGCCGTGATCATGTCAGAGAATTTCATTCCACTTGTCTTGAAGTGGCATATGAAGACACCTACCTAATGCACCTTTTTCCCCAAAGCTTGGGAGGAACAACCACATCATGGTTTTCCCAACTATCAGGTGGCATTAGAACATTTGAGGAACTCATCCAGAAGTTCCTAGCTCATTACTCTCATAACATTGAACGCGAAATAACCATGGCTGATCTGTGCAACACCAAACAAAAACTAGGTGAACTATTCTCAGTATTCTTGCAACGATGGCGCCAAATGTCTAGCAGACATTCTCTTTAGTTACCTGAATGAGAACTAGTGGAAATATTCATTTCCAACTTAAATGAAGAAATGGAATTTCACCTGGATGTCAAAGACACGAACTCTTTTAATGATATGATCACCAAGGGTTTGAAATGTGAAAGGGCACTTATCAAGAAAGACTCATCAAAATCTTTAATGAACCAAAAGATGGTCCTCGCTCGTGCTTCAATAGTGATAAACCAAGCTTCTGGAATAAAAACAAGAATATCATCAACGATGGGGTTGTGGATGCCCGAACTATCCAAAATGCATAAGCTGTGGTTCGGTTTGCAAGACAAAATCCTCCACCTCAGAATAACACAAATGTTCCTTCCAATCAAGGTCACATCACATCTCATGATGAACCAAGACCTCGTCAGCAAAAATAGAAATGCACATACACTCCCTTAGGGGAACCCATTGAAACAGTATTGCGACAACTCATTTCTCAAAATTTGGTCACTCTACCAAAAACATCAAACTACGAACCTCAGGTCAAACCTGCATGGTGGAGAGATACTGAACACTATGATTTCCACCAAGGAAGAGGACACAAGACAAGTAATTATCACCGCTTGAAAGATCTTATTCAAGATCTTATTGACCGAGGCGAAATTGAAATTGAAGGACATGACCCAAAAACAACAAATAATGATCATCTGATGTTCAAAAATCCACTTCCATCACAAGATCAAAGGGGTCCTTCTACTTCCAGGCGAGGCATTGATACCACTGATTATACACAGGCTGCGTATAATTACACTGTAAATCACCTATATGATGCCAATGAACAAGTTGCAACTATAACCTTCAAGAATCCCAACTCAAATTGCAATGTTATTACACATCGTGGTAAGGTCACCATAAAGGCAGCTCCATAGGGCACCACCTCCATCCCAAAGCAGTACAATCTTGTGGAATAATTAGACAAAATGCCTACGCTTATATCCATTTTAGAGCTATTGTGCGTATCACCCTCTCATAAAACTATCTTGTATCAAGCACTCCAAGAGGCGTCAGTCCTTGCAAATCTAAATATAGACCAATTTCAAGCGATGGTTGAAAGTCTAAAGTCATCACCCTGTCTCACTTTTTCCGAAAGTGACAACTCTTCCTTCCAACAACCTCATAACGCTTCGCTACACATTGAAGGCTTTATTAACCAGCATAGGATCAAGCGAGTCTTGATCGATAATGGAGCAGGCCTGAATATTTGTACACTACAGTTGGTCACAGCATTGGGATATGCAATAGAATTGGTGGATCCTCGTAAGAAGATCACAATCAAAGCCTATGACGATGCAGAGCATTCCTCCAAAGGAGCTGTGGTACTACCAATCCGAGTAGGCCCTGTGGTAAAGCACATCATTTGTTAGGTTCTGGACCTTCCTCTGCCATACAATCTATTGTTAGGAAGACCTTAGATACATGCTATGCAAGTCATTCCATCTACCTACCATCAATGTATCAAGTTCCCACATAACGGTGTAGAGATCACAATCCTTGGCGATGCAAATCCCTTTGCGTACTGTCATAATATCAGCCATCAACCAGATATTATTGTTCCTAATCATAGAGAAGCCATTTCCTCCACATCATATATAAGTCCCGCCTCTCTTACTAGTTCAAACACCACTATACCCAAGCAAGAAAAGCTTAAGATGAAGATAGCAGAGGAAGGTCCTGGGGAATACAACTTGAGTCAACTCTTTTGTGTGGGATAAATGCCCATTTCCCCTAGAACACATGGTAAACCACAGCAAGTACTCTAGCAACCACTAGTCACGCCAACATGTGCTTTGATGCCTTTCATCCTTGGAAGGAATCAAGAAGAAGAAACCCAAGATGAGGACTTAGTGGACTGGATCTATAAAGATCCCATCACCACTGATATACCACAAGTTAAACTTCCTATGGATTAGTATGGCAAAGGTCTCCTCATTATGCAAAGAATGGGGTATGATGGTCAGAGTGCTTTGGGATGTTGTAAACAAGGACGACATGAACCTCTGCTACCGGAATTAAATCCCAAAGGTAATATAGGCCTAGGCTTTGAAAAAGAGATCTTTCCTAAACTAAAATTCAAAGGAAAACCCAACAAACCATTTTGTTCACCTACTGCAAAAAGGACACCTTTCATTATCACAGCAGCCTCAAGCATCATCCCAACTGCCCCATCGAGGCTCAAAACCCCAACACAACCATCACTAATGCCACTCATTCCACCAAATGAACCTATAATCCCATCGGCAGCACCATTAGTAGCAACAACAGTATCAGCACCCGCAACAACATCTATGGCACCAATAGTTCCAGCAGAAGCAACTGAGTCAATAGTACCGATACTCCCGGTACCATATTCTTTTATCCCCATCAATCTTCCTACAGGAGTGATCACTGCAAATGTACATCAACCGATCACACCTGCAGTATTTAACTCAAAAGACATCCCAGTATGGTATAGTAATTAGATGTTGGAAAGTGACTCAGAGACCGACTCACATGAGTGGGAATTCGATTCTATACAGCTTAACACTTCAGATGAGGAAGACACATCACCGCCTCCACCACGCAAAGACATCCCTATTTACGGAGAAGCACAGATAAAGACCACTTGGGTTCCTAAGCTAGAAACATCTTCCACAAACCCTACGTCTCATCCTATGCCTAATTCTGACAGGGAGAGTACCATTAACGACCTTCACCATAACATCTTAACCCTCACTGATACATCTAACGCACTTAACCCAATCAATGAAGTAATGCCCATTATCCACCCTGAACTCATCAAATGGAACCAACCAAATTCCCCATGCCTTGACTTCTTCCAAAATGATGAGGCCATCATTGACTTTTTGGAATTAAGGGATAACCTACCAAGCAGGGATCACAAAGCTAGATTCACCATTGAACTTAATAGCGCAGCATCCTTCAGGGTGGATGCCAAACCTTTCAGCTGCAAAAATATAACAATAAAACATGGATCTTCCAGTGAAAACCACACTATGGCACTATTTGATCCAACAAAAGTAAAAAGAAAGAGCGCATCCAACGGTGAAAACCTCTCTGAGGCACCTGAGGATGAAGGGTTTGACATTCTCCCTGCTAGTACACAACAGGAACTATCAATGATTCTCATCAAGGAAACCAAAGAATACAATGTGGGGACTCTTGAAAATCCTCATATCATACATTTGGCATCTCTTCTCACTCCAGAGGAACAACCTAAATTTATAGAGTTCTTTCAACAGTGTCAAATCAACTTTGCATGGTCATATGCAAACATGCCTAGGCTTGATCCTGATTTAGTCATGCATCACCTCACCATAGCAGAAGGAACCAAACCTGTCAAGCAGAAGCTTCATAAGATGCATCCTCAGATTGCAGTGCTAGTCAAAACAGAACTCAAGAAACTCCTAGATGTTGGTTTCATTAGGCCAATTGATTATGCAGAATGGATCTCCAATATTGTGCCTGTCGGCAAACCAAAAGGGGGCATCCGCATTTGTACTAACTTCAAAGATTTGAATAAGGCCTATCCTAAGGATGACTTCCCCCTTCCAAATATCGACATCATAGTGGATCTGACAGTAGGACATGCCATGCTTTCACTCATGGATGGTTTTTTAGGATACAATCAAATAAAGATCGCACCAGAAGATCAACATAAGACAACCTTCACATGTCCATGGGCCACATATTGCTGGAATGTAATGCCTTTCGGTCTCAAGAATGTAGGAGCAACCTATCAAAGAGCAATGACCACCATCTTCCATGACATGATGCATACTATGATGGAAGATTATGTGGATGACTTACTAGCAAAATCACTCACCAGAGAAGGACATCTCCACATCTTAGATAAAATCTTTGATAGACTGGAACAATACCATGTTCAACTCAACCCAAAGAAATGTGTCTTTGGAGTAACCTCCGGGAAGCTTCTAGGATACATTGTCTCAAGCAAAGGTATTGAGGTCAACCCAGCAAAGGTAAAAGCAATCATGGACATGCCACCACCAAAGAATATCAGTTAGCTAAGGACATTACAAGGGCAACTTCAATCCATCCGAAGATTCATTGCACAATTGGTTGATAAGTGTCACCCATTCACACATCTGCTACACAAGAACATCCGCTTTTAGTGGGATGCCCGATGCCAGCAAGCATTTCAGATGCTTAAAGACTATCTCATGACTCCACCATTGCTAATACCACCAGATCCAAGTAGACCATTATTACTCTATATCTCAGCAACAAGTACAACATTGGGTGTACTACAGGCACAACATAATGCAGAAGGAAAAGAGTGTGTTGTTTACTACATCTCTCGCACACTGGTGGGCTATGAACTCAATTACACGCCTATTGAGCGAGCTTGCCTAGCAGTAATCTTAGCAGCCACTAAACTGAGGCACTATATGTTAACACACAAAGTACAACTCATTGCAAAGATTAATCCACTCAAGTATTTACTCAACAAAGCAGCATTGACAGGTCGCTTGGCCAAATGGGTGATGACTCTAAGTGAATTTGACATCGAGTATGTAGACCGTAAAGCTATCAAAGGGTAGGTTATTACAGATCAGTTGGCCAATGCACCTCTCATAGGTGATCATCCTCTCATTTCCAATTTTCCAGATGATGAGATATTCATGATCGCAACAACACAACCATGGAAACTCTACTTTGTTGGTTCATACACTAGGCATGGCTCGGGGCAGGCATTCTGTTTATCACACGTTAAGGTGATAGCATCCCGAAGTCTTACAGGCTCACATTTTCATGCACCAACAACATAGCAGAGTATGAGGCCTTGATCACAAGACTCAGGCTAGCCGTACAATGGAAATTACAAGAACTACAAGTATATGGCGACTCACAACTGGTCATTCGACAAGCAACTGATGAATATCAGACCAAGGATGATAAACTCATGCCATATAGGCAAATGGTGGACAATCTAAAGGCATCATTTACTACTATCACTTTTGAGTAGATACCAAGAGATCAGAATCAAGCTACTGATGCTATGGCTACCATCGCATCTCTCCTAGATCTTCCACAGAATTCAACACACTACGAGTTCTTGGTCGAACAACTTTGGATTCCCGCTTATGATATCCCCGAATCCGAGATGATATGTTGCCTTGTTGATTCTAAATACCCATGGTATGGTGAGTTCTACACCTATCTCCGCGATCACACCCTTCCTCCCAACCAATCGAATAACCAACGTAAAACCTTTATTCACCAAACTGCTCGATATACCATTATTGCCGAAACCCTATACCGATGCAATCTTGATATTACTCTCCTTCGATGTCTGGAACAAGATGAGATAACAAAGGCCTTGGAAGAGGTACATGAAGGAATTTGTGGAACCCATGCAAGTGGTCCGTCACTAGCCAAGAAACTCCTGCGCAATGGATACTATTGGCCATCTATGGAAAAAGACTCCTACTACTTTGTCATAAAATGCAAGAAATGTCAAGTTCATGGTGACCTGATACATGTACTAGCGTAGGAACTGCAACCAATCACAACACCATGGCCTTTTTGTCAATGACGCCTTGACCTTGTGGGTAAAATCCATCCATCTTCATCCAACGATCATAAATTCATTATTACCGCCACTGAATATTTCACAAAGTGGATCGAAGTTGTTCCACTTACCCAAGTCACCAGCAAGCAGATCACCTCATTCATCCTCAACTACATCATCTGCCGATATGGTGTGCCCATGTCCATCATCACAAATAACGGTCTTCCTTTCAAAAATCAGGATGTCCGTGAACTTTGTGAAAAATTTCAGGTCCAACATCGCTTTTCCACTCCCTATTACCCACAAGGCAATGGTCAGGCCGAAGCATCCAATAAAAACATATTGAGGATCCTAAAGAAGACAATCAATGATGTCGGTCGTGATTGGCATATTCAACTGAATCCAGCACTATGGGCATATTGAACTAGCATTCGGACCCCTACAGGCGCAACTCCCTACTCATTGGTCTATGGCGTCGAAGCTATCTTACCTATTGAGGTTGAGATACCATCACTCTAGGTTTCCTTGCATAATCTAATAGATGATGAAGCGTACAGAGTCTCACACCTCCAAGACTTAGAATTACTTGATGAGAAGCGACAAGCTGCATACAATCATCTCAAAGCCTATCAGCAGTGCATGAGCAGAAGCTACAATCACCGAGTTAGACCTCATACATTTGAGGTAGGTGATCTTGTTCTTTGAGAGAATCCTCACAACTAACCAAACAGAGAACATCAGGGCAAGTTTGAATCAAACTAGCTAGGCCCATATGTTGTCACTACTGTATTCAGGTCCAGGGCATATCAGTTGGCTGCATCAGAAGGAGAACCACTTGCAGATCCAATAACAACATGCATCTCAAACGGTTTTATACCTAAGCTGAACAGAGCATCAGGCTCCCCTACATACTAGAAAATACCAAAAACATCTAGATAAATGACCTAAAGAAAAAAAAAAGAGTAAGAGAAAAACCATGCATCCAAATGGTGAACAACCACTCCGGTGGCACCTTGGGTAAGTACGATGGTGAAAAATTGGCAAACAGGTGCCACTCATAAAGGCTATGGCTCCATTGTTTTTCAGACTTGTTGCGATCACATCTACTTCATACATACATCCATCCGTCCAAAACCATGGCTTGTTATTCATCTACAATTAAGAAAATACTCCATGCATCTTGCATCCCGCTTTTTCATAGTCATGTCTAAACTGGGGGCAATGCCCTTAACCTATTGATGGAAGTGGATTCTACATTGTCTTATGATTCATTAAGTTCTTCATTCAAAACAATCATCAAAATACCAAAAACATTGGAAAATGTCTCACAAAATACCAACAACATTCAAAATTGTTTCACAAAATACCAAAAACATCAGAAAACATCAAAAATCAATCAAAAACCATGGCAACATCTTGTACATACTCATTCGCACAGTTACAAAAACAAACATTGACAAAATACTCACATGATGACCATTTATCAATCACACCACACAATCAACATCAACAAATTGGAATTATCTTTAGCAAGGATGCATCCTTCCTTACCAAAAACAAAGACAAAATGACATTTTCTTTGACAAGAAAATTCCGTTTACGCTATCAAATACTTGGTTGATTTATGGGCTAGTTATTTATATCAGGTTCCTACAGCATTGTTTGTGTATCTTCGGTGCATTATTTCGATGAAGTTCTAGGGCATGTACTAATGGTGTCTACGTGGGAAGTTCACCAAGCTATGTGATCTTATGAAAAATGTAGTTATAGATCATTACGACTTGCTGACTACAGCGTATACCTCGACCATATGGGCATGAATGATTACCAAGGATCCTTATTCTTTATTCTTTATGTATATACTGTTTGTTTGCAGGTACAATGCTCATTCTTTGGTTCCTCCTCATCCAAATTGGATAAAGGTTTTTATCTCTTAGTACGGTATGCACTTGTCTCAGGATATGATCAGCCTAAGATCAAGGAGGACGATCCAAGTCATGCATGAACAGAGATAATCCTTGTCTATTCTGCAAGCAATACTCTGGTTGACTTGACCCTTATATCAAGTCATTTGTATTAACTTGCTATATAAAATCCATGTAAGGAATACTCAGGTCATCTTGAATCATTATGTCAAGATGCTTGTATTCTCTTCCAACATTTTAAAAAGCTCAATGATGAAAATAGAGCACTATGGATCATCATTTTATCTCATCTGTTTATATCTTGCATTCCGTTGCATATCACCCATCCATCCATTCATTCATATGTAGGCTTTTATATGCAAAAAAGTGACCATTAAAGCTAGTCTTGGATACAATCACGACCAAGTACTCTAATACATCATCAATGCATCATACAAAGTCTCAAAAACCTTGCATTCCTCATGGTCATATCATCATTGCATTTAGTTGCATCTTGCATTAAGTACATTCATGTCACTTTTTTAACTAAACATTTCATATAGTTCATTTTTTTTTTGACATTAGTTTTCATTAATCATTTGCATCATTGCATCAATCATAAATAATTAGATTCATTCGTGGGATCAAATTGTCTTTTGATTGTTTTAAAATCATTTACTAGGCATTCGTATAGTGTCGATTATCCATCCTCATTTCATTATCTTTCTATCATTTATTATTACATACATTCATTTATAGTTAAAAGGTGCATTCATTCATTATTATTAAGTAGCTTATTATGCTTATTTTTAGGATTCATTCACATTGCATTCATTATCCTCTTTTTAATTGCATTAAGGTGCAATTATTAAAACCAGAAGTTATGATATCATCACATTATCATTTTTACTTAACATCATATTTAAAGCATTTAGAATCATAAATCCATTTGTTTCCAAACATTGGTTCATACCATTTTATATATATCCATTTTACATATGCATTCATTAAAAATATAAACATTTGTACTTTACATTTTGTTTATCCATATTACATTCATCTAAAAACATCTAGATGCATATCCATACATAAAATCATTCATTCAACCATTACATTAACATCATCGCATAAATCATCTCATCATTATATTGCAATAGGAAACACCAAAATCTTGTTCATAAATCATCATAAACATACATAAAGCATTACATCAAAAAAATCAAACAAACCATACAAATATAAACCTGCATTCATATGTTAGTATCCCACATCATAAATCATCATAAAAACATGCATAAAAGAAACATCTCATCAAATGCATACATGTACACATATCCATCTAAGCAAATAACTCATCATCCTGCATAAACATCCATACATATCAACTGCATATCATCAAAATATGGGATCTCCTCATATATATCATCTCATACATCAGAGTACAATGAAGTCTACAAAATCAGCTACCAAGAGCCATCCAAGATATAGTCCAAAAAATAAACAATGATACAATACATATATGCAAAAATGCTCTCTCAAATGCCACTCTAGCCAGATGCTGTCCCAACACCTCCACCTGCTCCACCACTGGTGCCCGCACCACCTGATCCATCTCTCCATGGAGGCCTCATCGAACCACCACTCCCTCCGGCATCCCCTGATCTCTCCCTCCACAGAGGACTCATCACACCCCCACTACTCTGCACCCTCTACGACCGCTCTGATCTAGCCTGCTGCATTTGAGAATAGCTAAGAGCTCGCTGACTAACTGGCACCACCTGCTCATATAAACCCCGCCAGTAGTCTATCTCTACCTGTGCTTGCCGCATCTCCTGCATCACCTCCCCCATAGGCCCCTGTGCTCCTAATCCAACCCGCACTCTCTCCTGCAACTCTGCCAATCTCTCAACTCCACTATCCCTCTCCTGTAGCACCATCGCCAGCTCTAACTCCCATGAAAATAGCTGCACATCACTCGTTGCCACCTCCACCTCCAAATCCTCTATTTGAGTCTGCAAACGTACTATCATATGATCTCGCAGATCTCTAGTGGCTCCCTCTCTAGTATCCATAGCCACCTCACCTGCACCACCCTCTCTAGTAGTCCCCTTCCCTCTGTCCATCGGGATCTCCCTCTCCATCCCCCTCCCACTCAGCTGAACTCCTCCCTGTATCAATGGTCCCTGTGATATCTATAGAGGCAATCCACCTCTCCCTCTCCACTGACTCCGCATCCCCAATCCACCACCTCCTCCAAATCCTCCTCCTCCATCTCCTCCACCTGCCCTCCTCCCTCTCTGTCCCCTCTCATCCTCAAAATCTGAGATCGGCTCTGTTGGATCAGATATCCGTAAGATCGGGTGCACTGCCCGATACTATGTGTAGTCATCTATAACACCTGCATCCATGACCCTCGGTAGTATGTCCCATGGTCTTGCCTGTAGTGTCCGGAACTTGGCCAGTGCCTAATCATATGGTAGCACTGGCCCCCATACGTACCTCTCCTGAATAACCCAAGCATACTCTCCTAACCCACTAGGCAGTCCCTGCTACTGTCCAAACTATCTCAGCACTCTCCCAGGAACCTGTCTCTCCACATGGTACGAGGTCCTCCCAATGAAGAATCGGGTCATAAAAATGTAAGGTAGGGCCTCTGCATCATCATCCCATGGCTCACACTCTAGGTAGGGTCACCATATCACTGTATCCAGATCATCCAACGCCCATCGCCACCACTCTAACTTCCCCAGGTGGGGCTGACTCATCATATCGCTATACATGAACATGTACGGCTGATCTACTACCTGAAATCTCAGACTCACCGGTTAAGTCACTGGTAGGTGCTCCCAAGCCCAAATATGCAGCAGTGTCATGCCCATTGCTAAGGAACCCCTCTCCCAGTACACCACCTCATGGAGCTCCTGGTACAGGTGCGCCAGCACGCACGGCCCCCACGTAAATCGGGTCCCCTCGGTCATCATCATCTCGATAACCTATCCCCACCCCACGGCCAAACCATGTGATCGCTTGTCTAGACAAAGCAGTCCTCCCACAATACCTGATAAAACTACTGGAAGAGGCTCATATAATGCCACTATCTCCTCCCAGGCAATGGAGCCATCATCAATGAAAACATCCTCATCAAAAATCCTCTGCACTGCAAGAGTCCCCCAGGATCTATCATATGTGACTAGCTCCCCCCAAATCGGAATCCGCAGGATGCGCCACACATCCTCTAAAGTCACTATCATCTCCCCCTATGCCAGATGGAAGGTGCACGTCTCACTGTGCCACCGCTCTGCTAATGATGTGATCAATCCATGATTCATATGAATCACAGGCATGTGCATCACCTCATATAGTCCTGTCATGGCAATGCAGTCTATCTCTGCCTGTGTCAATCGATCCTGCAACCCCTATGTCGTAGGATGTTGCTCACGTAACTGCAACATGCCCAGCTCCTCCTGCACATGGACATTCATCAATCACCATCAGTTGTTTTGTTTTCAAAATTTTGTAAGTTTAAACCTAGACTATCAACAGATACTTTGATCAAGTATCTTTGGGTATCAACAGGTAAGTAATCATGGCAACCTAGACTTCAACAGGCATTTATCCTAATGACCTAAGTCTCATCAGGCTGCTATGGTTCAAAACAACTCCCACTTCACATCGCCATCCATCCATCATTGGCATTGGAAGATTTTCTTCATCCAAACTAGGGCATCTTTTTATCCTAAAGAAAAAGCACTAGTTTCCCAACAAAAGCGCTACAACCCTCACAAAAGCACTCAATCAACTATCCAAAAGCACTCAAACTACAAATGCGCTAAAACAACTACACAGTAGTGCTAATAAAGTTCAATAGCACTCAAACAAGCCCTCAATAGCGCTTATTCATCAATAGCGCCTAAACTTGCATACAATAGTGCTACAAAAATCAAAAGCACTCAAACAATGGGGCAATAGCGCCATTGCGGCATAGTAGTGCTAGTTCATGGAGCAAAAGCGCCAAAACTGTAGTTCCAGCGCTCTTGCTCCGACTCGACTTGGACTCAGCTAAAAACATATCATAAATGCATAAAAATTAAAATTTTGAATTTGTGTACTGCTAGTCCGTAGTCGTCTGGGCGATGGAACCGTCGGACTCACTCAAATCTGTGCTCTGCAATCGATATCGGCATCCTGACTCCTACTCGCTCCTCCAAAACTCACTATCAGAGCTCTAGTTTCACACTGGTTGCGGTCATAAATGATCCTATTTTCACCCCTTTCACCCCATTTATACCCTTCACCGTCACCGTAACTTCCCCCCGCTCACCGTCGTAGTCTCCATGAACTTCCCGAGCCCCCCATTTCTCCACTTTACCCCAGATTTCTTCTATTTTTCACCCGTCTTGCTCACTTCTTCTCTTCTAACACCCTGCCAATTTTCATTCTTTTTCGAGAGATCGCTGCTCAATTTTTCAAAAAAATTCGGCCCATCTCTCGAGGGGGCATACCACCCATTAAATTTACATTTTATGGGACATTTCTTCACACCAATTTTTCTATCTTTTAAACAACGCGATAAACCGCACCATCTCAAAGAGGGGCAAATGTAGTCACACAAATCTGTCCAACTTAATTAAATAAATATTCACTATTTATTTGATTAAAAATCCACTAGCCATCAGTTAATTAAATTAATATTTAATTAATTTATTCCCAAACATTCTTCTATTAATTAAATAAATTATTCAATTTATTTTAATTAAGTCATTAAACCAAATTCCAATCAATTAAATAAATAAAATTTATTTATTTAATTAAATCCCCCTATTCCTTTTTTAAATAAATTAAATAAAAACATTTATTTAAATCATTATCCCCCCCCCCCCCCTACTTGCATTTTCCTACAAATGCAACTTGCACACATTTATTGAAATAAATGAATTTTTATTTTAAATAAAATCCTATTTTCCCTCACCCACCAAATCCACTTGCAAAATCTAATCCCCTTCTAGATTCTTCTAACCCCTTCCTAATTAGCCTAATCCATCCCCTAATTATTGTCACATTCCTAAGCAAAATGGAGTCACTTCTCAAAAACTCCAAAGTCTTTGAAAACCATTTAATGCTTTGTGTGTTCAACAAATTAACCCCCAAAGTCTTCCAAGACCACTAATGGCTCTTACATGACCATTTATGGCTCTTACATAACCATTTATTGTTTTGACCATATTCATCCATTTCACATTTGTACAAGAGTTTATCCATTGGATAAAAGCTTTATTCTTTGAATAAAGAGTTTATTCATTCAACCAACCTTGACTTTAACTCCCAAAGTCACATCAAGCATTTAATGCTTATTCCCTCTCCTCTCAACCTATCTCACATTGACACTTGGCATCCTGGGATTGGGTTGAAAGCCATCACATAGATTTGAAATCATTCAATCCCGACCCTTGTTGAGATTGCTCAATCTCAACCATCCATTGCTCCATTTTTCCTATAAATAGAGCCCATTTCTTCATAATCCAGATCCTGAAAACTTGTATGCATTTAAGCTATAGGCATTTTAAGAGAGCATTTTAGCATAATTAACTAATATCTTGTCATTTTGGATAAAATCAATCATTTTAAATATCAATATTATAGTATTAGCTTTTTATGCATATTTAGAGCAAATACTTCAATCTCAATCCTCCATAAGAATCCATAGTGCAAAAAGTTGCTGAGAGCTACACTATTTTGGAACTTGGAGAGGAGAGGAACAAGGGAGAAGGAACTAAGAGCATGCTAAGAGGCATTTGGAGATGCCTCATTATCTTCATTTCATTTGTTAGATATATTAGCATGATTTTAGTGTCTCTTTTGATATGCCTGTTTAGATTAGTTTTTGATTGAATAACACTAACGATTTTCTTGTGTGTTTTGTGTTGTTTCTCTTAGACTAACCTTGTCCATTTTGCAGTGCATCAATAAGTTTAATACTGTACTACATCACCGAGCAAAGAACCTAGTCGGTAAACCCTAAGGTACCTAGTCGGTAAACCCTAAGGTTATCGATATCGGTTAAAGAAGGTAGAATGTCTATCGACTGAAGTTCAGTATTAACCGAGTAACAACCGAGTTATAATAGATCGCATTGGATGAATAAAAGCATTATTTAATGAAGGATGTTGATGAGCTAGAGATGAATAAATGATTGGTATGTCGCACAAGAATTTTGTTAAGGATCTACGACAATGGAAAATCAAGAGGAAGATCTACAACATAGATTGAACTGCAATAACCCAGCACAAGTTCCAAGGTGAGGTAAAACATTTTTCAAATCGAAGGATACATTGAACCTAGTCAAGTTTGATGATCTGATGGCTAAGATTGATCATGGGAAATGTGATCAAGGAAATTAAGCGGTTAGAAATTGTTTATAAATAAGGAATTGTTGATGAACAATGTATGTGGGAAAATGTATGCACAATGATGCGACAGTAATGTTTACCGAGCACAGAAGCTTGAAGATCTTATTGAAGAACAGATTGGGAAGCCTAGCAAGCCTAGCAAGGGACAAGATATGTCTTATGACAAGATTATTTTGAGAAAATAGAATCTACTTTAGCATTTCAGATGTGAAGTTGCAGATATATTTTATTACTATTATTTATTTTGTAAGTGATAGGAAATCTCTTAACCGAGTGGACTTAACAGTCTTATTTGTAAACCCTCTAGCAAGGTAACATTCTAAATGAGTGTTTGAAATCCTTTGACAAGGTCACTTCTAACAAAGTGCAAGACTCTAACAAGTCTGAGGGAAATCCCTTAACCGGGTCACATCTAGCAATGTGTTTGTAATCTTTAACAGGATTAGCTTTTAACCAAGCATAATCTAGAAGGGTATATTTCTTAGTGGGTCCGAAATCCCACAGTGGTTTTTCCCTATTTGGGTTTCCACGTTAAATCTGGTGTTAAATGTGTTATGATATTTTAAGTGTATCTGTTTATGAGTATTGAATGATTTACAGTCATAGTTGCATATCAGTAAAGGCTACCGAGGTTGAATCTGGTGAATATATTGTATAGTGAAGTTTTTATGACTCACCCCCCCTCTCATCTTAATTAACAGATACTTCTGCAGAAAGTATGTGATACAATGAGGGGCCTGCACATGAGGAAGACACACTCCCTAGAGTGTATTTCTCATTAAAAAAGAGTGTCACTAACTACAGAGAGTTTATAACCACCTCAAGATAAACAGACAACAATCCAATAGAATGAACTACCAGAGATAGCATCTACCATGCCTGATTACAGTCCCAGTTAAGCTCAATACTGAAGGCCTTTAACATCTTCCTTAATCCCAATCCGATCACCTATGATCGACCAAATCTCCTTCGCATATTATATTGCATTTCAAGACCACGACACTTATTCCCCATGATCTACAATGAGATATTACATCATTTTATACCAACCCTAAGGCCTAAACCAATTAGGTCAGCCACCTAAAAGAAATTAAAATAAGATCATTACATAAATCCATATTACAATGATATGCCATGTCGGCTTAAGACCAAAACAACAATAGCCAATCCATAGAACATCCTGAAACATCCCGGTAACATGTAGAGTACACGTTAACATCATACCGGTCCATAACCTAGATAGGTACCGGACCTATTCTTGGTCCAACACGCCAAAGCAATGTCTTCAAGCAGTTGAAGCATGATCAAAAAACATCTTCAATATCTTGAAAGCCACACCAACACTACTTATGCATCCTGTCAAGATTCCTCAATGAAATCTCTGTCGGTAAAACCTTAAACCAATGTTGGTAAGGGTTTACAAGAGTGTATGATAGCATCTGATTACCAAGTCAATACCAACTGACCAAAACATGCTCTCAGAAAATGTAACACATAAATCAAACACTCTATTGATCCAAACATGTCGAAAGTGTCCAACAGATAGTCTCTTCTACCGATAACACTAGATCTTCTATCAGTAACCAAAACGTGTCTGTCAATAACCAACCATAACATCTAGTGTTGACATCAATGACAAAACATCAATGCAACACATAATCAATTCATCCATAATGCCAACAATCTCCCCATTTGGCATTGATGGCAACACTAGATGTGAAAAACATCTAAGTACCAAAAAAAATGCCAAACAAGTCTCCCCTTGTGGATGACAACCAACATTCTCCTGAATATCAATAACTCTCCCCCTTTGAGTAATATCTTTGAAAAGTTATGAATTTATTTTTCACATCACTATCTCTCCCCCTTTGACATCAATGCCAGAAATATGACACAAATATCAAAGCGAGAATGTAAACCTCTGAATCTCAAAGCTAACTACTCCCCCTAAGTAGTAGCACCACTCATTAGTTCCAGAATGAATAGTATCTTTGATAATGCATGTCAAACTGATGACAAAATGCATCAATCAAGTCTCTTCCAAATGGGCAAAACCACCTAACCTGTCTCTCAAATACTCAAATGATTCCTTAGAAAGTGGTTTAGTGAATATGTCTACAATTTGTTCTTTAGTGTTCACATAAACCAATTTGACTTCCTTTTGTTCTACCTTGTCCTTCATAAAGTTATACTTTATTGATATATTGTAAGTCTTAGAGTGAAATACCAAATTATTAGACATGTTACTAGCTGTAGAGTTATCATAGTAGATAACTACTAGTTCACTACAATTTACGCTGATATCCTTCAACATTTGCTTCATCCACAAGACTTGAGTGCAATTAGTTGCTGCTGCAAGATATTCTGCTTTTGTAGTAGATAAAGAAATGTATGATTATTTTTTGATGATCCATGAAACCAGTTTCTTTCCAAGAAAGAAAGCTCCACTAGAAGTTCTCTTCCTGTCATCAGTATCTCTTGCCCAATCCAAGTCAATATATGCACATAAAGTGAAATCATCATTTCTAGAATACCATAAGCCATATTTAATTGTTTCTTGCAAATACCGGAATATCTTTTTTATTGCACATTCATGATTTTCTTTAGGATTACTTTGATATCTTGAAACAATACTTATTACATTCATAATATCTGGTCTAATATGAGTTCAATATAATAGACCACCACTCATAGACTTATACCTTGTCGGATTTACTGGTGTATAAGTATCCTTGATAGATAATTTCTCACTTGTCACCATAGGAGTACTTACCATTTTGGGATTATTCATACCAAACTTCTTCAATAATTCCCTCAGATACTTAGTTTGATAGATAAAAATACCTTTGTCAGTTTGAGTAATCTGCAAACCTAAGAAAAATCTCATCTCACCAATCATGGACATTTCAAATTCATTTTTCATATTATTAGAAAATTTCATGCACAATTTATCTTGTCCTCCAAAAATGATATCATCAACAAATACTTCAATAATCAGAATATCATCATCAGTAATTTTATAATATAAATTACTATCAACACCACCTTTAGTAAAACCAAACTTCAAAAGATATTTATCCAACCTTGCATACCAGGCTCTAGGAGCTTGTTTCAATCCATATAAAGCTTTCTTCAATCTACAAACCATATCTTTATCATATGTCAGTGAAAATCCATCAGGTTGCTCAATGTATACTTCTTCCTCAAGTTCACCATTCAAAAATGCACATTTAACATCCATTTGATAAACCTTATAGTTCTTATAAGCTACATAGGCAAGAAATAGTCTAACAGCTTCAATTCTGGCTACAAGTGCGAATGTTTCACCATAATCAATTCCTTCCATTTGAGAATATCCTTTACAAATCAATCTAGCCTTGTTTCTTACAACCTGACCATCCTCATTCATTTTATTCCTAAAAAACCCATTTAGTTCCAATAACATTCATATTTTTAGGCCAGGGAACTAAAGTCCAAGTCTCGTTCTTCTCTATCTGATCTAATTCATCTACCATAGCCTTTAACCAATGTTTATCCTTACAAGATTCAATAAGAAACTCCAGTTCAACTTGGGAAATAAGACATACCTCTTCATTTGCCAGTCTTCTTCTTGTCTTAACTCCCTTGTTCCTATCTCCAATTATTTCATCTTCAGAGTGATTTAACCTTACATACCTTGGTGCTTTCTAAACTTCAAGTTCACTGCTCTGATCATTAGTCACAATTAAATTTTCCAATTGTGCCAGTGTAACTATCTCATTTTCCTCTACCAGTTGAGGTGTTGTCAATTCAGTTATGATCATTTCCACTGTCGGTTCCCTATCATATGATATAGATTGATTTATGTATTGCTCATCCACTCTCACATTAGCACTCTCCACAATTTTCTGCAATCTTTTGTTATAACATCTATATGCTTTTCTTTGAATTGAATAACCAAGAAATATCCTTTCATCACATCTAGGATAAACCTTTCCAATTGAATCATCTCTTTTGATATAGCATTTACTTCCAATTTTTTTGAAATATTTAATAGTAGGTGTATGTCCAAACCATAGTGCATAAGGGGCATTACCAGTTTCACCTTTGATGTGAACTCTATTGAATGTGTAGACTGTTGTACTCACTGCTTCTCTCTAGTAGATGTAAGGCAATTTGCCTTCCATCATCATAGATCTTGTTGCATCCAAAATGGTTATGTTGTTTCTTTCCACTACTCCATTCTACTAAGGAGTCCGAGGTGTAGATAACTGTCTCCTAACTCCATTTGTCTCACAATAACTGTTAAATTCGTGAGAAGTGAACTCACAGCCTTGATCTCATCTTAGACATTTGATTTTCAATCTAGTTTTTGTTTCAACCTTCTCTTTAAAGATATTGAATTTCTCAAAGGCTTCATACTTCTCCCTAAGAAAAGTCACTCACATCATCCTAGAATAGTCATCAATAATCAACATGAAATACCTATCACCTTGAAAGCTTCTAGTCCTTGTTGGACCACATAAGTCAGTGTGAATCAAATCAAGTAAATCATTATATTTATAATGTATGCTCTTAAAATAAGTTCTAACTTGCTTTCCCAATTGACATTCCTTACATATCAGATTATGAGGCTTCATAATCTTAGGTATATCTCTAACTGCCTTAGTTGAACTTATCTTAACAATACAATCAAAGTTAATATGACACAACCTCTTATGCCATAACCAACTCTCATCAATATGAACAATCAAACATGTCTTATTACCAATGTTCAAGTGAAAGATATTACTTCCAGTTTCAATACCGGTTGCAATCTCCAAACTAGTCTTGTTAATGATTTGGCATTTTCTATCTTTAAACTGAAGTTGGAAACCCTTTTCCACCAATTTACCAACACTCAAAAGATTATGCTTTAAACCTTCTACATAATAGACATTGTCAATATTATACTTACCATCTAGAGAAATAGTATATCTACCTTTGATCATACATGCTTTGTCATCTCCAAATCTGACTTGACCACCATTGTATTCTTGCAGGGATAGAAATTTCCCTTTATCTCTAGTCATATGATGTGAGCATCCACTATCAATTACCCATTCATCCCTATCTTCAACTTTTGCTGCCAGGGCCTTTTCATTCATGATAGTCGGTTCTGGTTCATCTTCTTTTAAATCATAGAACACCCATTCCTTTCCATTGCTGAATCCACTAGTAGAGTCTTTTGGTGGTTCATCCCCAGAGTCATCACTTACTCCTTCCTCATCCTCTATGTAGCATTGTTTACTTTTCTTGAATCTATATATGTTTTGGTTAGGCTTAAATGATTTCTTAACTCTTTCCTCAAATCTTTCATTCCTTTCAAGACATCTAGATGCAAAATGACCAATCTTATTATATTCAAAACATTTAAAAGGTGCTTTTCCTTCATACTTACTTCCTGTCGGTCCTTTAGGTACTCTTCTAGCAAATAAGGCTACAAGTTGCTCAAATTATTTATCTTCTTTCCTCATATCTTCCAATTCTTTTGCATATAAGGCTTTCCAATCACTTTTTTCGGTAGATGATGATGCATGAAAAGCAAGTTCAAACTTTGCAGCTCCAAAAGATCCAAATTCTTCAAGCTCAAAAGAAGATAATTTCCTAATCAGAATGTCTCTATTAACTGAAGAGTTTTTCATTGTTCTCAACTCATTAATTGCAGTTGCCTTCATCTTGTAAGCTGGTGGAAGGGCTCTCAAGACTTTGGAAACTATTTCATCTTCACTCTGAGATCCTCCACAACATTGAATTCCCATAAAAATCTCATTTACTCTTTCCATAAACACAACAATTCTTTCACTATCTACCATCTTCAAGTTTTCATATCTTACCTAGTAACCATCAAGTTTAGCAATTTTGACAGTAGGATCACCTTCATTCAGAGTTTGCAATTTATCCCACATAACCTTTGTCGATGATTTATCAGTCAATCCCATGATTTGATGATTAGTAAGTCCACATAAGAGGGCTTATCTAGCTTTGCACACATTTTCAATATTCTTGTCTAGGTCTACAGGAGCAGGATTGTCGGATGTCGGATCATAAGGTGTGTGTCCTTTCCCAGTTATCTCCCAAATATCCATGCTAAGACATCTAAGATGATTCTCCATTTGAATTTTCTATATCCCATAATTTGTTCCATCAAGCTTAGGGATTTCTCTTCTAAAGATAGTTGCCGATGGATTTGAAGTGTTAGCTGCCATAGGATCTACCTCAAGTGGTTAAGCTTCTGAAAAAGAGGACCAAATATCTGATACCAATTGTTAGGATAACCAGAGATAGCATCTACCATGCCTGGTTACAGTCCTAGTTAAGCTCAATGTCGGAGGCCTTTAACCTCTTCCTTAATCCCAATTTGATCACCTATGATCAAACAAATCTCCTTCTCATATTATATTGCATTTCAAGACCACGACACTTATTCCCCATGATATACAATGAGATCTTACATCATTTATACCAACCCTACGGCCTAAACCAATTAGGTTGGCCACCTAAAAGATATTACAATAAGATCATTACATAAATTCATATTACAATGATATGCCATGTCGGCTTAAGACCAAAACAACAATAACCAATCCATAGAACATCTTGAAACATCCCGATAATGTGTAGAGTACACGTTAACATGATACCGGTCCAATGTTGGTAAGGGTTTACAAGAGTGTATGATAGCATCCGATTACCAAGTCAATACCAACTAACCAAAACATGCTCCAGGAACATGTAACACATAAAATCAAACACACTCCATTGATCCAAACATGCTGGAAGTGTCCAACAGATAGTCTCTTCTACTAGTAACACTAGATCTTCTACCGGTAACCAAACCTTGTCTGTCGATAACCAAACATAATAGCTAGTGTTGACATCAATGATAAAACATCAATGAAACACATAATCAATTCATCCATAATGCCAACAACCCCATGAGTTCATTTGTTGATGTTCAATTTTAGATCCTTTGACTCTTCAATAGCTATTATAATAGGATCAAATTTTGAATAGAAACTTCTCAACATTGTCTCTACTATTTTTTAATCTATTAAAGGTTATCTCCATAAGATCTAATCTAATTTACTAAACCTATAACTCGAGTAAGTAATTCTTTCAAAGATTTAGAATCTTTCAAGAAAATATTTTCAAAATCTCCTCTAAGGATTTTTTGTTTGACTATTTTTACCTTATATGTTCCTTGGAATGCATTTTGCAGAAGATCTCAAGTTTTCTTTGATTTTGTTGTAACAAAAATTCTTGGAAATATTGTCTCGTATACAATTTTTTAAATGATGAAGAGATCTTTTGCATCCTTCTTTATATGTTTTCATTAAGATAATCCCATTGTACTTGTGTTCAAGAGGCAAGCACTTGTGTGTTTGCTGATTCTAAATAGTCATTTTCAACTAAATCCCATAAATCTTGAAAAATGAACAATGTTCTTATTTTGATGCTCCAGAAATCATAGTTTTCCGCTTTAAACAAAAGAATTTGAGCTTGTGACAAATTCAAACTATTTCTAATAGTTGCCAATTTTTTAAACATCTGATCAAGAAACTTAATTGCACTTATATTTCCTTTAGAGTACTCAAATTTTCTAATCTTCAGATAGATGTTCTTTTGACAAACTTTGCTTTCAAAATCCAATATTTTGTAGAAGTTTCTTTCACTTATTACAACTTCTCCTTTGTGTTGCAACTGTTGTTATTTCACACAAAATAAATTCTTTCAACCAAACCTGGCTCTAATACCAATTGTTGGATCTGAAAGAGATAAAACTGTGAAGGAAAATAACAAAATGGAGCATACAAAATAATAGGTTATTGTAGAAATAATTTTGTTATTAATCTTAATTCAGATTAGCAATAAAAATAAATACAGAGCTCTGCATAGATCTCCTAAATTTGTTTTGATATGATGATCAAATTATTACAATAGCCCCTTGTTTTATAGTTACACAAGGTGGTTTATAAGCTTGTAGTGCATGGAAAGTTAAGAATCAAATTGTAGATGGTGGAGATGTAGATAAGAATGTTAGTTTGCAAAAAAAGCATTGCTAAAAGATTAAGGTGGTGTTGAATGATAGTTGGAAGAAGTTTCCAGTAAGGTGGTGAGAAGACTTAATGGAGATGATGGTTTGACTCCATGATTCTTTGATGATAGAGATATGTGTAGAATCACTTGGATACAAGAAACAACATGCAATCACTACTCTGATACCATGTTGGGATTAACCAAAATCAAAATTCACAATACAACTATCTACTAGTGAACCAAATTAGCACAAATAGTAATATCTATAATATACAATGATTGTGTGTATAATGTGCATAGAAACAATACATATATATGCAAGGTGGTGAAGTGTAAAGGTGGGAACCCTCCAAATATGGAACACTTGTGAGATCACTTGACAATTGTGTGAGCAAGTGGAAAGTGTGTATACAATAAGTGACCCACAAAGTTAAGACGTGTCTCAACCAATAGTGTGAATAGGATTATCTCTAGGTAGGCTAAAAGGTGACTAGTTTGATAAATTCACTATTTACACCAACAAATTTTACATTGAATGAGATCAATTTGATCACACCATTAAAAATTATAGGAAAAATAATACACTTTCAAAAAGAAACACTCAAAAATGTTTTTGTAGGAGCAAGAACGACATTTTGGGGTAAAAGCATAAACCTATGTCACACTTTTATAAAGGAAGTGACCAAAACCACTAATTTTTTTTACTTTGACCGCATAAAAGTGACATTTCTAAATTGAATTTCAAATGATGTAAATTGATGAAATGTAGAAATATTAATGAAATTTATGTCTATTATTTTTTAAATTTTATTAAAAAAAATTGATTTTTTTTATATATTCAAAGACAAATTATTTATTGTTGAAAAATGTTGAAAATCAGGGGTTCTAGACGGTGTCACCAAAGAAAATGAAAATAAACTTATTTTTTCCTGATTTCCATTTTCCAAATAGGTGACACATATATGCAGTGCTAAAAAAAGAAAAATTTAATTTTGATGTATATTTTTCTCTTAATAAATTTTTTAAGTCCAACATAGCTGAATTGGTAGTTTTCATTCGGTGTCACTTTTTGTCTATTAAATTTATTCATTATCAAAAAATAAATTATACCCTTTTGGAGAAGATTCTCTCATCTAGTGAAAATATATTTTATAATTTTTTTTAATATCATTTAATTTTAAAAAAAAATTCAAATCAGCCTCTTTTCGAACTTAAAAAACCTACTAGCAATATTTTAAAAATAAAATATATTAAAATTAATCAAAGCATTAAAAAAATATATATGTTTGGATTCCTGACTTTGATTTCTACAAAAGGGTATTTTTTATTTTTGTAAAAAAATATTCTACCTGAAGAAAAATACAACAGAATTGGAAAGTTTTGAAAATACAGAGGAAAGGGTGAGTTGGTTGTCACATTACACGACACATAGGCAGGTTTGGCCAAACTATTTTCTTTTAAAATTGGTTCGACTGAACTTATTGTGTCATCTAGGCACCACACAACTTCCACATATGTTCAACTAAACTAAGTTCGGCCAAACCTAGTTTAGTTGAACCTAGTTCGGCTAAACTAAGTTTGGCCAAACTTAGTTTAACTGAACTTATTCAGTTGGCCTCAAGTGCGACACAACATTGTGCTTTAGCCCTCCAAAAGTGTCCAAAATGACAATCACTCAATAACGGCTATTAAAAACTACATTTTTGCCAAGCTCAAGCACCAAACTTGAAATATTATTTCACCACTAAAAAGAGCATAAAATTCTACACCAAATAATAATTTAAATAGAAAAATCAAAATTGTTGATGGAGACAGGGAGAGATTGGAGCGACTTGTCAATGATCATTTGGTTATCAAATTTAACTTAGCATATTATGATAGTCATTTGGCCATCATGTTTAATACAATGTCCCACTTATTATCATTTGGCAAACAAATTTAATATAGTTCCACAAAATTTTATTTTATTTTTTGTCACAAAAACATAAATATTATATATAAAAATAACAGTTTTGGGGCCTTTTGAATTCAATAGAAGGGTTTATTTTGACCCAAAATTCTCCAAAACGAGCTTTCTATACAAATACACAAAGAAAAAAAATCCCAAATCTGATTTTTTTAACATGTTTTTAATAATTCTTTAGGTCTTCATATATTGCAAGTGAAGAACATACTCAACTTTTCAAGATCAACCAAGATTTGTACCCTAGAAATAGATTATGGTTGATTACCTCCCAAATTTGAGAAGGGGCTTGTAGATCTAAAGCTACGATACCATGTTAGAGTCACTCAAGGACTCAAGCTCCCAGGGTCACCTTCAACAAACAAAATAATCTTCTACGAGAGAGCGAGAGAGAGAGAGAGAGAGAGAGAGAGAGAGAGAGAGAGAGAGAGAGAGAGAGAGAGAGAGAGAGAGAGAGAGAGAGAGAGAGAGAGAGAGTTTGCAATAATGGATGCAAAATATATTAGATCAATATGATTGATAATATGCCATTTGCATTCTATGGAATAAAATGAAATTTACATATAAGGCATTGCTTATATAGGCAACATGGAGAGATATGACTAACTAGGATGATATAAGTATCTTAATCCTTTCATGTGACCAATAGTGATAAGATATGAAAGATATGATAAAATAATGACACCTAAGACATTCTAGAAATATTCCTTCCACACTAAGTAAACTGAACGTGTGAAAAGGTCCTAATTAGGAAATAGTTAGATAATGTACCATGTTCACACTACAAAGGGGGAAAATGGACATGAAACATCCCTATTCACACCAATGTATAGAGCATGCATGCTAGTCCACATGATCTATAAGAATTTAATATATAATTACTAATAACAGATAACACTAGACAATATATTATACCATTTATTTTTCCTAACGAAGAGGCATATTAGGATTATGCTTTGTATTTTATAGCAATAGAGTAGACTAGAAAATGCTTGGCATTTAATTTCTCCTTCCTTTTTGTATGTTTATTGTATGGTTTTCTAGTTCATGTTCCTTTTATATATGTTTATATTTGTATAATTACATATTATTTCATGACATAATTTATTTAGAAGTTATATATTTCTCTTCTCTTTGTTTTACAAGTTTAATATTATTCTAACATTATTTATTGTGCATGTTTTTGTTACTCACAATTTTTTTCTATATATTCTCAATCTAGGGAATATTTCCTCTACTTTTAAGAGCTCTTTACATGATATTTATTTTATTTTATGTACTTTAGTGTAGTTTATCACTTCTAAGAGGTGTCAATCCACTAAAACGGGGTGAAAAATGTAACATCAAAATTTGAAAATGCTTGTAATTACACATTATGTTTTTAGCTAAGTAATGTTTATATCACTTAATATGCTTTTAGGCTCATTTGGCTCATTCCTTTTCCTTTCCCACCTTGATACTATTTTTTTAATGTATTTTTTATTTTTTGTTAGTTCTTATATATAAATAATGTGTTTTTCACACTTACCTCATGTTTCTCTAGCATTTTAATCTTTTAGAAGCCTTTTGTGCTTGGATGCTAGCACTATGCATAGATTTTTGTATGATGTACTAGTTTCCATTAACACTATATCATATAAGAATTATTTCTATGTATTTTTGCTAAATTTATTTCAATGGTTAGGCTTTGTAGTTAACATTAGTCAAATTCCAATAGCCAATTCAATTCCTTAGCCTCTTTATCTTCCCTACCATTCTAATTTTAAAATATATTAGAATTTTACAGAAATATCTTAATCTTTAAATCTATCTCATACATTTAAAAAAAAAAATTGAATCTTTTGTGTGATCTACCAATAATATTATTAGCATATTAAAAACACTTTTAGCATTCTACTAGATACCTTGGGTTTCCTTAGCATTATTTTGTTTCTCCCATCTTCAAGAAGTTATGTTTTTTTTCAATTCACTTAGCATCATTTTAATCTTGGTAAAATGGAAAAACCATATTTTTATATATGTAATTATGTTTTCCATCAATTTTGGACAATAATATGTGACCAAGACCATAATTCATAAAATGGACTATAAATCATGATGTAGACATATAATGATTTTATACAAGCCCGCCTTTAAAGGTACTAGATTGCTTTGTTCCCTCAAAGATGCTTTTACATCATAAAAGTGCAATCTTGTCTACTGTAGAAAAGTTAAAATTTTAGATAAAATTACCAAACAAAAACACATTTTCTTCATCACATTAGTATTTACCATTAAATTAACTTCTAATGTCTACATATCCTAAGTAGTGATGTGCTTATCATCAAAATTACATTTTATCTTATTAAAAATATTTCATAAGATAATTGTGTTTTCTTAATTCAAATATGTTAGGAAGAACTAATCGTCTACCCAAAACCTTATTCGTTTATATTTTCAATGTTGTTGTATTCCACATTGTCGTGTGTTGTTGTGTATGATGTGTATGATGAGACTACATGATTCTCTCCTACTTTCTCATATCTCCTTAAATTTTATCTTTGCAAAGGAAAGGTCAATCTCAAGTAGGAGACATATAGAGTTTTATAACACTCGATGATTAAATATTAAAGTGATCAAATGACACTCTCCATTTCTCCATTTGATTTATAAAATCTGAATTGATAATTATAATGAACAAAATTCAATTTGTGATTTCTCAACAAAGAAATTTCATTATCTACAACTTGCAAACAAAAGAACATGCAATAAAAAAAATATTCAAGATCATCAAAAATAAATGAAAATGTCATAACAAAAAATACACACATTACATGAAAACATGACAAAAAAATTATCTCGATAGGTGAAAAGGTAGAAGAAGGGTATAGCTCCAAAAATTCCATCACTGCACCATAGAGATTAGTCATTGGAGCTATTTCAACTCCTTATTTGTCTCTAGTGTGGATGCGAGTCTATTATACATCACTCAAAAAGTTATAAAAAACTAAACTCTTGATTCCTCCTCATAAGAAAAAAAAGACAGTTCAATCAATAAAATAAAACAACCTAAATAAGCACCATAGTGGTGTAATGCATTCTTAAACATAGCAATGAAGAAAACTTGATGAAACTAATGACCAAAGTCTAGAATCATTAAGTGATAAAGCATTGTCTTAGCAACTAACAAAGTTGAAGGTTGACAAAAAATAGCCAGTAGCTTGTCCTTGTCCATCTCCATCAATTGCATTAAAAGCTTCAATTTCCAAATCTAGACCATCATTGTCACACTGGTCCACAATTCTCACAGTCACAATGTCCCCAGTTGATTGATTTGTCACCAACCACAATTGAAATCGAAATATGCCATTAACAATAAGGAATAAGATTACCTTGTAAAGTACAATAAAGGATATGAAGTTTACTTGTAAGCAAATCCCACAAAGGTCAGGTCCCATGGGAGTGCCTCCTTGGGAATAATATGCAATCCAATAGTATTGGATGAGCCACTACAAGGATTTGTAATAATCAAAGGTATCATAATAGAGGTCATCCAGAGAATAACCCTTGGTGGAAAAGTCATATGTATTGTATGTTGTGTAGGTGTTTTCATGCCCCATCACCCCCACACACTCCATTTCACACATCATAAACATGCATAGACATAAAGCTATTCATCCTACAACTTTAGAATCCATGATTTTAATCTTCTCTTTTGTATATATGTTTTTTATTAGATAAGCGAAAAATAAGTTATGATCTTTCTTATTAAATCTAGATCTAACAATATGTTTTTAATTAGATATGCAAGAAAAATATAATTTTGATCTTTCTTAAACAAATTCAAATCTAACAATATGAATTTAATTATATAAGCGAGAAAATAAGAGTTCCTATCATCTAAAACAATCCTAAGCAAGTGAAATGTTTTTTATTAGATAAATGGGAAAACAATTATTCCAATATTTGATAAAATTATCAAAAGTGCAACAAAATAGGCCCAAATCCAACAATTTATTTTTTATTAGCGATAAAATAAATGTTCTGATCATAAAAAATAAAACAAAATAGACTCAAATCTAGCAATATATTTTTTATTAGATAAGAGGGGAGAAAAAAGAATTATGATCTTTTATAAAAATATAATAAAATCAAGATAAGTCATACCCAAACCGATAAAAAATAGCAAACAAGACTAATATAATAGGATAATATCATTCTGAACTCAAACAATTAAATACTAAACCAGTGTTGGGCTATATGTTTTGTTCAAAATAAGAAGCAAAACAAGGGTGTTGGCCGTATATACAACAGACCATAGGTAGCATAAAAGAAAGGCAACAAAACTAGGGTGTTGGCCCTATACAAACTCAGGTCTAACAAGCCATTAACAACAAGTCAAAAGATCAATGTTAAAAGCCATGTCAAACCAATAACAACACAAAAGAAAAAATCTATAAACCTAACTCAAGAGAGGGGAGAATCACCCATAACTCAACATGGAAAATTTTGTGGGAGGGGGGAAGACTTACCTTTCCACCTATAAATAAAAAGTCCAGACAATACCATTGTGAGGAACATCATTGCAAAAAGGATCAAGCGGGCAAATCCCCTTAGAGTTTCTACTAGCATTAGGAGTGGAGTGTTTCTACAGAATAACACCTGGAGTAGATTGTTGTTGTAGAATAGTACCAGAAGCATATTGATAATGTGGAACCCCCGAAGAAGATTGGTGTTGCAAAACAAAAGAAACAAGAGTAAAAACCTCAAGGCCAGAGGAGGCCTCTCCAGTAGGAGTAGGATCCAATGGGGCAAAAAAGGCCACAACAACAATAATAGGCACAACCTCATCCCGAGAGGAGTCATCATTAGCATTTGAAGAGTCATCAAAATCAGAAGCATCAACAGTCAAATGAACTTCATTCGCATCTTTCCACCACATCGCAAAACCTTTACACTGCCAGAGAGAACAAGCAGTAGCTAAGTGACTAGTTGAGAAGAATCTATAATAGTGAAATGGGAGGCCCTCATAATCCAGCGATTGAGTCCATAACCTATCCCTAACCATAAGAACCACATCCCTAGGGAGAAGCATAGAGATGTCAATATTAATAAGGATTCGAGCAAAAGTAGAGTTACCCTTAAAGGATGTGGTATTACCCACCTTCAAAAAGAATCGGATAGATTTGTTGTTGGATTCATAACAAGAAATCTCCCAAAATGAAGAGAAATATTGGGAAGATGAACCCACACTGGACACACATTAAGTGGTTTCGTAAGAGGGTTAAAAGAATTTTTCTTGGGTTTGATAGAGAGAGCTACCTCTCCAAGCCCACAACTTTCTCAGCACCAAGTCACAATCATCAAAGGAAGAAAAATAAGCAATAAAAAAAATCTTTAGCATAAGGGTAAAGCTCAATGGGATTAGCAACCAAAGGCTTCCAAGAGTCACTCACCCAACAGTGTAGATCCTGCACACCAACCCACAACATTGGTAGAAACCAACATTCTCAAACACATATTGACCACAAACCACAATAGGAGAGGTCTTGGCACAAGGAATATGATGAGACCTCCCCTTGGGAGGATGAACAATAATAGATCTAGCAACGCGAGTAAAGCTCCACCCAATTGTAGAAAAAGGCTCAAGAGGGGGGACCCCTATCATGGATGGATTATAGTGAAACCTATGATTTATATAGGGGTAAGGGTTTACTTTGATTTGTGCAATCTTATGCCTACAATTCATGCAACCTTCTCTTCTCTTAATTGGAGTGTACAAAGTTTTCAAGGTTAAATTTGAATTTTGATACTACCAAGTTTCAACTTTGAGCATATTGTTTATTTGAAAAAAAATCCAATGATTAAAATTTCTTATGCTACTATTTACTATGAAAAATGCAAACTAAGAGCTTATTTTTAAATATTTTTTTAAAATGTGGGATCCATTGGAATATGAGGGTGAATCTCTAGTTGGTTGGAATGGAAGATAAATTGATAAAGAGTATCTTGAACATGTGTTGACTTCCTCTCAAATCCAATAGAAAAAAGTAAACAATTTTGTAACTACATATATTATTGTAGAAGAATAGTTTACAAGTGTCAAAGAGTTCAGAATAATGAAACAATTTAATTAGATTAAATGAGATTGTAATAAGATATGTATTGAAATAGAAATATGTTGGATTATGATTTTGTTTTTATGGTGTGGATTTTTCTTGAAGAAAGGAATATAATATTAAATATCATAATTCTTCAACAATTTAGATAAGATATTATGTTCTTATATGATATCTAAATATGCAATGTTGAAATATTTTAACTAGACATGAGGATCTTGTTGGACAAATCGTTAGCACCGCCCTTTAGATTTTAGACATGGACTAACCACCTCTCATGGATCTATTTAATCCAACATTTGTATGCAGATTTAATAGGTCAATATTTTGGCACAACAACATATATGTTCCAACAAGTGGTATCAAAGTTGGATCGTAGTTCTAAATCCCCTCAAGTGACCTTGAGGGGTGGATTGTTGGACTAATTACCAGCATCCCCCTTCAGATTTGGTACATGGACTAGCCGCCTCCTATAGATCTGTTTATCTCTATCGTTTGTATTTGGCATTAATAGGTCGATCTATTGGTGCAACGACAAACATGTTCCAAAAAATGTGTAACAAAACCAATGGACTCAAGGTATGTAATAATATCAAATGAAAGTAATGTGTGATGTGGAAGATTCTATGTAATATAATATTTTTTTGTAGACCTACCATCAAATTTCCTTTAAATTCAAGATCAAATTCTTTCAATGGTATATTGAAGGTGGAGGTGGGGATAGTAATGGTATGGAAAGCATGAGAAGTAATGGAGAATGCATAAAGAGGGTATGGGAGTACAGGATAAGACACATTGCATGACATTAAGAATATTAAAAATAAAGTGTTTTAATATAATTAAACATGTGATAACTAGAAAATATTATTCAAACACTACTGAAACAAACACAACTATGCAAAACAGGTAAACCTTTAGAAGAGAAATATTGACCACCAAAGTGACCTAATCTTGTATTCATTTCAAAATGTGTACACCATTCCAAAACACTTATCACTCTAACTAATAACTAGCAATTGCACCTTGGTGTGCAATGGGTATGCTAAAGAGGTGTGGAAGGTCAATTACGAAAAAAATTGGTCTATTTTTTGCATAAATTTATTTAGTACATGAGGTCAATTCATAGGCCATGATGTTGTTTGTGCATAAAATGTCTAAATGGAGAAGTGATAGCTTAAAATTAACTATGCATCCACTTAAAAGGACCCAATAATAACTAAAACAAAACCTTCAAATCAAGAAGATAATCAAATTTTATTACCAATAGGCTCATGTTGTGTTTGCAATAGGGTGCGAGAAAAAGAGAGGTTGGGATAGGACTAGAAAGAGGGATATATAGAGGGGAGAGAGTGAGAGAGAGATGGGTAAAGAGATAGAGATAGAGATAGAGATAAACCAAAGGCAAAATTTAACTACCGTGAGCTCTGACAATTTATATACCAAAAGCTAATTGAAGATGAAAGAAGCAAAGATTGTCTATAAATAGTTGAAGCTCTTGATTGTAATAATTCCTTCTCTAACCATATTAATTCCTTTAATTTTTTTTAAATCTTTCGTATATCTCTATAAATATTTCCCATAATTGCACTAGTGTGCGAAATTGGAAACAACTCTAAACCAGTACCAATTACCATATTGGAAGTCATGTTGAAGTCGTGGGAGCAGAGTGGATTGTAGTTAGTGACAAGACATATATTAAATGACCAACATTATCGACCATGACATTTGATATGTGTCTATTGAATCTAATTCCATTTCGAGCACTTTCTAGAGATCTACGTTCTCTTAAAAAAAAATTGGCCGAAATAAAACTTCAGTCATTGATCTACGATCATCGAATGGTTTAAAATCATTGATGGATTTTAGGTATGTGTGACATGTCTATGAGGTCACGCTTATTGATACGTCGTGCAGAGTCCGGACTCAATGTGATGTGATTTGATGTGCCTTGTCTATTAATGGCAATTAATTCATGAAATCCCCAATAAAATATATATTTTTCCATAAATAACAAAATATTAGCCAAACAAATTAAATAATTTTCAAACGATGGATAAAAATTGCCAATACACAAATAATTTTTCCTTCGAAGTAAAAATTTTCGCTCATACACTTATATATTTGTTCCTTTAAATGAAAAACATTCGCCTCCTACAATATATATTTTCCACATAGAACAAGGTATTATTTGCTAAATTTATGGAATTTTCATGCCATAGAAAAAAATTGCCAATACAAATTATTTTTTTTTCCTACTTTGAAAAAAAAAATAGCCATCAATATGAAAATCTCCCCCCCAAAATAACACCTAATTCGCCAAGGTTTTACACTTTTGTTAGGGGGGTGCTTTCTTAAAGTTACCCTTGATCCTCGTGAATCTTAGAAGGGGAGTTGCCTTGCCTTTTTCTTGATCCATTTCTCATTTTCGTTTACTTATTTTGAATCTATCATCACTTCTATATTATCTTTATCCATACATATTTCCTTGTGGCTTTATTTGGGTTGTCTGTGGTGGTGGAAATAGCAAAATGAGGGTTTGACTTAGGCAGACTCCAAAACATAACCCCAACATTTTCCCTTCTTGCTTGTGTGCAGGTCCATAATTGTGAGAGATATATTTTACAGTAGGAGGATCCAATCGTGGACCGGTTGTGAGTTCTTTTCATCTCTTCTCTTTATTTTTATCCTAGTCATTTCATATTTCACATTTACTAGCTTAGTTTCATTGTTTTTGTGTTTTTTTGTGTTATCCCCACATTTGGTACTTTCTATATAGGTTATGTACCTCATCCATATATGATGATAGTTCACCATGCTAGTGTCCCAAACCTGCACGCTCATCCTCTAGACAAAGGCTTGGCAGAGCCGTCTTAGAGCCCCATGTTGCATTTTGTTGATCCAACTTGTTAGTTTCATCCCATGTCTCACCCTTTGCGCCAATTTGAGTGAGGTACCGAAGGGTGGATTTGTTCTCTAGAATCCATCATCCTTGAGGTAGCAAACTTCCTCTGTTACATTTTGGTGAACCTGATGTGAACCGAACCTTTCTTTTTGCATTGTGTGTTTATCATTTAGATAATTGCATACATCTAATCTAATTTTTTTTATTTTTTTTAAATCTTCTTTGTATTTTGTGTTCATTGTATATAGTTTATATTTTTTGTTTACTTTCTCATCTTTAGTAAAAAATTTACCAGAAGACAAAGCACTTTGTGTCCTTGTAGTGTAGTCTTAGTGTTGGAAGACTCATCTATGAGCTTTACGACCCAAACCGTCACAAAAGCCATAGTCAGGAAGCCATCTAGACAAAGTTTTCCTCCTGACCGTTATAGTCCTCCTTTGCCCAACACAATGTTTAATGATCAAATTCCTGACCCAAATGATTTCTTGGCTTCTTGTCCCCTTAAGTCTATTTCAAGAGGGGGCCCCTCTCCACGTGATTCTCAATCCAACTCTTAGAGAAATTTTCTGAGGAATCCCACTCCATCTTCCCCTCATGCAATTTTTCATGACTCTGCTCTAACTGTTGACTTTGAGAAAATTAACATGCTTGAGAAGAATATGAGAGACGTTGAGGGCTTCCTAAATTGGAAGAACATCCTCCCCCTAGCTAGAAATATTATCAGCACTCTACGAGACATGTTGATCTCAGACTCAAGAGGCTTGGATATGTTGAGGGCATTATCTATGATTGTCAAGAATCATGTGCCTTGAGTTGGTGCCTCTCTTTAGGATGGCCAATCCAACATTTGCAGCTCTCATCTTGGTATGGCCATGCCTGGTTCGGTAGTACACATGGTTGATCTCAAGCCTACTGTTATTGCTAGTATCACTGCTTCATCTACCCCCTTGGGTTATACAAGTATGTCTAGTGGCTCAAGCTTTGTCTTTGTTGTAGCTCAAATGTCTACTATTAGAACTAGCACTACATTTGTAGATGACACTAGTCTTTTTGGAGGTTCTAATGGAGGTGGTGGCAGAACTAGTCCACCTCCTCCACCCAGAATCTAGTCTTGAACACCATCTTACAAAACATGGGGCAGTTGCAATTGCAACTCATGAACCTGGCTTCCACCTCTAGTCAATCATCTATGCTTGCATATTACAAGAAGAGTCCCCTTGATATCACCATCTTGAACACTATCCTTCTTACTGTAGTCGAATCATTGAAGTTTGATAGGTTCAATAGTGATGGGAACCCTAATGTGCACATCGAGTCTTTCATGACCATGAGTAGTGACTATCATAGCTTGGACTTCGTGCTGCTTAAACTATTTTCATGTTCCCTTAAAGGAACCGCGTTAGATTTGTATAGCTCCTTATTAGACTATTCCATTCATACCTTTGATCATCTCATGGACCTTTTTCTCAAACCGTTTCAAGCCAACATTTGCAGCAAGGTCACCATTGTTGACCTTATTCATTTCATGCAGAAACCCAATGAGAAGATCATGGATTTTATCTTGAGGTATCAGTCAATCTCCACTAGAATCCCCTTTGCCCTTCCAGATAGCGATATGTAGAGTTCATGTATATTGGCAATCTGTAGCCAGCATTAAGGGAGAAGCTATCTGTCAATAATTACTAAAACATTGCTAACATGTGTTTCACTCTTACAGACTACCAACACATCATGTCACAGTTTGGAGATTCTACTTTGAACCCTCGCAATGGGTCCTTTGTAAGAATGTCCATGAAAGGGTCTAGAAAGAATAAGGCTATAGCTAGTGTTGTGGCTATTCCCTCGACAGTTGTTGCACAAGGATCACAACAAAATAGGGTCTTCACAAAATTGAATGACTCTTATTTGAGTATAGTACAATGATTTTTGAAAGACAATCTAAGCACCCTTCCTGAGATTAGGCTGTTATCCGCTAATAGACCTTATCTACATTGGTATGATGGATCAAAATTGTCATTATCATCGTGTGCCTGGTCATGACAATGAGCGGTGTTATCGCCTTTAGCACATTTTCCAAGACCACATTGATAGGTGCAATCAAAGTTGATGCACATAAACATAAATAAAACAAGTTCGCAGACAAAAATAACAAGGATTTCCATATTTACACTGATATGTTTCCACTGCACTCAGATAATTACATCTTTGCATCAAATCCTTCTTCGGATGATGGTCCATTTGTGAACATGGTCATTATCACCCCTATTTGTTTGCCTCCTAGCCAAAAGGAGAAGGTGTCTGATGTGTTTTCCACCCCTCTGGATGCCCTATATTGTGAAGAGCCTACTCCTTTGTACATCCCTACTAAGCTAAATGGTCAAATTGTCATAGGTGTGATGGATGACCCATCCTGTAGAGTTGATGTTATCACAGAGGAGACTTTATTTGTGAATGGTTGGCATAGACCCATATATGATGAATGTCAGGCAACCTTAAGAACACATGACATTTTTTCTATCTCTCCTTTAGGTAGCATCACCTTGATGGTACTTGTAGGACCCAAGGAGGTATCTTCCACTTTTGTGATCATTCCTAAGTCAAACCTATTTTGAGCCAAACTAGGAATTACCTAGTTGATTTCTATGGAGGTGGTCCCATCAACAATTCAAAATTTTCTCAAGTTTCCCCATGAGGGTTCAGTGCATGTCATCTAGGATATTGGATATCAACCCCTGATAGCCCATGGGGATTTTTTGTTAGATCATTTCTAGCCTACTCCAGTGGGGGCCATGCTTTCCCATAGTGATTTAATGTATCATGCATATTATCAGTATAAAATGGGGGAGTTGGGTCATAAAAAAGCTCAACCTAGCTATTTGTTGCCTCTTCTTACATCAACTTCTACTTTGTCTACTCTAGTTTTGGAGCGGATGGTGCCTCATGTCCCCTCACTATCAGGGGCCAAGGCTAAGCTTTCTCCTCTAAATAGACCTTCACATCTACCTAGGACTATGTAGCCTCCAATGGTGTCTTCAGTTCCTATGATTACACCTAGTGCAGACAAGGGAAAGGCACCCATGCTGTCAAAGTCTGCGGTTTTCCCTCCCTTCAAGATCTCAATCATGGCTAACATCCCTCAGCCCTCTAGTTATAAAAAAGGGAGGTGTTCATCTCATGTATGTTCATCCTGCTTACTTCTGCTTCACAAAACACCTCGACACCTTTTGTTCCTCTCACTTCTCTCCACACGAAGCGGAGTCGGGCACATGTTGCTATCAATGTCATGCCCATTTTGGATGCACCTCTTGTTGCATTGGTTATGCCTTCTCTTTTCACTAACCTATCTCCAAAGGCCTATCCCATGGAGCATGATGCTCTTGCATCCTATTGGGCTTCAATAGGTGGCCTTGATCTCCATCGTAATCAGCATGTGTAGACACATAAACATTTCCATCAAGTTTATTGTCATTTAACTTCAAATTTGCTCCAAGCATTGGGTAGATCCTTAATCCATTTCATCATTTCATTATTATCCATTACTCATATTATTCCATATATCATAATATATGCATTATTCCATTCTTCATTATATTATTATCATTTATATTATTCATCCATCAAATTTATCAAATAAGCATTGCATTATATTCATTTATCCACCTTCATTCATTCACCTTATATACATTTTCTTCATTTATTTAATATAACCCTTTAATATTCCCTCCAACTGCTTACCACTTATTGTTACTACCTATCCTCTCTCCTTACCATTCATCCCTCCTACACCACTAATCACTCATTATCCCATATTCACCCCAATGCCTAATTTCTCCCTAAGAACATCTATTTATACCTTCCTCCTCATTTTTTAAGGGGCAAGTTAATTCATCGTTTGCATCTTTTGATCTCTTGCATATCTTGCATCTTTCACTATTTTTTCATTTCCAAGTAGAGTTAATTTATTCTTGCATTCATCTCACAATCTCCATTCACCATAGCCTATTGTGCATAGTGCTCTGAGAGCAAAAGTCTTAAAAACACAAGACCTTGGCTGATAGGAGGGAAATGGAGGCAAATTCTTGTTAATGTATGTGTGTTTTTTGTTTATTTTGTCTTTGCATGTGTATTTCTCATTCAGGTACTTCATTATTTGATGTTGTTACCTTGTCATTCATCCCTCATAACAAAAGTGAGTCGCCTTGCCAAAGTTTTAGTTGAGTCCTTTTCTCCCTCTTTTTTTGGAATCTTGTTAAAATTTCATTGGTTCAATCCCTAATCCTCTTGTAAATCATTTCTAAATCCTTAGCATTATGTTTCAATGGTCGGTTTGAACCTCATGAACCCCTCGAACCATCCTAAAAAGAGTTCATAGTGTTCATTTAGGTACTGCAGGTTCTAAGTTGTGTCTAAGACATTTTTAGGCTAACATTCATATCAAGTGTTTTGCAGCAGCTCTATTTCACAGTCATGGATGATGTTTCATATACTCTTTCTCCAGACTATGAACCGTTTGAACCTAGTTCAAATAGTTCAATGATGTTCAAAATGTTCGATGAAATTCAAAGGTTCAACATGCAACCAAAATGGAAAGGCAAAGCAATCAATGAAGCATATGGGTGCAGTTTTTGTTTTTGAACCTTGCAGGTTCAAGGTTCAAGGTTCAAGCTCTGCAAGTAAAATAGAGTTTAAGCAGTTCAACTGTTCCCTAGGTATAGATGGTTCGACAGGGCCAAGTTCAAAAGTTGTCATGATAAGACAACTCAAATACTTCAGATGGATTTAAATCCCATATGAACTATCATTTTTCATCTCGGCTATATCTATAATTATCAGAATCTATAGAAGTTCGATTCTAATTTTAAATAAATAAGTGTGTTTGAGAGCAGAAGATGTGAATCACTGAGAACATTATTTTGACAAGTTTGATTTTATGACAGTCATATAGACCCGCACACAGTAGCACATATCTTTTTACTCAAACATTTATTTTAAAATCTCTCTAGGCAGAATGCAGAAACCTAGGTTATGACAAACATATCCAAAATTGAGAAAGATCCAATGGTGCCAAAAAATTTATGGCCCCCGCATCAAGACAGATTTTGACTATCACAAATATTTTCAGTCCGCCCAGCATAAAGAATATTTTTATTTTGGGATAAAATATTCAAGTGCCACCTATCCAAATATTCTTATAAAATTTAGAGAAATATATTTCTAATGTTTATAAATATTTGATGCTATAAATAAGAGTAATGGGGAAAGTGAAAAGCATAAGTTAAAAGGTTTTTCAATATTCAATTATAAAATTGAATAAAGATCTCATGTAGCTATTTATTGTGAAAGGATTGAAGGAAGCGGGGTTCTCTTCTTTTCTTTTCTTCCAGCAGCCTGTGGGTGAGAGGGAGTAGATTTTTATTTGTAAGGGGGGATTTGAAGCTTTTCTAAGCAATGTTTCGTACAGAAAATATCAATCTTTGAGTTGATTTTCACACATGAATAGAATGCAGATGGTATCTTCAATCTTTGTGTTGTTGATATTCTTCTCATGACTGTAGCTAGACTTTGAGCCTTTGCAGTTGTTTATTAATGTCTTTTCTTCTATAATCAATTTTGTATGTAGATTTATTACAAGACTGTGTGCTTGAAAATAAGCCATATTGGAGCAACAACATTCTCTGTTAGTTTTTAATCCAAATGTTATCCATAAGTGCGGACAATTAAACTTTGATTTAATGGTCTTCATTTATATCTGTTTTGTAAATATTTGGCATTCATTTTTATGGCTATGCATGAATGTTATTTTCCTTTATTGCTTTCTGGTTAAAAGCATATCAGCAATTTAATTCCTTGTAAATCTTCTAAGAGGGAGTTGTACCTCTCAATTCAGAGGAAGATTATCACTTCAATGATAATCTATCCAACTGTTAGTTCTTTTTGTCCTTCATTCTGGGCATTTTGAGTTTATTTGTATAGTTATTTTGGAAGGACAAATCTATTCACTAACAAATGTAAATCTATTTGAATCTTCTCTCATAAGATCTCAAATCAGATTTTTTTCATCTACAGCATGTGCGTGAGCGTAAATGTTTTTGCCAGGTCAACGTTTGTGAGTGTGAGACTGCTTTTCATTCTAGTGGTACATCCTCAATGCCCAATCCTGCTGCCTCAACTCCTATTTCATTAGATACTCCAATTCTCGCACCATCCCCAGTTTTGCTTCATGTTGCTTCGAGGCTTGTCAATGAACCTCCCCCTAAACAAGTACAGGTTTTCATCGCTCCTTCCTTGGAGCCACTCCTCATCACTTCTTTGCTAGATGTACCTCCATTCTCCTAACTCCTTGATATGTTTCATACATAGGTGGATTCTACTGTAGCTATATTTTCTCTCCCTGTCTTGTAACCATTCCAACATCAAAGCTTTCCTGGAGGCCTTTGGCCTACTACGATTGATAGGAGACATGTTTCTCTTATTTGACCCAAATGCAAGCTTGAACAAGGTCCCGTTCCAGAGTTGCGATGGTGGAAATCCTCGTAGGTATGTTCCTCACCCTCTTCTATTCCTATTTCAATACCTGCTACTTTTCCTATATCTGTTTGTGTGATTGAGAAAGCTCCGCCTTCTCCTAAGTTTGTTGATGCCCCTCTTCTAAAGGTTGGCAGTCCTGTTGTGATTTCATCTTCTCCGAGTGAGTCACTCACTTCTTCTATAGAGGCTTGCATGTTTGAATCCTTGGAGGATATCCTAGCCTCATCCATGATCTTCACACGGTCATTGACTCTTACCTCCTCTGTGCATGTGAATGCAAACGTTGTTGTTGCTTCATCCCTTTCCCTCGTTGTTGGTGAGGCACTTGGTGAAGCTCTTGCGGTTGTCCCGATTCAATTTTATCCTCCTTCCCTATATTATATAGATTAGGAGGAAGATTAATTGATCATTGACAACCTCTAGGACCCTATATTTCTTTATCTTGTAGCATAGTGTGTGTGCTTGTGTTCCCCATGCTTTCTTTTTATGTTTGTTTCCTCCCAGAGGACCCAAGTTACTTTGTAGATACTTGGATACAAGAGGTTGATTGTATTTATCTGTTGTGCTCTCTCGAAGGACCCGAGTTACTCCATAGGTGCAATGGGAGATTTTTTGTTGTAAGTCTTCTTCTATTTGTCTCTCCATTTCTTCTATTTGTTGTATCTTGCCTTTTTTCTATTTGGGTATGATGCAAAGCATTGGGGGCATCTTTGGCCTTCTTCCATGTTGACCCAAAGTTTTATTTTATCTTTGTCTTCATGTGCTCTTCCTCATATCTGAGAAATTTGGTGCTATGATGATATACCCATCTCATAGTTGTATTGCATATCTCTTCTCACTGCTATGGGTTTTGATGCCAAACTATCGGATCCCCCTGTTCTTTTGCCTTTAATTTTTTATGTTGTGGACATTTATGTGTCACCACCTACTGGTGGTATTCCACTGAAACCTCTTGCCATGTTGACATGCCACACCACTTTTTCTCCTTATAATAACATGTCTTTCATGCATATCATTCTAAGCAAGACATCATATCTGCATTTCTGCATAATCTACTTTTGTCATTTAGTCTTTTGCATTAGTATTTCTTGTTGATCATATTTTCATGCTTACATAGGTGGGTGCCAAACCACTTGATCTTTTGCTTTATCTTTTTCACCTAGATGGGGGCCAAACCATTTGATCTATCTCTTTTGTTTGCCTTGGAAGGGGCCAATCTACTACTTATCAAATCTATCTTTGATCGCCCAATCGCATGACTATCTAGTTATCCCTACCCATGTTGGCAAAACCTATCTATCTTATCTCCCTATCATATGGTTATCCATATCATTGCCCTATCGTATGGATATCTAGCATAATGCAATTTGCTATCCATACTGATGCATCTCATATGACATCGGTCATTTATCTTGCATCTTTTTGTAACTAGGGGCTTCCCTCCAAATTGAGATTCATTTCTTTTACGCTATCTTACCAATCTTAAATCTATCCTTTATCTTGTCATTCAATATGCTAGACTGCAACTAGCATGTTTGTGATGCATCGAGTAACAATATCCTTTCCAAATATCAACTTCATCTTGCTAGGGGCAACCTTGTCTGACGAACAAAAATTTTCCTCCTTGTCGCAATTCTTTTTTTATCTTCCTCTACTTTAGCTTCGCATCTCTTAGAAAAGACATGCTCGCTAAAGTGGGGGTAGAATGTAATATCAGAAATCACACCTTATGCAATTCAATGAATTAATTGATGCTTTCCTCCACATCATCAGAGGTTGGGTACCGCCATCTTTGTCCGTTTTCCCATCAAGACCACCTTGTTAGCTTCAAACTGAAGTTTCACCAACTTTGTTGGCCTATCATGTTCGGGACTATAGCATGGCATGGAGACTTTTGCATGGCACGCTAGCATCCCGCAAATCTGGCAGTCCATAGATGGCCATTTGAGCATTATGCCTGTGCCTAGAAGGAATTATAACGCCCCTACATGCACCCATCAACATCCATTTTTCATCCAGGGCCTATATCTCTCCCGTTTGAAGGCATTTTGAGGATCTTTTTGCATTTTGAGATCTTTTCTTGCAGTTTGGATCTCTTGGTGACCTTCTTGAGCATTAATCATAGACTTTTTGGTGCTCTAAAATCCACCATTATTGCAATCCTTCAAGATATTCATAGTGTTATCCTCATGAATCTTAGAATGGGAGTTGCATTTCCTTTTTCTCGCTTTGTTGCTCATTTTCATTCATTTATTTTGAATCTATCATCACTTCTATATTACCATTATTCATACATATTTCCCCGTGGCTTTATTTGGATTGTCCATGTTGGTAGAAACACCAAAATGGGGTTCTAACTTAGGCAGACTCCAAAACACAACCCCAACATTTTCCCTTCTTGCTTGCATGTAGGTTCATAATCGTGAGAGAGCTATTTTATTGCAGGAGGCTCCAACCATGGACCGGTTGTGAGCTCTTTTCATCTCTTCCCTTTATTTTTATCTTAGTAATTTCATATTTTGTATTTACTAGCTTAGTTTAATTGTTTTACGTGCTTATGTCATGTATCCCCATGTTTGGTACTTTTTGTATGGGTTTTGTACCTCATCCATACATGACGACAATGTGTCGTGTTAGTGTCCTAGACCTACGTGCTTGTCCTCTAGACAAAGGCTTTTTAGAGCTATCTGAGAGCCCTAGGTTGTGTTTTGTTGATCTAACTTGTTATTTTCATCCCTTGGCTCACCCTTAGCACTAGTTTGAGTGAGGTACAGAAGGGTGGATTTGTTCTCTAAAATCCATCGTCCTTGAGGTAGCAAATTTCCTCCATTACATAAAGATATAAGATCTAGAGATAGAGATAGAGATAGAGATAGAGATAGAGATAGGAAGGGAGAAATAGGTTGTGTGTGTCTATGTGAGTGTGAGAGATATAGAGATAGAGATAAGGAGGGAGAAATACAGAATTTGTGTGTGTGTTAAAGAGATGGAGATAGATATAAAGAGGGAGAAAGATATATAAATATATAAAGAAGGGGAGAGAGGGGATATAGAAGTAAAGAGATATAAAATGAGGGAACGAGAGGGAGAGATAGAGAGATGGATAGAGTTGAAAGGATAGAAGGGGGAAAGAGAGATATATATGGAGAGATAAGGAGATACGGATAGGGGAGAGAGATAGAAATGGAGATAATAATAATATGACACGCTACCCTTAGTTTAACTTCCAAAGGACACATGCTATCTTTAAATTCTTGGCATGAAATGAGTAGTCAAAAGTTAGCTTCTCTCTTTTGTTCTCTTTCTCTAAAAATTTAATTTAGGTTTTAAGTCAAAATTTATTTAATTATAGAAATTAAAATATAATTATCTACAATAAATAAAATTATAGTAAGATAACATGTATAAATTAAAGAAGTATAATATCTTTTAATTATTATTTATAATTCTTTAAGAAGACATAAATAAGTAGAAGAATTAGAATAAATTTAAAAACAAGATAGAATATCTAATAAAAGAAGACAACATTAAAAGATATTTTTACAAAAGAAGATAGTAATAAAAGAAAGTCTTTAATTCAAAATATAATTACTTTACAATAATCAAAATTTTAATAAAATAAATAATTATAAATTAAATTAATTTTAATAATTTTCAATTATTATTTGTAATTTCATAAAAAAAACATAAATAATCAAAATAAATTTTAAAAAAAGAAGAAGAAATTATTTTAGAATAAAGCTAATTCTGTCTTTTTCAATATTTTTTCTTTTTCTTTTTAGAAACTTTAAAAAAATAGAATATCCTAATAAAAGAAATAATATTAATTTGATCAAATGAAGATAATAATAAAAGATAGACTTTTCCTTTTATGCATATTCCTTTTTTAATTAATAATAGTAAAATATGTATTTTTAATATTTAATTATGAGATATTTTTCTATTAAAATATAAATTCAACCATGTGGTTGTTAGGATTCTCAAAGATACTGAGAGGGGGGGGGTGAATCAGTATCTAATCAGTTAGTGGATTTTTTGATCTTATTAAGTAAATTGCATTTCAAAACAGTGTACCGGTAAACCAGAATTAATGCAGTAAATAAGAACAATAAGCACAACATAGAAAGCACAGCATAACACAATATTTTTAACAAGGAAACCCGGTGTGGGAAAAACCTTGGTGGGATTTGTGACCCACAATATTCACTTACTGGCCAATAAATGAATATTACTTACAATAGGGGCCTGCACATATAGGAAGGCCAACTGCCTAAAGCTCACTGCTTAATTACAAAAGGAAGTCTCACTGACTTACAAAAATGGATTATACAAATCCAATATAATGTACTGCTTCGGTTCAGCATCTGCTATGCCAGGTTCAATATTGGTTTAAGCTCATAGAATAACCATAAACCTTACTCCAATATCTGCCTTAATATTCACATACTACTTCTGCACTAATCTGACCATGTTCACATCATAAATGATCTACAAGATCTCATAATTATATATGAGTCCTATTACAATTCGCCTTGTCGGCTTACAAAAAGATATTACAATTAAATAAAAAATTTAATAAACAAAATCATGTCGGTTGGGGTGTCGGTAATCATCTTTACCATTGCCGGTAAACTATCTGTCGATGTAGAGTCTACTAGTGTTGGTGCCATAGGATTGAAAGGTTGCCATCAATGACAATACCTTCAATCACCTAAAATTTCTCATTAGAGTGTGCATTTGCCAACAATCTCCCCCTTTGGCATTGATGGCAACACTCATGAGAAAAAGTCAAAATTGTATCCAAAATGTGTTGTCCAAAAATCTTACCAAAACTATGTGTTCCAAAACTGTGTGCTCCCCCTTTGACATCAATGACAAAGGTTGTCAAAAATGTCAACTGAGTGTAGTTCTCAGCTGGATCCATGTAACCGGTGGGTTACTCTCTGATATAGATCTGCTAGTGCAAAATTTAAGTTGTTAGTGAATCTTTCACTATCCTTTAATATTGCTTCTATCCTTTGGATGGTACCGGTGAGTATGTGCATTTTCTCTTTATCTCTTTTCTTAAGGAGATGAGGATGTCAAGTTTCGGACCTAGTCTACATTTTAGTTCCTTTGCCTTGAATTTTAATCTCTCCTTATCTTTTTCAAATTTTTCAATTTTCTTTTCAAAGCCTGCAATTTCTTGCTCTATTACCGATATGGGTTCTGATGAACCTATGAGATTATCAACAATATCATTTATTTCCTTGTGTGCTCTATTGATCTCTTTATCTATGTCCTCTATCAAAATGTTTGACTTGCATGAATCCCTGTACAACTTCTTAAAGTCCATTATTGTTTTTCCTAGTGCCGGTAATAATGTATCAATGTATTCCTTATATCTGTTTATTGACTCTTCAAAGAATTTTTCTTTCTCTTTATTCATTTTCTCACTGAAAGTCTCCTCATTAATTTGATCAGTTGTTAGTATGTTGCTGGTTATATACTTAGACAATGTGTCTAATTGGCTCAAAGAATCTTTATTGTCAACATTGCACTTGGGTGCAATCAATTTCAAAATAGGAATGGTATCATCAATTTCCTTGTATGCAAGTGCATTGCAATCTGTTATTTTCTTGATGGAATCCAGTAATACCTCTGTTACATTTGTCGATCTGAATTCTATTAAGGAGGAACCATAATATTGTCCAACTACCTTAACAATCTGCAATCCACCGGTGTGAGTAATCTCTTTGCTTATGTTGACCTCTAGTAGGTTAGTTTGAGTCTACATCTCAACTAGCAAAGGCTTGGGTTTCTTAATTGTTGTCAGTGGCACTGTCTCTATTTGAACCTTTACCTCAACCTTTTTCTCTTCAAGTTTCTTAGTGTGTACCTCTGTTGGTTTCCCTGTTCTTTCCATTGTCGGTTTCTCTGATTGTGTCTCAGTGTTATCTACCGGTTTCTCTATATGTACCTCTGACCTATCTACTGTCGGTATCTCAACAAGTTTTTTAGTGTGTACATCAGTGGTATATATCTTTCTAGTATCTAGGGGATCAATTGATTTTTCAGTGTGTGTTTCAATCCCAATCTCAACATTTCCAACTGTATCCTCAACATGTGTTTCAACCTGCAATGTTCTCTGCCAGTGGCTCAGTTGCCACATCTTTCTTCTTAGTGGTTTCCTTATCAACCACAATGTTTACTTCTTGTGTGTCAATATTCATTGTATATAACACCTCTGAATTGGGATTGGCATCTTCATGTGTTGTCTCCATACTCTCAACATTATCTATTACCGGTGGTGTATCAATAGTCTCAACTGGTGGAGTATCAGAAGGAGGTGGGGGCAAGTTATCTGTTACTTTTATGCTCGAAGGACCACCTACCTTGCCTTTACCTTTATCCTTATGCTTTTGATAGACTATGAAGGTTTTTCATCTTTTAAGCTCTTCTTGCTTTTCCTTCTCCACAAAGAAGATATCCCATTTGTTTGTTGTTTCTTCAGTGATCTCATTTACTCTTTCAGCCATTAAAGCTACATGTCAGTGACCAGTAGAAAATACAATTTTGTTAGCCTCACTTATCAGTTCATCAATTTCTTCAGCTGATTTCACTGGGTAAACTGCAAGTAATTTTTCTAACTTAATCTTCTTGTCTAATTCCACAATTGCTAACCTTTTGCATCTTATCTTCTGTACAAGTCATTTGGTAAGTCATCTACAACTTCTATCAAAAATTTCTTGTAAATGTCTAAGTATAAAATAACACTATTTTCTATACTTTCCTTTTCCTCATTTGTAAAAGTACTATACAACTTGCTAACATTTGACAAGTTTCTATCTTCAGTTATTTCATTCAAAAGATTGTCTAAGGGAGGGATAACTTGTTTATCCTTCTTCTTGCTAGGTGTCATTTTCTTTGTCGGAGGCCTTACTGCCTCTTGTTTCCTTCTTGTTCTCTTTGGTGTAGGAGAAGGTACCGGTGAAGGTTTCCTTTTCCTTTCTACTCTTTGAAACTCTATCGATATTTCACTATCGAAGGAGGTACCAACTGGTGAAAGATGTGCTTCTAGTTGTAACCCTTCCAAGTCACTTTCCTTGATACCAGGCATATTCAATATGTTTTCCTTAATCTCTTTTGCCTATTTTGTTGCTTTTTTGATGGTTTGCTCTGTTTTCTTCCTTTGTTTAATAGACTAAACCTTGCTCTCAATGGTTTCAGCACTACCAAATATTTCCTCTTCAGGTTCTCTAGGGGCTTCGAGGAGGGCTTTAGCATATGTTTCTATTATGTTTTCATCTACCTCATAACCCATTTCAGTTACCTAGATTATTCTAGGAACCACTGGCTCCATCCAAATTTCATCTTTCTTAATAACAAAACATATCTCCTTTTGGTATTTGTCAACTATGGCTTGAGATAGTCTTTCCCTAGTCTTCATTCTAGCCTTAAATGCCTGAAAGTGTTCAATTATGTTCTTTTCCCTGTCATCTCCCATGTTGTTAAAGATATCCAAAAGTTGTTTCCCTACTGGTATGTCAAAACCAAATTCTTTTCTACCTATACTGGGAACTTCCTTGGTGATGTATAGAAGTAGACATACAAGTAAGTTACCAAATTTGAATGTGCCTTTCTTTTCTCCTTTGATTTTCTTCAGATTGTCAATCAATTGATCTTTTAACCATTCACATATGTCAATCTTTGCATTGTTGTTTACCAAGTCATAAGCACTCTTGATACATAAACTAAAAACAGAGTTTAATCTATTAGCATGTGTAGTTTTATATCCAAGTATCATGCTAATGAATCTAACATTAATATCCTCCATGTCATTGACTCTCAAGGATCTGCTATCATGTGTTGCACCGATTAGGGTCATTACAGTGTCGTTAGAGACCTTCTTTCCTTTTTTTGGTCTGCTACCGGTGGAAGGTAAGCCAGTTGCTGCCCTAACTGCTTCTTTTGTAATCTTATGGATGGAATCTAGCCAAAAGAACTCCCCATGAACTTTTCTAAGTACAATCCTTATAACTTCCTTGGGAAAATGAGGAATGCTAAGTATCTCCACAAAACCTAGGGTTTCAATTATCTTGTGTTCTGGTCTTACATTACAATTTTCATCACAAATTGTTGTCCTATACATGTTCATAATCTCATCAATACCAAGTCCTTCAATATGATAATGTATGTAAATCCTAGGGTCTTCAGCATAAGCAACTCCTTTGGTTATTTTAGAAAATGCTCCTAGGGTATCATCCTGCTTCGTAACTTCAGGTATTATCTTAAATACAGGCCGAGGACATTTAACCACTTCAATTACAGTGTGGTTTGCAATGAATTCAGATGAGAGGAGGAAGCCATTGTATAAATACCTTAATCTACCTTTAGGTTTGAATGCTTGAATGATTTGCTTCACTTCTCGCTATGGATGCCTTCACTTTAGGTTTTTCTTGCTCTAAGGAAGTTTAAATGCTCGGTGAGTGAGAAAGAGTGAAAAACACTTGCTTTATAATGTCATTTCCTTCAACTATCATAATAAATGCTTGTCAGTTAAGTGAAAACTTAACTCATCTGCCGGTAAAGAAGCATTTCATCTTCTTACCATCAATCAAGGGTAAACTAGCATGTTTTCAATTTGTTGCCATACCATCAAGGAATTTCTTTTCAGTTAGATGAAGAATCTCCTGTTGGTGGAGTGATACTCTATTCTACCAGTGAAGGAATAGCCTCATCAACATTCTGATCTATCTTTCTAATCCATTGTTTTGAAAATTCTTATTTTACCTCATCAACCTTCTCTTTACCTTTCAAACTGGGTCCTTTGTTATTTGTCAGTGATGCCTTACCTCTACAAAATTTGGCAATATGTCCAATCTTGTTACAAGCATAACAAGTCACATTATTTTTCTGAATAGCTTTTCCATAGCCTTATCTGGTATGTGTTCTGCATTGATTAGATAAGTGTCCAAATCTTCCACAAACATAACATCTTAAATTCATTCTGTAATTTTTTGAATTGTGACCAATTTTGTTGCATTTAGAACATTGATCGGTGGGTGCATTAGTGTTCTGACAGTTTCTAGATCTACACTGATTTTCTCTGCGACCATACTTGTTACAGTTAATGTAATGCCCCGCCAGGAAACCCCAAAGGGATAAGGCCATAACACAAGAATAGAGTGCAACAATTATTTTTTTTTAAAAGTTACACCACATTAAGATACAACAAGATAACAAAGATTCAGATTACATAGCGGAAGACATCAACTAACACCTAAAGAGTTTCCCAACGAGATTACTTAAATTTCACAATTCACTTAACTCACACAATTAATCTAATAAGCTGGTTATCTTAATAATGAGATAATTCTTAATCAGGATAATTTCTTTCAAAGGACGGAAATATAAATCACAAGCAAAGATTCATCCATTAAGATCTTATTCATAATCTTCATTCAAGCTTTCCATTTTAAATTACAAGCCATACATCTAATATTCTAACACACTAGAATTTCATCATAACCATAAGAGATCTTTTCAAGCACACTTAGTTTCCTTAACAACAACTGAGTATATTTCATTACTCTAAGTTACATCCTTCCATATTCCAATCTACTGCATTTAAAAGACGATTACATACATGCATCTACGATAAATCTCATCTAAACCACTTATGCATTCGATCAACATGCCATTCAAGAAAGAACTGCATATAAACATTTAAAGTTAATTCCATTTATCCACTTAACCATTCTAACATAAGCTATTCATACATGATAAAGCTGAATAAAGGAAACATAAGAGAATACATCACATAACACCATAATGATCTCGGAGCTCACCCCTAAAGGGCTACATCTCTGGGTCTGCTCAACTGCAAGACCCCTCTGATAATTAATAAAGTTAAGAATACAAGAGGTTACACCATTACAATCCGGCCATCAAGGCGATATACAAACAATATACAAGCGACCACATCGGTCAATAAATACATAAACGATCCCTGAAAAGAACAGGATCCAACTGCACATAATCCAAGCTAATACAAAGGTCCAGGAGAGCATCCATAAAAATGAGTCATCACCACCCAAGGTACTCAAAACAGGACAAAATGACAACACACTAGCGAACATAGGGACAAGTGTCATCACACAACCTGGTATGGTTACCATGGCAAGTCTTCATAGGTCCCGGCCCCATACACTGGGTCACCCTGGCAACCTAATCCGAGCTTCCGGCCCATCCAAGCCTCATGTGGACCCACACATCCTCTCGTGAAGACAAGGATGATGGTTTGCCATTTCAGGCCTTCTCACAGCATGTCGAGTCTATGATAGCACTCGTCCCATGTGTGAGGCACATCTATCTTACTTAGAGATTACATTCTAATCTACTGTTAGGTTATCACTTATTAGACTCACTTTCGACGGGTTACCCAGTAGCCACTTTGGGCGCGGCCCCCAATCGAAAGCCACTTTCCCATATGACACTAGACTAAACTCAGACGAACTCAAAACCAAGGAATACACATGGTCAGACGAACGGAGTTCAAGAAGAGAGAAACAACCATCAGGTCAAACACGACTCATAGATGCACACTTACTAACGGTACTTTAACTAGAGACCTGACCAACAACGGTCAACCACAAATCATCATTCGACTCACACATAGAGGATATGACCAAATACAACACTACCACCACACAACAGTCAACTCAGAATCGAGGACTGAAACAGGTACCCCAAATCATGCCATACGACAGGGTCCTATCAAAACAAGCACGACTTGCCATTTCATAATTAAAAGCGAATACAAAAATTAAACTCGCATAGGCAATATCCAGAAGATACAATCTTTTCTAAATTGATCTAAACATTAAAAGTCGATCAAGTTTTCTACAAGATCTAAATCAGATTACAGTTATCTACCTCATCTAGGAATAGGTTGTTCTTGGTTTTCTAACTCTCTAAGGTCCAAAGCATTGAACAGACATATAAAGCCATAATGAGTTTTTAAACCAATTCATATTAATAAAATTCAGACAACCATTAATCAAATAAATAAGATATTTAATCTCCAATTAAAATGTCATAGACATACTGGTTCAAAACCGTCCTCTACAGTTTCATATTTTTCAAACCCAGATGCATAATACGGATCACGGAAATATAATTATAAAAAGAGAATCTAATGAAGATAATCATTTCCAAAAGCACATCGTTTAAATTCAAATTCCCAACGATAAATATTTCACTTACACCTCAATTAGCCAACTTCCCTAATCAGCTAGAAGGCAAGATATAAATTTATTAATCCAAGATCAATCAAAATATAATCAATGATATTCAATTGCGAAATTAACAGTTTTAGAACTTAATTAGAAGGGGTGCATAAGTCATGAAATGACATTGAATAATGATTAACCTATAAACTCCATTATAAAATTAATCAATACCAAATTAACATTTATCATGATATTGCCACCCTAATCATAATTAAGAAACTAATTTCCACTTAACAATAAAATAATATTTAAAATATTATAAGCATTTTTTTTTTGAATAAAAAAAATACATTAAAAAAAAACCATCTTTAAAAACTAATTTTAAAAAAAAAACATTTTTAAAAAGGGGCGAGGGCGGGGCCCACCTCCCAACTGGGATGGCTGGGCGCCCAAACCCTAGCCGAGGGAAATTCCCATGCAGCGGCGCCACTGCGGTGCCCGCAGGCTCCGCGGCGCCCTGCGGCCACCGCAGTGTGCCGCGGCCACAAGCGGTCTGCGAGCAAGAAGCAAGGGATCGGGGGAGGAGTAAGGGGAACGTGTGGGGGAGGGGAGGAGGAGCGGGTGGAGCTCCGCTCCCTGCCCTCCAAACCCCAACCAACAGTTAAAACAACAAACGCGCAGTCCATTTTTTTTTTTTTTTTTAATATAATTGCTCTTTCTTAAAACACACAGTCCGAAACTTTAAACAAACGCCCATCCTAAATTTCATAATGAATTTCGATTTAATAAGAACTGTGTTTTGGGTATCATATTTTTGATGATATACATTCTTCCCAAATACAAAAGGGTTTCAAACACCCAAACAGCTGTGAGGAATAACACACCTCCATTAAATCTATTGATTTTTATTAACAAAACCAGGCATGGAAAAAAGAATCATATTAACACAATGGTCTAACTATGAAATTTTCTTGAAGAACACAAGCCACAAGCATGGATTTTAACCCACAATTCCAAATTTAGAACTAATAACAATATTTAAAAGGTTGGATTTTGCCAACAATCAATTTCACCCAATAGACCATTTCAAAACAACAAGGAAGAATAGTTAAGGTAAATCCTACCTCCATACGCATTCCTGGAATAGCTGAAGGAGAGCCCAATCCTGCCAAATCCAGAAGAACTATCTTCCTCCCCAAAACCCCCAATTTTATCCAAAATTACTTTCCAACCAAAAAAATTCTCCAAAATGTCCATCCTCTAATTTTCCCCAAATTTTGGGTTATATGGAAGAGTTGACCAAAATTCCATTTTTGGAATTAAAATTCTTATTTACAAATAATTCTCAACATTTAATCCTTTTCTAACTATAACAACAAATTGACTTGCTTTTCAATTCAAAATCGATTTTCTCATTCAACTGAAATTTAATCTTTCTAATTTCAAAAGCCAACAGAATACAATCAATCTATTGCGATAAAATACAAAACTTTCTTTTCAACAGCATATTCAAAATGCATTTAATATTCAAAATCAGTCATTTAATCGAACTCACTCCCAATTTAAAATAAGCAATTCATTTCAACGAAAATCGCATAACGAAATCCCGATTAATTTAGTCCATTAATCTCTAATGCACAATTACATATTTAATCAAAATAATTACTACGGACTAATTAATCAATTTATCCATACACACCAAGCACGCAAATCAAGAAGGTCAACCAAACAGATGACTCGCAAACCCAAATAAAAAGGGATACCGATGATGATTGACGATGCTCACTTGAGCACGACTAAGGTCGACTAGGGTCTTACGACCACCTAATCCAACTCTAAGGATAAAAGAGGTACACTCAAACCTGCAAATCCAGGTGAAGACGAACCTCGCACTCATGCGGCGTTGTACCTGAAATTTCCTGCAACCAAGAGTCATACATGCATACATATATAAACTTAATGAAAGCATTAGCTCAATATTAATACCACGAAATAGGAACACCGAATAACTTGCATGCAACTAGTGTGAAAACCACATCAACAGCTATGCGTTAAATCAAACATCTGACTATAACATTATATTAAGATAAACTAATCAAGATTAAACCAAGGTTAGAAATAGATTAGGGTAGGGGTACTACAATTAAAGCATTTCCCATTAAATTTCTAGACATTAGGTTGTCTTACCGGTTTACTATGATCATGATTGTTTGGAGTACCAAAGATTTCACCAAATTCAAAGCCAAGGCCATATTATCTCCATTAGGTTTCTAATTTTCAACATGTCATCAAATTCTTCTGAACTTTTCTTGAATTTCTCCTTATGTTGATTTGCAGTAGCTAACTCATTTTCCAAGAAATCATTTTGTCTCATGAGTTCAGTTTTATCATGTTCCAAGTGAATCAGATCTGTCTTCAACATATCATTTTCATGACTGAGTCTTAGATTTTCATTTCCAGCATCATTGATTCTCCTAGCCAAGTCATCTTCATTCTTCTTTCTGTCTTCAATGTCTTTACAAAATCTCATAGTCATATCTTGCATCTCATTCCTCAAGGTCATGTTTTCTTGCTTCAACTTGCTTACAAGATCATTAAGAGTTTCCTTTTCGTCATCATCACTCTGTATCTTCTCATGAAGTTCTCTTCTTTTTCTTCTAGCAATAGTAAGATTCTCCTGAAGTCCTTGAATGATTTCCTATGCAGCCTTCAGATCATCTTCAAGTTTCATGTTCTTCAATTTTTCTGCATCATAATCTGCAAGACCTATTTCCAATTGCTTTCTCAAGTTTTCCATCTATACCGGTGTCAGAATCTTCCTCAAGTTGTTAGGCTTTTGAAAAAAGAGGACCAAGGTCTGATACTAATTGTTAGGATTCCCAAAGATACTAAGAGGGGGGGTGAATCAGTATCTAACTGGTTAGTCTATTTTTTGATCTTATTAAGTAAATTACATTTCAAAACAGTATACCGATAAACTAAAATTAATGCAGTAAATAAGAACAATAAGCACAACATAGAAAGCACACCATAACACAATATTTTTAACGAGGAAACCTGGTGTGGGAAAAGCCTCGGTGGGATTTGTGACCCACAATATTCACTTACTGGCCAATAAATGAATATTATTTACAATAGGGGCCTGCACATGCAGGAAGGCCAACTGCCTAAAGCTCATTGTTTAATTACAAAAGGAAGTCTCATTGACTTACAAAAATGGATTATACAAATCCAATATAATGTACTGCTTCGATTTAGCATCTTCTATGCCAGGTTCAGTACCAGTTTAAGCTCACATAATAACCATAAACCTTACTCCAATATTTGCCTTAATATTCGCATATTACTTTTGCAATAATCTGACCATGTTCACATCTTAAATGATCTACAAGATCTCATACTTATATATGAGTCCTATTACAATTCTCCTTGTCATCTTACAAAAAGATATTACAATTAAATACAAAATGTAATAAACAAAATCCTGTCGGCTTGGGTGTCGGTAATCATCTTTTTTGCTACCAGTGTAGAGTCTGTCGGTGTCGGTGCCATAGGATTGCAAGGTTTCCATCAATGACAATACCTTCAATCACCTACAATTTCTCATTGGAGTGTGCATTTGCCAATAGTGGTTAGGATCAATTCTCTTGCATACATCTCAATTTTGAACCACTGACTTTAAAAAGTAGGTGACTCACTTCATATAGAGAATACCTTCAACATAATAATCAAGTAGCATAATAATACCTACAAAAGAACCCTACAATACTATATCACATGCCTCTATTATATAAAAAATAAAAAATAAAAAATAAACTACCAAATGATATCTCAAAACTAGGAGTCAAAACCATTAGCCAATATAAAAAATATAATATCCCAAACTTATGGTAAAGCAACCATAATGGGAAATGATAGTGCCACACATCCACTTGTAGTGCCAAAAGACACAAAACACCTCTCATAGAAAATGTTAGTCAATTTATCTCGCCATAAGTTCTCTAACAACCACTCAAACTAGCCTATGAGGATTCTCACTCAACATGATAGTTTATGTAGATGGTCTTCCACTATTTCAACACACCACTACACACACACATTCATACATATCTATATTAACTTAAGGATTAAATAGATATACACCTACTACAAGGAAAATAAACAACATATACAACCATGAAACAAGCATGCGCGCATGTGAGGCCTCACCTCGACTCAGTCTGACATTCAGTGGATTTTATATTTAGACTATGATGGATACTTTATTTTGATGTTTTTTGAGACTTAGAACTTATATGATTTCAGGATTTGGATAACATTGCTATGATTTGGTGATTTACTTATATGCTTTATGAGATAGAACACTTCATGATTGTTAGATAGAATGATATTGCAATGATAGATGTCGTTATTGAATTTGCAGGACTTTACTTTGAATATAGAACTATGATGTATGGTTAGTTTATGTGAATTGGGATGAAATTGCTTATGTGAAATTGCTTGGTAAAAGTTGTATTTGATCTGTGCAGATGAAAATTGTATGCAAGTTATGATGTGCATTGTTATATTATTGAATTATATTATATATGGATATTTGGAAGTACTAATGTGTAAATTGAGATGCGCAAGAAAATTTACCATGTGACCATGGAAAATTACGGAGAATCAAACCTAGACTTATGTATGTTCGTAAGCCAAGGTTTGTCTATTTGGAGAGACAACACCCCATTTGTGTTGTATTTTATTCGTAACAGTATATGCTGCATGAGGGTTAAGTGTTATTTAAATTTATTGTGTAAAAACCACAAGAGACAATTTCATGTTTCATTTTTGTAAAAGTGTTTTATTTGTGTCACTTGACACGTGTGGATTTAAATTTAAATGTTTTATTTTGTCTCTTGGTGGGAAAGTGTTTAATTTTAGTTTTCTTAAATAAAATAATGTGTTGTCATAAATACTTTGGGAATATAATATTTGGGGTGGTCAACTTATGTTTGACCCGAAAATAAACTTCAGAGGGGTTTAAAATGGGTTAAATGAACACCTAGGGGTAGTTTAATAGGGTTTCCTAAAGCCCATAAGGTATACCTAGGGGTTAGGGGTAATTTTAGGCAAGTTTCTACTTTATAATGATCTTTTTAACACTTTAAAAATTGGCTTTTTTGAGTTGAGCGAAAATTAAAAATTGGAAGTTAAATCTAATCAAGATTTTTCCTTTTGGAATGAGAGTCTTTTTGCATTTTTTCTTTCTTTCCTTTTTGGTTTTTAGAAACTTGTGAGAACTCAGAGAGTGAGCTTCTTAAGGAAGATTTTTGAGAATTGGAGGGTAATCACCCACTCTCCATTTTTGGAGATAGAAGAAAATTTGAAAGGAAAATAATGTTATGGAATAGAAAAATTGATTACGAGTAGAAGGAAAAAGATTTGTGGATTGGGCAGCTCTTCATCGAATATCATAATACCTTTAGGCAGATTAAGGTTGGTTTCAGTTATTCATTTTAATGTTTTCTTCTTGCTTATGTCTGGATGTATGTTGGTGTAAGAAATCTGTTTTCTTGTATGTTTTTGTTAGAAAATCTTTTTGGTATTCTTGCATTATGATTTGTATGTGTTTTGGGAGTTTTCTCAAGACCTCTTACTCTTGGGAGAGAAGAGGATCTTGAGGGTGGTAGCAGTGACAACCCTCAAGTGAGAGACTCTCTTTGAGAGCGATCACAAGGGATCTTTGTTATGACCCTTGCTGCATGGCTTGTTTGTGCAATGGGGGTCATAAGGAGGGATATAAGGCTAGAATGCCTTTGGGGGGGCATAAGGAATAAGGGGTTGAGATTCTTGATATTATTATTGTGCCATGAGGTGGCTTCTGATTTATTCATACTTGCAGTTCTCCTCAGGGTATTGGTCCACTACCACCCTTTGAAAAAGGTCATCACCAAAGTGTGGTGTTGTGAAAGCCAAGTTGGGAATGTGTCTGGAAAATCTGTATGCATTTGCTTTCTATGTGTTTGCCTGTTTGTTACCCGTCTAGAAATTGGTTCTCTGAGCTCGGGGGTGGCTACCAGTTAGCCTAGGCTGGGAGGTGAGCACTCCGTGGTCATATTTGTGTTTTTCTATTATGCAGGAAAGTCAGGAGAAAGAGAATAGGAACCATGAAAAAGACACATAAGATTATTATTGAAGATACTTAAATTCAGTTGCAGATATTTGTTTAAATTTGTTATAGAAGTATGCCTCATTCATAGAAAAGAGAAGCAAGTTGTAATTCTTGAAAATAGACTTGAAGTTTTATTGTTGTGGCTATACAAAGAAACATCCTGTAAATTGGTAGAATATCTTAGAGTTGTTAAAAAAAAAGAAAAGCTTGTTTTATTTCTACTTCTGGTTTTTAGTAAAAGAAAAGTTATTTTGAGTTGCATGCAAAAGCCTCTTTGTATTATGGAAAAAAAAAGAATAGATTTCATTTAAAATTTTATCTATATTTTACTTGTGGCAAAATAGGAGTTTATTTATGCTGAAAGATCTTAAGTATTTTAAAGAAAAAAGATGTTTTATGTAAATATTTTATTAGAGGAAAAATCAATGAATCTTTTTATTCTAGAGAAGTATATTGTATTTCTTAAAATGTATTTCTAAATTGTATTTTTAGTTAGTGTTGATTAAAAAACACTTATCATATATATATATATATATATTTCTGAATTAACTTAATGCTTTTCCTTTGTTATATTAATTTAAAATTGTTGCATGTAAATCTTTTTTTTTTTAAAAAAAATATATATATATATAGGAATATTTTCACCCTTTTAACTATGATTATAAATTTATATAAATATAAATATAAATATATATATAAATATATATATATATATAAATATATATATATATATATATTTTTATATATAATATTTTTTTTTTTTTTTTAAATTAAAAAAAAAAAAGGGGAATTGTTTTTGGGTCCACGCGGATGTCATGCCCAACTTTTGGGCACAAACGGAATAATTTTTAAAAAAAAATACTTAACTAATTAATGACTTACTTAACTAAAATAATGCATCTTGGTTCAGTCTTAACTATATTTGTGTAAATCAGGCAATTAAATTCAGTTAGGGATAAAGTTAACTAAGTCTTCAATGAGCTAATATTTCTCCCAAAAAAGGTTATCACTAATCTCCGTTAATAAATAATTAAAATCTCAAGCCTAACGAATAATCTCAAAACCACCTAGGTTCTAAATTTAATTGTTCTAATTATTAAACCACCTTATTAAAATAAAATCCCTATGAATTAAAAATACGATATAATTTACGCTTAAATGGCCCTCTTGCCCCTACAAATATCATTATGTTTATACCCCTTTTTTTTGAGTCTGATCCACCAAGTATTTAAAATCTTCTTAAAAGAACTCTTCTACATTCATTAATAATTTTAAAGGAAAAACATTACTTAATTTTAAAATCAACTATATGATTCCAATTAAATAAAGACATTAAACCTCTCAAGGAATCTAACCCCATTATATATATATATATATATATATATAATTATATAGGCAGTTAATTATATGCTTAAGAATATATTTAAATGGAAGGAGGGTTTATATTTTATTTTATTAACATTCCCTTTTATAGCCCCCCACACACCACATCTTGGTTTAAAACCTAAATGTGTTTGCCCTAACCCGAAAATAGGGTTAGGGCATGTGTGAACAACATACTTATCTTTTTGTGTGTGTGGGTTGTGTGTATATCTTCTAATTTTTGTGTGTGTGTGTGCAGGTGGAGTTTGGGAGGCAGCGCGCAGGGCCGAACCCGGAGCCTGTAATAACCCACCAAAATTGATCCAACAAAAATTGAGTATATTTTTTTTTTCCTTTATTATGTTTTATTCGATTGCATACTCTGGGCATCCATCCAATTAGGATTAGGCATTCATCCATTCGGGATGAGCTTCTAACCATACGGGTTAGGCAATTGTCCATACGGGACGTAAATTCCATCTATCCAATACGGGATAGGCATCTACCCATACGGGGTAGGCATCCATCCAAACGGGATAGGAGATGCTCTGGCCAGAGACTTAGACTCATCGAGACCATTCGAGTCCTGAGCCACTCACTAAGTACTACACTCTTCTAATAAGAATGCACCGAGGTCGCCGTCCTTAGGAGTAATTAAAAATAATACAAGCTTGAATTTCGCCTCGGAATTTGGCTTAAAGCCTCGGGAAGTCAAGCGAATCCATACGGGATTCCTTCCGAGTATGCATTGAATTAAATTTGATTATCTTATCTTTCAATTAGGATTCTTACTCAACCAAGCCTAGACCCCACCTACGAACGCCTGAGTACGAGGGACAACTCCGTCCCAAGATTGCCTACATACCCGCTTCAGCACGGGATCAAGGCGTAAAGTATGTAGTTCTATTTTCTAATCTAAGGTTTGATGTAAACTGATTTGTGGGTATGCAACCCTTTCTAGGGTCAGTGTCCTAGACAGTTTCTCTGCGGTTGCTACCCACGATGGTAGCACTTAAGCGAAGGCTCAAGATGGCCTATTGCTTGTGGCCTAAACAAAATAACTAGATCCTAATACTTATCATGAGCGTCACCCAATTGCAAATCACCAATATCCCTTCGAGATGAATAAATAAATAAAGAAAGTAAATTTCATGAGAGCTTTTAACTTGACGATCCCTAAGAGGGGTTTACTATGGTTTATCTCAACGGATGCGAAATTCATTCAAAGTTATCTTATTAAATTATCGATCCAAGGGGGATTACCCGCCCCTCGGATTTTAACTTCCAAATGTCCCTTATTACTCCCCGACGATTTATAGGGATGATGCCACAGACGTCGTTAATGCAGCTTTATTAGGCGTTAAGTGCAATAGTTCAACACGACGGCATTACCCGTAAGCGTGACCCAGAGGCACCATATATACCGAACGCTGCTAGTTTTGGTTTTCCAACTTCCTTTGTTTAGTTTTCTAACTACGAATAACAAAATGAAAGCATAATTAATTGAAGTAACTACTTGAAGTGTAATTAGCATAATAATGACCATCACGAAACTTGCATAATATGAAAGATATAATTATTCCATAAATAATTCGCATGCTATGTTCCATTAATAACAGCAATTAATCTATGAAAAATTTGCATGACGTAAGAAGATTTAACGAGTCCAAAATAACGATTAAATCTAAGTATTTGTAATAATGTAAGTTAATCTCTAAGGACCAATCAAGTGTCCCAACGATTCTTAATTTTAGAAGAATATAGTCTACAATTTTAAAGTTTATTAAGGATAGTTTAATTACGAACTTGCTACACATTAATCCCATTTTTTTAATTGAAATTCAATATCTTTAAATTTACACTAAGGAAAAAAAAAATCATCATTTCCTAAATATCATTATTATCGAACTTAAAAATTTAACTAAATAGTAATTAACTTAGATTATTATTTTTATTTATTTTTTTAAAAAACCCAAATTAAAACTTCAAATTTTGAAATAGTAAAAAAAAACTAATTTTAAACTAAATGGCAAAAGGCTTTGTTTATTTTTTTTTATGGTAATTAGGGTTGCGTGGTGGGGACCACGGGTCCCATCACCCCTGCGGCCCTGCATGCGCAGGTCCGCAGGGATGAGGGGACCCTGCGGGCCCCTCCGTACCCTGCAACGGTTACTACGTAACTGTCCTTGCATGCAGACAACTATCTTATGCAAAATGCCATGCGTTACGGGGTGGGGGGGGGGGGGTTTAAGAGATTTTTTCCTAAAGTATGAAACGATTTCCTTTTTTTTTGGTTATTTATATATATATATATATATATATGTGTATGTTAATATATATGTTCTTATTTATAATATTGTTATTATTATTATTTTTTTTACAGGAGTATTGTATTTTTTTACAATTATTGAAGATTACTCAGAGCAGGGCAGATAACAGGTTTTTATCATTCACAGAGAGAGAGGGAGAGAGATTTATCCAGCCATCACAGGGAGGGAGTTATTCCCAGACTACTTAGGAAAATTGTTTATTTCCAGGATTTATTCCCAGAGTTCAGGAGGATTTATTCAACTGATATTTACAGTGAGCTCTTTGTTCAATCCACAGAGAGTTTTCAAAAAAAAATAATCACAAGGAGGGAGTTTAGAATGGTCATAGAGAAAATATTCACAGAGATAAAAAGAATAATCATTAAATAATTACAGAGAGAAAAATTGTAGTGAAATTTATCCTTGTTTTCAAATAATTTCTTTTCTTTTCTACAGAGAATTTATATAACCAGATACAAAGGAGATAATCACAACGAAATCTCTTTAGAGGATGAGATTCAGATAACAATAACTAGAGAAATGATAAAGATGGTTCTACTTTAGCAAGAATCAATCTAAAATTTAGTAAGAGAAGAAAAACAATTTAATCTGGATCTAATTTTTTTTAAACAGTGAATCTAATTCTTATCAAACAAATTTAATCTACCTTTTTTTTTTTTAATCAAGAATCTGAAACTAATTTTTTTTTTATCAAAAATCTGAAACAATGAATCAAACGATTTAATCTACTTTTTATCAAACATTTTTAGTCCACTTCTTGTCAAAATCTGAAACTAATTTTTATCACGAATCTAAAACAATGAATCAAACAATTTAATCTACTTTTTATCAACATTTTAATCTATTTCTTATCAAAATCTGAAACTAATTTTATCAAGAATCTGAACAATGAATCAAACAATTTAATCTACTTTTTATCAAACATTTTAATCTATTTCTTATCAAAATCTGAAACTAATTTTATCAAGAATCTGAACAATGAATCAAACAATTTAATCTACTTTTTATCAAACATTTTAATCTATTTCTTATCAAAATCTGAAACTAATTTTATCAAGAATCTAAACAATGAATCAAACAATTTAATCTACTTTTTATCAAACATTTTAATCTATTTCTTATCAAAATCTGAAACTAATTCTTAACAAACACAAATGAATTTCATTCTCATGAAATAATTCAATCAAATCTAATCTACCACAAGAATAAGATGCACAAACTAAGTTTGAAGGAACCTGGGTGCTTGAAAATGGTGTAGAGTCTTCCTTGATCCTCCAAATTGAAGAGAAGTCCTCCCCACAAAATCTTAGCTGAACATGAAAATGGACTACAAAGGAGAATTTAACTTGCAGAATTTCTTATGGAATAGCCAACACTCATTTTGAAACTTGTACCTATTTTATAAAAGAAATTTCAAATTCCCACTACCTAATTTTTAATTGAAAAAAGAGATTCTCTCCCAATTTGGCCTCCATGCAAATTGATTAGGCTTAGTGGGAGGAGTTACATGCAAGGTGGTGGAGAAGCCTCTAGAAGCTTCTTATTCCTCCTACAACATGTGCCTTAATTTGGGTGAGGGAAATTAAATAACAAATTAAAAATATATATGTATTTTCCATGTGTGTGTGGTTTATTATTTTTATTCCCTTACAATATTCATTCAATAATTTATCCAAGGAATTATAATAGAGTTTGTATTTAAATCAAAAAAGGTGATAAAGGAGGGTTGTGACAGAGCCAAACCCCCCCATATTTTTTTTTTGCGAAGGAATAAACTATGGCCGGGCGTCGTTTTAATATCACGCGGGTTGCGGGAGGAAGGAAACACGGGGGTACCGCCGGCTACGGGCAGCGCCGCCCAGTCTGCAGCTCCCGCAGGCCCTGGACGACGTCGCCCACAGGTCTGCGGTCCCCGCAGGCAGTGGATGTCGCCGCCCACAGTCTGCGGGTTCCGCAGCGTGTGGGTGCCGCCGCCCAAGGCTGCGGCCCCCAACACACACAGCGCGCGTTACAAGATAAAACTCCGTTTTTTTTTTCATGGGTTAATTTAAATGCGAAATCTCTTTTTTTAAAATTTTTTTTTTTTTATTTATACATAGTTTTCTGTATATATATATATATATATATATAAGAGTATGGCCAAAAAGGAAAAAAAAACACAGTTTCATCTTGAAATAAGCAGATTTCATTTACAATGAATAAATGATATATATATAAAGTAGGCATTATGTATGGTTTTATTTGGAATAAACAGATTTCATTTACAATGTATATATGTATATATATATATTTATATATGTCTTTTTTGTTTGAATGACCTAGTTAGGAGATTTAACATTTTTCTCCTCCTTCACTTAGTAATATTAAATCTGTAAAAGCATCACCTTCTTTTCTTATAAACAGATTTTAAAAGAAAAAGAATAATATATATATATATATATATATTTTTAAAAAAGAATAATATATATATATATATATATATATTTGTGTATTACCATTTTTACTTATTTAAGTATCTATTGAATGCATGCAGAACCTTCTGATTTTTATTCCAGATTGAGCAATGAGGAAAACATATATTCTTTGTAAGCAAAAATAACCAAGACTAAATGCTAAACTTTTTGAATGGAAATAGGCTACTAGATACTAAGTTTCATTTTCTGCTTTAAAGGGAAATTAAATGGCTGTTTTTAATTAAATTTACAGCAGCATAATATCATAAAGCACATGTAGCAATAAATTTCATCTACTTGCAGAATTCATAAGAAATGCATTTATTTTTCTTTCTTTTTGTAAAACATGAAAATTTACATAAAATCTAATACATTGCTTCTTTCATTTGCAAACTAACTAAAGTGGGAAAGACATTATGTATTTCATTAACAAGTAGATACAAAATAATTATGGTTACAAATGGGATGAACAACCCAACAATGTTTTTCTTTTCATGATAACATGACTGTAATACAACACTTTCTTTTCTTGAAAGTAAATACAACAAAAGCTCACATTTCTTCTTTTATACAAACTACAACATTGAATCTATCCCCTTTCTTCTTTTTTTAAAACACTTTTCTGCAACACAAAACAGCAACATAGTTCTTTAATCCTTCTTTTCCCATCCCATGCAACCTGCAATAAAACACAACTTTGACCATGGAGAGCTCACCTCCCAGCCTAGGCTTACTAGAAGCCACCCCCGAGCTTGGAGAACCAAGCACTAGATGGGTTACAAACAAGCAAACTCCACAACAAACATAGGAAGACACTCAACATGCAAATTTTCCCATCCCAAGCTACACTTTCACCACATTCGTGATGATTCTTCCACGGGTGGAAGTGGACCAAGTACCAATGGGGAGATTGCAAGCCAAATACAACACAAGCCACCTCATGGCAATACAAATGCAACAAAATACTTCCACATTCCTTATGCCCCCCAAAAGGCTCAAGGCCATATTTACTCCCCTTATGACCCCCAAATGCATACACAAGGCTATGCAACAAGGGTCACAAAGGACACCCTTGAGATCACTCTCCATAAGGAGAGCCTCTCACCCAAGGTTGTCATACTCCTTCCACCCCAAGATCATCCTACCCTCCCAAGAGTAGGAGATCTTGGACACTCCCAAAAACAACAAGAACACAAAACAAAACACATAGAATTGAAACTACACATTCCTTACTTCAACAAAAAACTTCATAAAACACTTTCTTTACAAGCATCTCTTTCCTTTAACAAAACAACATAAACTAGCATAAACAACATAAACAAGAGGAGATAAAAAAAAAACCAACCTTATTCTGCCAATAGGTATGCTAAAATTAGTTGGGGATGAGCTGCCCAATTCCACACAAACTTTTCTCCAAATTCCACCAAAAGTTCTATTCTACTACTAATTTTTCAAAACAAAGCATAATCTCCAAAAATGGAGAGTGGGTGATTACTCACTAAGTCTCCAATTCTTGCCTAAGATGGCCTCTCACACACTTCCCAACCCCTTGGGTGAGGTGAGAGTTTCCCATTGGTTGCTCTTCCCAAACTCTTACACATTACTAAATCCGGAAAGGGAAAAGGTGAGAGAAGATGGGGAAGAGAGTTTGACATCAAAAGGGAAGGTTATCTATCCTAGGAGGAACTTTCTAAGTTGAATTTTCGTTCACCTTGGAAACACAACTTTTTGAGGTGACTAAACAGTCACATGGGAGAAGTCACATGTTTCAAAATACCCCTAACCCATAGGTATACCCTTTGGACCTTTGGAAAAGCCTTAAAACTGACCCTAGGAGTCCATTTAACCCTTTAGAAACCCAACTAAAGTTTACCTACGGGTCAAACTTGAGTTGACCACTCCCAAGACTCCCTACCCAAGGCAAATTTGGGACCACACTCATATTTTTGAATGGCTTTGGTAGAAACAAAACTCCCTCCAAGAGACAAGTCAAAATCAATGACACTAATCAGCACATGTGTCAAGTGACACAATAAAAATACACTATAAAAATCACACATGGAATTTGTCTCTTGTAGGATTACACATATACATATAAATTAATTTTAACACTCAAGCATCATACACTTCACAAATAAAATACATTACAAATGGGGTGTTGTCTCTCCAAATAGACAACTCCCGGCTTAACAAACGTACATTGGTCTAGACTTGGTTCTCCATATAAATTCCATGGTCACATGGATAATTTTCCTGCGTATCTCAATCAACACATTAGTAATTCCAATTAATCACAATTATACATAATCAAATACATGGATTTCATTGCACATCAAACACTTCATACATTGGCAATAATAATTCAATATCTCTTTCAATTAAATTCGATTTCACATAAGCAATTAACGTAATTCTCAAAATTGAACCATTCATAAATAAGCATCATTCTTCTATCATCAAAAGACGTCCTGCAATTCCAATAATGATATTCACCATTTCAAAATAACTCTATTCTAGCAACATATATATATAGTTTCATAATCATCATGCATAAAATAAAGCATCAACATATGTCAGTGTGATCCAAATCATGGAATCATATAAGTTCTAAGTCCATAAAGCATAAAACAAAGCATCCATAATAGTCTCAATATGCAAATAATTGAAAATGTCAAACTGAGTCGGGGTAGGGCCTCACAGCGGACCCCACTGTGTGTATGCATAGTGAGGGCCGCGCGGCGCCCACTGTGTGCACACACAATGGAGCCACTTCGGCTTCCACTGTGTGGACACACAGTGGACGGCCGTGGCCGCCACTCTGTGGCCACACAGTGGGGGAGCTGCTAGCGGCGCCCACTGTGTGGACACACAGTGGTGCCGTGGCACCCACTGTGCGCCCACACAGTGGCGCCACGACCCTCCCCGCCTCCACTTCCGTAACCTGCACAAAAATCATGGCCGCCTTGGGGTTTTCGGCCCAACAAAAAAAAAAAAATCTCTGTAAAAAAAAAATATGGATTAAACCCTAGCTCGGGTGGGGCTAGGGCAAAGGAATTTAAAAATAATATGATAATTAGAATTGTAAATATATATATATAAGAAAATAGAACCCTAAATAGGGTTGGAGAAATATTGATTAATATTTAGAAAGTTATTGTGCTTTTGAAAAAGAATTAAAATATATAAAATATATGTAAATATATATATGTATCTATATATATATATATATATATATACATATATATATATATATATATATATATATAACTCTGGTCATAATTTGGAGTAAGTATTTAATTATAAATATATATATATATATGTATATATAAATATATATATATATATATATATTTATATAATTCTGGTTATAATTTGGAGTAAGTAATAAAGAGAAATTTTTAAAAAAATGGTTGATTAGACTATATAGTCATATTGGAGATTAAAATTAATTATTCCTCTCCTATTCCTTTAGCTTGATTGATTTAATAAACCCAAAGACTAGGTATCTCGTGGAGATAAAATTAAACCAGTTAGTTTTCCGCAAATAATATTTAACAATCTATCGATGCTTGGTTCATCTCAGAACTAGCTCGAATTTAATTATGGAAATTTCTATAATGCTTGTTGTGTGAGTGAACTTGTTAATTAATTAGTATGTCTTTTTATAAAAAAAATTGTTCCGTTTTTGCCCTAAATTTTGGGCATGACAGCGCACACACACACCAAATAGATTAAATAAAGTAACATTAAAAAAATTATCTTATTTCATGGATAGGATTTTATAAAAATTCAATTTTTCTTACAAAATATAAAAAATATTCAAGATTGAGGCCTTCCCCTATTTTAGTTTACCCTCATCCTTTCTCTTTCTATATTTGTAATTACACATCTAACACAAAATATTTCCCTCTTAAAATGACACCCTACTCCTATTCATTTTCTTGTTTTTCTCACCCCTACATACTTACTCTCTTTTACTACTATCAAATAGAGAAAAATCTATCTTTTGATGGGTTACTCCTAGGTATTTCCATCTCATTTATCTTTCTTCTATATCTTCCTTTTTGTTATCATTTTTTTTCCTTCTTCTTATACATCACATGACCTCTTACTCTCTTTTTTGTCCTAATTATTATCTTCTCTATGTGATGTATTCCCGATTTCCTCACATCTCACACCCTAATTTTTCCTCACCAAAACTTATTTAAAAGTCCTACCTCTTTTCTTTCATTAAAAAAGGTTACTAAATCTTGGGTATTTTGTACAGACTTACCTTCTTTGGATGATAGAATATTGAAATTAATGTTGATCCCTCTCAAATCAATCTCCAAGTGCCATTACTATATCTAATCCTTCTCTCTTCAATGCCATTACTCATAAATAAAAAATGCTCCAAAATAAGTTGGAAGATAAAAACTGCATTTTTATTAAATTTTTATTAAATCATAATATGATTTCTCACTACCTCTTGTATGATGTCCCTACATCAAACTCCCAAGGTTATAAAAATTTGAGCCCCTACTCACTATCAAGATTATTAATAGCTATAGCTCAAAAACTATGTTGAATTATAAGTGAACTTGCAACTTAACTTGTGTGACTTTATTTCAACTTCTGAATAATTAATATAATCCACTTTTTTATATACTCTCAAGCACAACATGTTGATGTCTTATCTTCACTATTATCTTCTTGAGCTATCCAATATGTATTTTATCATCTCACAACTATAGTATGATTCTTTTCACAAAACCAAAGCTCTCAAGTTGCATATGAGTTGTGAGATAAACTCAATATATCAAAGAATAAGATATGGTGGTAAGAAAATTACCTTACATGCAATCATCTTATGTCTTCCAATAAAGTTCTTCATTGAAAAGGCATCTCTACATTTTTTGTACACTTATAAAAACCTCCACATATTGTATATCCACATTAGGCCCTTCGGTAATGTCATCCAACAAGCCAATTTCTACTACTAAAGTAGTATTTGTAGTTAGCATACAATGCCTTTATTATATTTTATTAATTTGGTTGTATCCAACTATGTATTACCTATTTCCATTAGTTTTTGGATAGTTATAGGACTTGGTTGATGAATGTTTGTGTTCTTCTGATAACTATTAAGTATTTTAAATAGCTTTCATAGCCAAAGAAAGTAATTTAGTCCTTGGTTGACCATGTTTAATCTTTTTCTATAAAAAATGTAGACACCTAAAAGTTGCACAGCAAATTAAGTGAATTTTATTCATTAATTATCCCTACTTCTTCCAATTAATTAAATTAAGATTTATTAATATCCATAGTTCTCTAAATTAGCCTATTAATCAAATTAAAGATTTGATTAATATTTTCATTCTTATATCCTAGTCATTTAATTAAATTTACATTTAATTAAAAACTCCCTCATAGCCATTTAATTAAATTAACATTTAATTAAAATTCCCCCTCTAACCATTTTAATTAAATCTACATTTAATTAAAACCCCTTTTGCATTTAAATAAATCTAAATTTATTTTAAAATCCCCCCACTTGCAAAATCCTACAAATGCAAGTTGCAACCAAAATTAAAATAAATTAATTTTATTTTAATTAAATTCTTTTTGTCCCTCACCCATTTGCAAAATCCTACATCCACCACTTGCCTCCTAAACCTCTTCTAGATTCTTCTAAACCCTTTTAAGTAGCCTAATCAACTCCTAATCATGTCATTTCCCTAAGTTTGAGGAGGTCACTTCTCAAATTTTGAAGAAAGTCATCTAAATGCATTAAAGACTTTATTTCTTGAACAAGCTAACTTGTTGAGTTCCCCCAAATTTGGAAGGACTCTTACAAATTTGTCCCCAAAGACTTCTTAACCATTAATGGTTAACTCACCCTTCCCCTCATGGTTAGAGACTTTATCTCTAACTTAACCCTCATCTAACCCAAGGGTCTCATCAAGCACTCATGGCTTTGACCCTAGTTATTCTATTAACCCTTGCACAAGAGTTTACCCCTTTGGTAAAGGCTTTATTCATTGGTTACCCACTAACCTATCCATAACCTTTCTCCTAAGGTAAATTTAATGCCTCTTACATCTCCTCTCAAGCCCTCTTAAGATGATATTTGTCAACTTAGGATTGGATTGAATCCCTCACATGGATTGATAACTTTTTAATCCTAGCCCTTGTTGAGATTATTTAATCTCAACCCTCCATTGCCCTATTTTCCCTATAAATAGAGCTCTCATTCCTCATTCTCCATATATCAAGTCTTTTGTGCACCAAGCTTATAGTCATTTTGTAGGTTAAGGAGCTCTCTTTGTTATCTTCAAGCATCAAGCATTCATCTCATAGTATTTTATTTTCATTTATCTTAGATGCACATCTTTTCTTAGCTTAATTAACTCATATAGCATCATCTTATCTTTCAATTTGGAACTCATCTAAATCTTAATCATCTAGTTTTGCCTTTCATCTTCATCATCTCATCTTAACATATCACTAAGATCTTATTTGCATCCATTTTGATCCTAGAATCATTTAAATCTTGTTCTTTAGGTTGCCATCCAAGAGATCAAGTGCTCTTCCAGGTGAGGGCCACCTTGAATCTTGAGGATCTTTAGAGATAGAGGAACATGGAACATGCTTAGAGTTTGGTTTTTCAAAGTTAGCTTCTTGGTTTTGGATTGTGATTTCTAACCTCTAACATAATGTTTCATGTGTCTTTTTGAGATGTTTTCCCCTATTGAGGGGTGATACCATATTCCAGGCATACATTAATTGGCACCCACCATAGGGGTCAAACCCCATTTTTCAACATTTCTATTTTTTTTTCTACAGGATTCACGCCTACAATTTTTAAATGCAGAATTACGCATACAACAATTTTTTCACACATACGACATATATTCTTACGCATTTGACATCTTTTCTAGTGCATATAACATATTGTGTCACACATATAACATATTTTGTAGCACATATAACATATTTTTTCATGCATATAGAATATTCTTTAGCACATTTAACAATTCTTTTAGCGCATTTGACTAACCTTTTAGCACATTTGATAGATCTTTTGATGCATTAGACTATTCTTTTAGCACATATGATCTCTATTTTGGCACATTTGAAACAAAGTGCAAAATTTGTAATGAAATCTTGAAATTAAGCTTGTGGAAGGACAATATATAGAGAATATAATATTTAAGTATATTCCATATATATTGTCAAGATGTTTGAGAGGGGTTTCAGATCTCCACGAGTTATAATGCAAAATCTAGTTTTTAGAGGATCCTCCAAATTTCAAACAGTCGAATTTCAGAGCATTTCAGGATCAAGAGTGAAAAATTTGTAATCAAGATTTGAAATTAGGCTTGTATAAGCCCACCAAGAGTTTTGATATTTCACTAACTTTTTCTTCTTGTAGGTTTCTAATAATTTCTTGCAGGTTAGAGGAGTTAGATTAGGATTTTTGAATTTCCTTCTATCTTTTTTTCAAATTGGGTAAAAAGAATTCATTTTTCCTTTGGTTTAAAAAAATAATCTCATCTTTATTTTGGGCTTAAAAATCAACCTCATTTCATTTGGTCTCTAAAAAGAATCACATTTACAAGGTAAAAAGAACAACAAGTCAAACATTTACTTTCTTGCAAGTTAGGATTCACACCAATTTGGGCTCTAAAAAGAACAACAATTTTTTTATTTTCTTGCTAAGGTAAAAAAATAATCAATCTTTCTATTTTATTTTTTTTGCAAAGTGATTTCTATTTCAAGTAAACGTGCTTTACTTTATGTTGACTGGTATTTGAATTTCCTAGTTAGACAATAAATTGCTTTGTGGGATAAAAAGAACACCATGCTTGTTGGATCAACATATCCAAATAGGACTTAGCTAACAATTGCTTTGAAAAGGTTAAAAAGAAATTTGATTGCTTTATCTTAAGTGGTAGGTATATGTTAGTGTTAGGATTCCCGAAGATACTGAGAGGGGGGGTGAATCAATATCTAACCGGTTATAAGATTTTCTTAACTCAAAACATGTAGAGCATATCAATATTATATACCGGTAAACAAGAAATAATGCAATAAATAGAGATAACAACAACCACATGAAAAACACACCATAACATAGTAGTTTAACGAGGAAACCCGGTGTGGGAAAAACCTCGGTGGGATTTGTGACCCACAATATTCACTTACTGGCCAATAAGAGAATATTACTGCTACAAGAGGGGCCTGCACACGCAGGAAGGCCAAGTTCCTAGAGCTCACTACTCAATTACAAAATGGGAAGTCTCACTGACTTACAAAATGGATTATATAAATCCAATGTCTTGTATTGCTTCAAAATAGCATCTACTATGCCAGATCCAATACCGGTTTATAGCTCTGCTTCATACATAAACCCTTAACCTATAATTCGCATAATAGGGCTGCCTTATTTCACCTATCTTCTTCCTTTCTTTTATTGTTTGAATGTTCTACAATGATCTCTTATATATATGAGTCATTTTACAACTTGCCAAGTCAGCTTACAATGATTTTACAATAATTTACAAAATATATTATAAACAAAATTCTTGTCGGCTTCTATGTCGGTATACTTCCTTTCACTGTCGGTGGTCTGTGTGTCGGTGTAGAGTCTAACCTTGTCGGTGCCAATAAATTGTCTTGCTGATGTCATAGGATTGTAAGGTTGCCATCAATGACAAAACCTTTAATCACCTGAAATATCTCATTGGAGTGTGCATTTGCCAACAATCTCCCCCTTTGGCATTGATGGCAACACTCATGAGAAAAATCCAAAAAATGACATCCAGAAAGAATCTGCCAAAATTGTCTTGCCAAAAATTGTGTACCAAAAGAATATGTGCTCCCCCTAAGCTGATGAGTCATTTGCTGGTTATTTTTCTCATTCCACTACTCCCCCTTTGGTATCAATGACAAAGGTTGTCAAAGTGTCAATTGAGTGTGGTTTCATGTTTCATCCTTGTAACTGGTTGGTTACAATCTGAAAAAGATCTGCCAGTACCAGATTCGGGCTCTTAATGAATTGTTTGCTATCTTTTAATGCTGCCTATGTCCTCTAAATTGTACCAGTGAGGTGTTGCATTTGCTTTGCTGGTGTTTTCTGTCCTTGAATTAAATCATCAGATATTTCTTTTCTTAAGGAGGTGAGGTAATCTAGTTTTGGACTAAGTCTCTATTTTAGATCTTTAGCCTTTCCTTTTATTCTCTCCTTTTCTCTTTTCAACTTTAGAAGTTCCTCCTTGAAACCTATTATTTTTTGCTCAAAAACTGATAATGGTTCAGATGAATTAATGAAATTATCAACTAGTTGATTTATTTCTTCCTGTTTCTTGCTGATCTTCCAGTCTATATCTACTGTCAAAAAGTTAGTTTTACATGTATCTTTGTTCAAGGTTTTAAATTCCTTCAATGTACTACATAGTTCCGGTAAAAGAGTTTCAAATTGTCTTGTACACATCTTTATTTCTTCTTCAAAGAATTTGTGTTTTTCCTTCTCCAGTCTCTCCTTGAATGCTTCCTCTTTTATTTGTTCAACTATCACAGTGTTGTCAGTAATATACTTAAACAATGTGTCAAGTTGATTCAAATAATCTTTATTATCTACATTACACTTAGGTGCTATCATTTTCAAAATTGGAATTGTGTCATCAATTGCTTTGTATGCTTGTGAACTACACTCTGTTATCTTCTTGATAGAGTCCAAAATAACTTCTGTCACATTTGTTGATTTGAAATCTGCAATGGAAGAACCAACAATCTGTATACTGCCGGTGGGAGTAACTTCTTTTCTTGTAGTGACCTCTGGTAGGTTAGTTTGTGTTTGCATTTATTTAAGCAAAGGTTTGGATTGCTCAGCTATTGTCGGTGGCACTGTCACTGTATGAACTTGTTCTTGTGAAGGAGCCTGTTGCTCTACCTGTTTCTCAGTGTTGTCACCTACCAGTTTACCTTCTGAGCTATCTGTTACTAGTGGCTTATTTTTCATATCTATTTTTCCCATTGAATCCTTATCTACCATAATATTGACTTTCTAAGTGTCAATATTCATTGTGTATAACACCTCAGAATCAGGATTTGTGTCCTCATGTGGTGTGTCCATACTCTCATTAGTCGCTTGATTGTCTGTGGTAACTACCGATGGAGTATCAAGAGGCGGTGGGGATAAGTTATCTATTATTTTTATGCTGGGTGGTCCACCAACCTTACATTTTCCCTTATTCTTATCTTTTTGGTATACTTTGATGGGTTTAGGATTTCGATATTCTTCCTGCTTTTCTTTTTCTACAAGGAATATGTCCCATGCATTAGTTGTTTCCTCTGCAACCTCATTCACTCTACCAACCATAAGTGCTACATGCCGATGTGCAGTTGAAAATACTATCTAGTTAGCCTCTGAGATCAATTTATCTATCTCATTTGGTGAGTTGGCTGGATATATAGCAAGTAGTTTTTCAATTTTTATTTTCTTATCAAACTCTACAACAGCTTGCCTTCTAGCTTCAAGTCTTTTGAATAGTTCTGTCGGTAATTCATCCACAACTTGCATCAAAAATTTCTTGTAAATATCCAAGTGTAGGATTACACTATTTTTAACTTTTTCCTTGTCATCAATTGATAATGAGTCATATAATTTGTTGATGTTTTTTAGCTTTCCATCCTCTGTTATTTCATTGAGAAGTTTGTCAATTGGAGCAATGGTTTGTTGAGTCTTCTTCTTGGGGGTTAACTTCTTCTTTGGAGTCAATTTCCTAGCTATGGGCCTTACTACCTGTTGTTTCTATGTAGTTCTTCTAGGAGAAGGTGCAGATATTGGTGAAGGTTTCCTTTTTCTCACAACTCTTTTGAATGCAGCTGGTATATCACTTTCTGAAGAATTTCCAACCGGTGAAAGGTGAGTTTCCGGTTGAAGTGCTTCTAACTCATCTTCAGTAATACCAGTTTGTTTGAGTACACCATCCTTAATAGCTTTTGCTTGCCTAGATCCTCTTCCAACCGTTGCTTCAATCTTCTTAACCCTTTTCTTTGATTGAATTTGGTTTTCAATAGTCTCAGCACTGCCAAATACCTCTTCTTTAGGTTCCTTAGGTGCTTCCAGGAGGGCTTTTGCATATGTTTCTATTATGTGGTCATCAGTTTCATACCCCATTTCAGTAACCCAAATGGTTCTTGGGATAACTACCTCCATCCAAATTTCATCCTTATACTTGTTTACAATTTCTTGTGACAATCTAACTTTGGTCTTCATCCAGGCCATCAATGCCTGGAAATACTCATCTATGTTCTTTTCTCTGTTCTCTCCCATGTTGTTTAGTAAATCTGACAACTGTTTGCCTATTGGTATGTCAAAACCAAGATTTTTGTTACCTATATCGGGTACTTGTTTGGTTATGTGTAGCATTAGACAGACAAGTAGATTTCCAAATCTGAATGTCCCCTTTTTGTCTTTCTTAATCTTTCCCAAATTGTCAATTAGCTCATCTTTAAGCCATTCACACACATCTATTTTTGCATTATCATTAATCATATCATAGGCACTGTTTATGCATAGGCTAGAGACTGAGTTTAATCTATTTGCATGTGTGGTTTTGTAGCCAAAGATCATACTGATGAATCTGACATTGATATCTGTTACATCATTTACCCTTAAAGATCTCTTGTCAGATGTTGTGTCAGTTAGGTTAATCACTAGGTCATTTGAGACCTTCTTTATTTTATCAGGTCTGTTACCAGTGGAGGGTAACCTTGTCACAGCTTTTACTGCTTCTTTAGTGATTTTGTGAACTGATTCCAACCAAAAGAATGCACCATGTACCCTACTTAGTACTATCCTTATAACATCCTTACGAAAATCTAGAATACTGAGAATTTCAGTGAAACCTAGGGTTTCAACTATCTTGTGTTCAGGTTTAACATTACCGGATTTGTCACAAATTATAGACATACATATTCTTGATTTCCTCATCACCTAATTCTTCTATATGATAGTGAATATACATTCTAGGGTCTTCAGCAAAAACTACTCCTTTAGGGATTTGAGAAAAAGCACCAACATTATCATCTTTCTTGGTAATTTCAGGAACTAACTGAAATAAAGGTCTAGGGAGTTTAATCACTTTGACAACAGTAGGGTTTTCTATGAATTCAGGAATAGATGAAGAAGCCATGATTATAAATGCTTTTATCTACCTTAGGAATGATTTCTTGATGAGTTGCTTCACTTCTTTGCTCGGAATGTCTTTGCTCTGAAATTTTCGCGCTCTCGAAGGTTTGAATGCTTAGTGAAATGAAAATGGAGCCAAAACAATGTTTTATAATGTTATTTTTGCCAACCACCACATTTAATGCTTGTTGGTTAAGTAATGACTTAACTTATCTACCGATATAGATGTAATTTCAACTTCTCACCATCAACCGAGGGAATAATAGCATATTTCACATTTGATTGCCAAACCCTCAAGGGAATTTTCTTCAGTTGGATGAAGAGTCTCCGGCTGGTGGAGTATTACTATGTTCTGCTAGTGGAGGAGTATTTCTATCACCATTTAGTTCTTATTTCCTGATCCATTGTTTTGAGAATTCCTAATTTACCTCTTCAACTTTTTCTTTACCTTTCAAACTAGGACCTTTGTTATTTACCGGTGAGGACTTGCTTCTACAAAATTTAGCAATATGTCCAATCTTGTTACAGGCATAACAAGTCACATTATTTATCTGAATAGCTTTTCAATAACCTATGCCAGTTTGGGTTCTACATTGATTAGATAAGTGTCCAAATCTTCCACAAACATAACATCTTACATTCATTCTACAATTTTCTGAATTATGACCAACTTTGTTGCATTTTGAACATTGACCGGTTGGTATATTGGTATTCTGATAATTTCTAGAACTACATTGGTTTTCTCTATGACCATACTTGTTACAGTTAAAGCATTTACCATTAAATTTATAAGCAGTAGGTTGTCTTACCAGTTTGCCTTGATCCTATGTGTTTGCAGTACTAGATCTTTCACCAGCTTCAAAGCCAAGACCATTAGTGTCACCATTAGGTTTTTGATTCTTAAACAAGTCACCAAGTTCTTCCGAGCTTTTCTTGAATTTTTCTTTGTGCCGATTTGCAGTATCCAGTTCTCTTTCCAAGATACCTTTTTGTCTCATGAGTTCATTTGAGTTATTTTGTGCATGCATCAGATCTGTCTTCTACATATCATTTTCATAACTAAGTCTTGTGTTTTCATTTGTAGCATCATTCAGTCTTCTAGTCAAGTCTTCTTCATTCTTCTTTCTATCTTCAATTTCTTTACAAAATCTCATAGTCATATCCTGCATCTCATTCTTTGTTGTCATGTTTTCTTGTTTCAACCTATTCATCAGATCACTAAGAGTTTCCTTTTCATCATTCTCATTTTGCATCTTTTCACAAAGTTCTATTATCTTGTTCCTTGCAATGGTAAGATTTTCTTGAAGTGCTTAAATAATATCCTGTGCAGCCTTTAGATTACCTTCAAGTTTGATATTTTTTAACTTTTCTACATCATAGTCTGAGAGAGCTGCTTCTAATTGCTTCATCAAGTTTTCCATCTCTACTGATGTCAAGATCTTCCTCAAGCTATTAGGCTTCTAAAAATAGAGGACCAAGCTCTGATACCAATTGTTAGGATTCCCAAAGATACTGAGAGGGGGGGTGAATCGGTATCTAACCAGTTATAAGATTTTCTTAACTCAAAACATGTAGAGCATATCAATATTGTATACCGATAAACAAGAAATAATGCAATAAACAAATATAACAACAACCACATGAAAAAAATACCATAACACAATAGTTTAATGAGGAAACCTGGTGTGGGAAAGACCTCGGTAGGATTTGTGACCCACAATATTCACTTACTGACCAATAAGAGAATATTACTGCTACAAGAGGGGCCCGCACATGCAGGAAGGCCAAGTTCCTAGAGCTCACTACTCAATTACAAAATGGATTATATAAATCCAATGTCTTGTACTACTTCAAAATAGCATCTACTATGCCAGATCTAGTACCCGTTTATAGCTCTGCTTCATACATAAACCCTTAACCTATAATTCGCATAATAGGTCTGCCTTATTTTGCCTATCTTCTTCCTTTCTTTTATTGTTTAAATGTTCTACAATGATCTCTTATATATATGAGTCATTTTACAACTTGCCAAGTTGGCTTACAATGATTTTACAATAATTTATAAAATATATTATAAACAAAATTCTTGTCGGCTTTTGTGCTGGTATACTTCCTTTCACTGTCGGTGGTCTATGTGTCGATGTAGAGTGTAACCTTGCCGGTGCTGGTAAATTGACTTGTCGGTGTCATAGGATTGTAAGGTTTCCATCAATGACAAAACCTTCAATCACCTACAATATCTCATTGGAGTGTGCATTTGCCAACAGTTAGGATGACTGGTGGACAACTGAGAGGGGGGGTGAAGCAGTTGTCAATAAATTATATTAATTAAACCACTTTATAACCTTTAACCAAAGAACATAAACATTGAATATCAGAATAGCATAAACAAATACTGATAAGAAATAAAACTTAAGATTGAAACAAATAATTAACACAATGCAATCATACCACATAACACCATGATTTGTACATGGAAAACCCAGTAAAGGGAAAAACCATGGTGGGAAGCCTACCCACAGTCATATGATACTTCTGCAAAAAGTATGTGATACAATAAGGGGCCTAGACATGTAGGAAGGCACATTGCATAGAGAATAGTGCTCATTACAAAGGAGTCTCATTGACTACAGAGAGGTTATAACCACCTCAAGATAATTGGACAACAATCCAGAAGAATGAACTGCCAGAGATAGCATCTACCATTCCTGATTACAGTCCCGATTAAGCTCAATACTGGAGGCATTTGACCTCTTACTTAAACCCAATTAGATCACCTATGATCAACCAAATCTCCTTTGTATATGATATTTCATTCCACGACCATGAACATATTCCACCATGATCTACAATGAGATCTTACATCAATTTATATAAACCCTAAGGCCTAAACTAATTAGGTCGGCCACCTAAAAGATATTATAATAAGATCATTACATACATCCATATTAAAATGATATTCCATGTCGTCTTAACATCAAAACAACATTAACCAATCCATAAAACATCCTAGTAACATGTAGAGAATACATTAACATGATACCGGTCCATAACCTAGATAGGTACTGGACCTAATCTGTGTCCACCATGCTAAAGCAATGTCTCCAATCAGTCAAGGCATGAACAAGGATCACCTTCTGCATCATGAATTCCATCTAGAAGCTGCACTAACACCACTTGTGCATCCTGTCAAAGATTCTCAGTAAAATCTCTTTCAGTAAAACCTTTAATCCTTATCGGTAACACTAGTTCTTCTACCGGTAACCAAAACATGTATTAACCAACCATAACAACTAGTGTTGACATCAATGAAAAAACATCAATGCAACACATAATCAATTCCTCCATATTGCCAACAGTATATGCTCTCCCCTTAATTGGGTGATCAAAAATACAAACCCACTTTTTCATTGCTTTATTTACTTTCAAGCATTAAATCCTTTAGAGGGCTTTCCTTCTCGAAGCCTGGAAAGGGCTAGTGTGAAGGGTATGACCCAAGTGGGTATCGACTTTATCACCAAGTTTATCAACCCACTATAATCAAATGTGGAGGTTGATGAAAATCCCCTCCAACAAAAGTGTGTATTTGATAGCCTTCCCCTAGTATCCTTGTGATGCAAAAAGCCTTTGTTCTAAAGGTTGGGAAGCCTCTTAATTGAGTTTATCATTTGTTGCACCAAACGGAATCCTTACTATGAACTTTAGCATTAGAAGCTTTGAGCTAACTTAGTTGCCAAACATTGGCAATATCATAGTGCAAGGGTGGGGAAGAATCTACCCCCAAGATTACTCACCATATATCTCCCAAGATAACTACCCAACTGTGAAGCAATTCACTTTGGGTTAATTTTTGGCAAAAGGCAAAAAAATGGGCACCCTCTAGGGGGTGACAAGGCTGTTTGAGCTGACGGAGTATCAGACTAGTGGGCTATAATATTTTTCATGACCTTTGAATAAAGTGTCTATCTGATGTGTCCTTTATTGTAAATCAAATCAATGAAAACATTGGGGATGAAAATATCCTCACAAAAACATACACTCAATGTTTAGCATAGGGATGATCATTGTTTTCAAGTGTGTTATGTCTTCTTGTTATGAACATTGAAATATCTTGCAACTAAACCAATACAACAATCAATTCAAAACAAAGAGCAAAGAGAAACCTTGGAGAGAAAAGAATTTCCAAATCCAACAAAGCACCTTTTTGAGGTGGTTATCAACTTTTCAACTATCTTTAGGAAATATTTTGATCCAACAAGATTAGGGGAGTATCAAACCAAGTGATCAAGAGTTTATCATCCAACTATCTCAATGACAACAATACCTAGCTAGGTATTCAAGTTAGTCAAATCAAGTTTTCATATCGGGAGACTTTATCCATATCATTTGGCGTGCTTTGTCATAGGGGCCTATCAAACAAACCCTCTATTTGACTTAGTAAGATTGAGTATCCAAAATAAAGTATCCATCAAGTCAACAACATCAACCTATCCAAACTGAAACTTTGATCACTCATGTGACCATCCCTTGTCACTTAAAAAGAATAATCTTATTCAAAGGAAATGAGTCCTAGCCTAAATCAAGATCAAGATATCATTGCTCCCCAATCTAATCCCATTTTTTATCATGATCCCACCTATCAAGAATCTTCTGATGATCCCCTAAGATTTTGGTATTCCATCCATGATGGTCCCCTTTTATCTCAAGAGAAGAGTCTCATTCAACATCCACCTCCTAAGAAAGACCATGATATCCCTTCCAACTCCTTCACTAATCTAATTCAAAATCAAGAGAAAAGCACAAAATCAAATGATTCTACTCCAAGTCAAGATCAAGATCAAGGAATCCTTTCATCATCCAAATCCATTTTAGGTTCTTTCATTCCAAAGTCAAACTTTTCATCATCAAAATCCATTTTAGGTCCTTTCATTCCAAAATCAAACTCTTCATCCTTCAAATCCATTTTAGGTCCTTCATTCCAAAGTCAAACTCTACATCCCTTCCATCCATCTTGGGTCCTTACCTCCATCCATTCACCAATCCATCACCTCAAATGATCCATAAGAAATATCAACAAAGACACCATATTTAAACTTCTTTCACCCATCTATCTGATGAATACTAAGAGGGTGGGGTGAATTAGTATACCAAAAAAAACTGAACTCAATCTTCTAAACAGTTTAGCAGATAACCGGTATAACATATTCACTAAATACATTGGTTAAGATAAATGCAAACCAAATAGCAAATAAATAATTCACCCACGAGAGCACAATCACCATAACACAAGATGTTTGATGTTTAACCCAAATGGGAAAAACCACGGTGAGCAGAAACTCACAAATAACTATCTGCAGAATAGAAACCAGGCCGGTTAAGGTCATACAATGTTCTTCACCAGAACAAATCCTGTTAGGAATCTAGATCTTTGTTAGGAGATAAGTCTTGTTAAAGACTACCTTGTGAGAGGATTTCAGATTCACAATTGTGAACCACCTTGTTAGAGGATTTACAAATGCTTTGCTAGGCCTACCCAGTTAAGGGTTTCAAACTTGTCGAAGATATGAGTAATCAACAAGTAGGTGATCTAGATACTAGCACAATATGATTGATTAGATCCTTGATAGCTCATTGTTAATGCACTTTAGCATTACTTCAGTCTTCAGTATCTCAACACTCTCTTTCTTCACATAGACCTAATCTTCTCTTCAATGATCGCACATAACCTTGTCTTTCTCACATACACACATATCTCTCATTCTTTTTAAACCCTAGGCATGATGTCCTTATAAAGGAGTCTGATTTCATGTCGGTCCAATAGGATCAAACTACAAGTTCCTAGGTTCAGTGCATCTAGACACATTTGGTAACACAACACAAAATCACCGCCAAAGTGTCGGTGGATGATAACTCATCACAAAAATATCGGTTGGTAACTCATCACAGAGTGATACCAATTCATACAATTTACCAATTACCAGTTGTCAAAATGAAGACTGGAAAAATGTTAACTACCACTTTGTTCCTTCATACCACTTGAGGTCTTCATATCGCTTGGGGTCTTTAGTCAGTTTGTGACCAGTAATCATCTTCTACAAAACACCAATATTCTAAAGACTATAATACATAATACCAGTTGGAACAACTACTGATTGAGTATAACTCATACATTAAGAAAGTGTACACAAAGCAAGCGTGTGTCCATCAATGACAATCACAACATCATCAAAATGCCAACACTATCTAAACATCTTTCCAAAACTATTCTTCCATTATTTCCTTATCTATTTTGGGTCCTTATGTCCCAAAATTCAAATTTCCTCCATCTCTTTATCACTCCTCTATTTGTGTACCAACACTCATCTTGAATACATTTCCATCTATCCTCGCACAAATCTTAAAACATTCTATCTATTATCCAACACCTCTTTTCCATTCCTTCAATCCCTATCATTCAGTCCTTTGCATAAATCCTTCATCTATAATATAGGCATTTGTTTCATTTTGTCACATGCTTGCTCGTACTCGAATCTCATGTTCAGTCCTTTTCCTATATATCTATTCATGAAATGCTTTAGAATTTGAGGTTGTTCCTCTTTAACATTTTTTTTGGGTTGGGATACACACTCAATCCAGAAAATAGCCACTTATCATATCTTGGTACCGACATCTTTTGATTACTATAGCTCATACACTTAATCAATTGCACTAAATCATTGTGATCTCTTATTCAAAGACATGGCTAGTGAAAAATCTAAAATCTTGCTTTAGTGCCACTATAATTATCAGACCCATGTAAGTTTCATCACTTAAAAGCCAATGCAAGAAAAATAAAGAGAAAAAAGACAATATCAAAAGATCAAAAACATGAGCAAGAAAATAAATATCAAGAAAATAAAAATGCAATGAAATACAATATCAAAATTCTTGGCTATGGGAATATTGAAATAACTCCATCGGGGCTATGGACGCCTAGCTAGAAATGGAGCAATATTTGTGAGATTACAACAATAACCTCATTGGGGCTTTGGAGACTCACTGGTAGCGAGGCTCTATCTAGGATGCTTTTAAAGTTAGGGTAACTCATGTAGCTAGCCACGTTGGATTCTGAAGATTACATTGATCATATGAGACAAAATGAACCCACTTGCACACACATGGGTAATCAAAGACTAAATACCTTGATCCAGTTTGGGATTCTTCTTCCCTTTTGAGTATGCTTCCTAGTCACTATATATGTTCAATTGAATTAATCCTGAGGTTCTAAGTGTGGGTTGGGTCTCTATCTTTAAAAAGTCCAAGAACACTTATTTGGGAGGTGCTAGATGTTGTGACAATCTTACATATTGCCTTTTTACAAATGGAAACCTCTATGCTTGGGGAAAAGTTCATCCACTCTATTCTTCCTACCATATCTCCCATTATCCTTCCTCCAATATCCATTACCCTATCTAATTTCATCCAGTGCTATCTATGATCTTGCTTCACTTTATCCATACCATCTATCCTACCTATTCATTGCTTCCATCATCCCTCACTATCTATGATCTTATTTCTCCTATCCATATCCCCTTTTCCATCTTGATCTTGATCAAAACTAAGGACAAAAACTTGATTTCAAAAAATCTCTTAACGTGTCTCCTCATAAGCTACCTCCATCTTTCTCCTATCCATTTCCACCTCAACAGTTCAGTCATCCATTCATAATGTTCCTTATCTTTCTATACTTTGGGGAAACCAAATACATCTTTCTTCTAATCCAAAAACTCCAAAAATCAAGAACAAAATTAAAAATCAAAGCATGAACGCATGGCCCGTGCATCAATTCAACAACAAGACCCATATTGAAACCAAGCTTAATATCGAGACTCAATCAATCAGTCCCATATGGAAAACCAAAACAAGACCCATATTGAAACTGAGCATCATATCAAAAATCAATCAATAGTGTCATATTAGGACTCATATCAAAAATCAAGTACCATATCAATCAACCAGAGTCCCATATCGAAATCAAGCAACATATCGAAGTTCAGTATCATATTGCAATCAATGACTCATAACAAAATTATGTTTCATATCAATCATGCAAGTATCATATCAAAGATCATTCAATCAATCGAGAATCATATTGAAATCCAGAAACATATTGAAATCAAGCATCGTAATGCAATCATGACCCATATCAAATCAGGACTCATATCGAGTCAAGACCCACATCGACCTATTGACCCATATCAACAATCAAGATTCATACCAACGTGACCTCAATGGACATGTGGGGCATGTACATGCTATACCCACATTAGTTTTCCTCACTTCTTCAATATTTCTTTTCAAAAAAAAATTAAAAAAAATTGACAAAATCAAATAAAAATTGAAAATCAAAGCATGTACACATGGCCCATCCATCATATCAAATCAACAATAGGAAAACTCTCAAAGTCTGCAATCAAACTGATCACATGTCTTGTTAATCAATCCATCACTCTAAATCTATCAACATCAACATGTCTTATACAGGATAGGTACACTCGAAACCAGACAAATGGGTCTTATAGAGGGTACTCACTCTTTGAAACCAGACAGATGGGTCTTATATAGGGTACTCACTCTTTGAAACATAGATTAGTATGACTAATGGATTCTGTTCTAGTTAGCCTTATATTTATCAGCTAATGGCAGTACATGTTTCATCTTTTAAAAATCATAAAAATCAAAAAGTGCAATAAAAGAAAGTGGTGAAAACCTAGAAATAGGCTCGCTATTTGTGATAGAGCAGTTCCTCTATATATTTGTACATATCATATCCACCCATTTGAGCCATCACCAGAAATTCACAAATGCTTATCAGTCTTATACATACTTAGCATAGTCACTATCCTTGATTTATCTGAATCAGTTATCCAAATCATATCCCACCATGGCCTAGTGATCAGTGTACATATCCATATTGAAGTAGTATCAATAGCAAGGGGCAAAATCCTGACCTCACTGGGGGTATTTCACCTTGAGGGTTTTAGACATCAAGCCAAACATGTAACAATACAACAAGGATCAGAACAACCAACAAATGACAATGACAATGCAAGAAGACTAGATATCATGGAATTGAAATGATTGGAATTGAACAAAAGATCTATTTGCAAGATGTTTTACTTGACAAGAATACATTTCCAATAGCATGCATGGTTACTTGTGGATTTTATCTTTTGCTTATCATATCTCCTAAGCAACTTAGGGATGTCTCACAACTAGAGAAGCAAGGAAGGAATGTGTCATTTTTCTTTGTCTGTTGTTTGGGAGTGAAGCCTTCTATTATACAAATTTGTCTTACGATGTGATCAAGTAACATATCACTAAAGACATTTCGGATTTTTCTAGAAAAAAGGTTAACTCTTGTCTATTTTATGCAAGAAACACTCGGGTCATCTTGGTTCAATTATACCTCGATGCTTGTGTCATCTTGCAATATCAAAATCCATGTAAGTTATACTCAAGTCGTTGTGGTTCAATTATACCATGATGCTTGTATCAAATTTCAACAAATCAATGTTCGATGATGAAAACAAAGGAAGAACTGACACTTTGATCAAAACAGATGGCAACATTGAGAATGAGAATGCATATTAATCTTTGCATTAGTTTCACATCATTATCATCTTAATATTGCATTAGGTTGGATATCATTTTAATCTTGTATTAGTATCATTTTATTATCATTATCATCTTAATCTTGCATTAGGTTGCATATCATTTTAATCTTGCATTAGTATCATTTCATTATCATTATCATCTTAATCTTGCATTAGGTTGCATATCATTTTAATCTTGCATTACTATCATTTCATTATCATTATCATCGTCATGCCATTCTTATATCTCATATCATACATCTCATCATCATCATCATCTGGTAACATTCATCATTGCATCCATCACATGCATATCTATTGCATCATCATAGAATCTTTCTTCACTTTCATATCTTCATCATTCATCCAACTCTCATCTATCATGTCTTATATAGGATGTATCTTTCTTGAAACTAGATGTTTTGATCATGTCTTATACAGGATATATCATTCTTGAAACCAGACATTTTGATCATCTTTGTCTTATACAGGAGGTGTAATTCATGAAACCAAACTTGATCCCAATCTTATCAATTCTATCAATCCATTTCATCTAATCCATTTTTATCATGTCTTATACAGGATGTATCTTTCCTGAAACCAGATGTTTTGATCAAGTATTATACAGGATATATCGTTCCTGAAACCAAATGTTTTGATCATCTTTATCTTATACAGTAGGTGTCATTCTTGAAACTAGACTTGATCCTAATCTTATCAATTCTATCAATCTATTTCATCTGATCCATTTTATCATGTCTTATATGGGATGTATCTTTCCTAAAACTAGATGTTTTGATCAAGTCTTATATAGGATATATCATTCCCGAAACTAGACATTTTGATCATCTTTGTCTTATATAGGAGGTGTCATTCTTGAAACTTGACTTGATCTCATTCTTATCAATCCAATCAATCTAATAAATCTTCTCAAACCCATGCATGTCATCAACTATCTATTGGAATCCAAGAACACTAAGAGGGGGGTGAATCAATGTTCTACCAGAATGTACAGTTTTAACATTATTATAAGATGCATTCACCAACTAGTAAACCGGTGCCTATATAATTGAAAGAAGTAATGCAATCAATGAACCAATCACACAAATGAAAACCATAACATAGAGATTTTATACGTGGAAAAACTCAAAGAGGAAAAACCACCATGGGATTTATGACCCACAATATTAATTCACTAGCCATATGAATAGATATTACATAATATGGGGGCCTACACATGCAGGAAGGATTACCGCCTAGAGCACACTACTCAAGACAAATAAGTCTCACTGACTACAGTCACTTTGAATAATGAAATATAAAGTTGAACTCATTTAATGCATCTATTATGCCTGATCAATTTTTTATTCAAGCTCTGACTGTTCCAGTTCTGAAACCCTAAACCCTTACCGGAATAACCTTCGCTTTGTGAGTGCATCCAAAATCATCTATAGATCATTACAGAATATTGATCTCTTATACAAATGACCTCATACACATAATCTTTGCATTACTGATCTAATCTAACAACATCATCTATCAAAATGATCTACTAATTGACCCATATACCCTTACATTCCTTCATGACTCATGTCGACTTACATAGATAATACGAAAATGATTATTCATGTCGGCTCATTACATATATGTATAAATAACAAAGTGAATTTCTGATTGTTAGATCTCCCACTGATGTCAGCCTCCTATACCTGGTACCCTATTTGCTAGTTATTATCCTTTCTTGATCTACAAATCATGTTGGCCTTCAATGTTGGTACCCATAGAATTCTTCCTACTAGTGAAAATACCCATCAATGCCGGTGAAGTGTCTATCGGTGAGGTACCAAATCAAAGAATGAAGCCGGAATATGTTTCCATCAATGACAACATATGAAACCAATCAAATGAGTGTCAATTGTTGACAATATCTCCCTTTGGCATTGATGGCAACACTCATGAAAAATGATAATGGTTTCCATCTGTTGGATTCACCCTAAGACTACTCCCCCTAAGCTGAATATGTCATCTGTAATCATGATCTATACAAATACTCCTTCTCTCTTGATGCCAAGGATTTATTTTTCACCTATACTCATCCCCCTTTGACATTAATGCCAAAGAGCACCAAAAACTAGGATAAAGAATGAAATTTTGTACAAAGAATGTGTCCCAAAACACCTTACCAGAGCTGAATATACTTGAAAATTTATGGATACGCTTTCTCCAAAAGCTCTAGATAAGTGTCCCAGCTGGATTTCAATGTGTTGGATACTAATACAATTTCATTAAGCATATGAGCATGGGACTCTTTCTCGTTAAGCTTTGTTGGTGTGGGCTTTCCAATCATATCTATGCATTCCTTTTTATGTACACTCAAGGAGTCCAACCGAGGACTCATCAATCCTCTGAGCCCTTTAGCTCTCCTAATGATTTTGTCTCTATCCCTTTCAAGAGCTGCAATTTGAACTTCTAACAACAAAATTTGCCCATCAATATATGTAGTCAAAGAATTGGAACCATCAAAAGAATTTACAATACCTACAATTTTATCCTGAGGATCTTTAATGCCTTTATCTATATCTGTAGTTAGTAATCCAGTGTTACAACATACTTTGTATATATTTATACATTGCCTTAAAGAATTATCAATTAATTTCAGTTTGTCAGTAATCTATTTCTTTTTTTATTCAATCAATTGATCAAAAGTGGCCTTTTTAGCTTGAGTGAATCTTTCCAATGCCTGTCAGTTAGATATTTGCTACAATGATTGAAAATCCTTAGATATGTGCTCAGTAATTATTTTGAGCTTTCCGGATGGGCTTGTTCCTTTATCAAACTAGCACTCTAGGACAAGTTTGTGCAAAATTGGAATTGACTGATCAATTATTCTCTTGTCCACTAACCCTTCCTTCATCATTTTCTCAGCAACAATCATCATGAGCTCAGTAGAACTCATCTCAGTTATGCTCTTCTGCTCTACCTGGGAGGTGTCAATTGACAACAAAGATGTGCTGGCTATCGGTTCCCTGTCGGATTCGTCTCCCTTTTTTTCTGATGGTTGTGCAGAAGCACTTATTTCATTATGAATTTCTTTTTCTTTTTCACCTTCAAGATTTCTCTCTTTATCCTTCTCTAGTTTATTTTCTTTAATAACAGCCTCTTTTGCACTGGTGGCTTCACTACTTGTTGTAGTATTTGTTACTGTCAATTTCTCATTAACTATATCCTCAATCAATATATTTTGATCTGGAGGACCATTGTCCTCAACATCTATAACCTATACATTCTATGTATCTATCGGTATATGTACATTATCTACTTTGTCCTGTACATTTGATTCTGTCGGGGGCTCTACATCCAATTCCTTGGTATCTTTCAAAATTGTGGATGGGGTACCCACTAAAACCTTTGCCTTTCCCTTCAATTGAGATGTCAGTAGTGTCAATTTTAGGATTATCTTTTAGTGAAGAGAAGAAACCAAGGTTGTCAACAAAGAATTGGACCCATGCCTTTTGAGTTTCATTGATTATTTCCTTAACCTTGCCTACCATAAGGCTAATTATCCTATGCTTGCTACAGAAAAATGTTTTGTTTGAAACTTCAAGGGTCATATCCAACTCTTTTGGAGTAATTGAACCACAAGTAGTTAATAACTCTTGAATTTTTATGTGATGGTCCTCCTCTATAGCGGATAATCTCCTTGCATCTAGATTATTATACAGTTGAGTCGGTATTTTCTTTTGAATTTCTAATAAAGCCTTCTTATATATATCTAGGTGTAACAAAACTACTTCCTCAATTTCTTTCTACTATGTAACAAAACTACTTCCTCAATTTCTTTCTACTCATCATCATCTAAGTGTTTATAATAGTATTGTGTATTTTTCAAAATTCCATCCTT